>NC_083588.1:20267111-20597111 GCF_027579695.1 Neoarius graeffei
AGTACAAATTGTAAATAAAAACGGAATGCAATAATTTACAAATCTCAAAAACTGATATTGTATTCACAATAGAACATAGACAACATATCAAATGTCGAAATTGAGACATTTTGAAATTTCATGCCAAATATTGGCTCATTTGAAATTTCATGACAGCAACACATCTCAAAAAAGTTGGGATAGGGGCAATAAGAGGCTGGAAAAGTTAAAGGTACAAAAAAGGAACAGCTGGAGGACCAAATTGCAACTCATTAGGTCAATTGGCAATAGGTCATTAACATGACTGGGCATAAAAAGAGCATCTTGGAGTGGCAGCGGCTCTCAGAAGTAAAGATAGGGAGAGGATCATCAATCTCCCTAATTCTGCACCGACAAATAGTGGAGCAATATCAGAAAGGAGTTCGACAGTGTAAAATTGCAAAGAGTTTGAACATCTCATCATCTACAGTGCATAATATCATCAAAAGATTCAGAGAATCTGGAAGAATCTCTGTGCGTAAGAGTCAAGGCCGGAAAACCATACTGGGTGCCCGTGATCTTTGGGCCCTTAGACGGCACTGCATCACATACAGGCATCCTTCTGTATTGGAAATCACAAAATGGGCTCAGGAATATTTCCAGAGAACATTATCTGTGAACACAATTCACTGTGCCATCCGCCGTTGCCAGCTAAAACTCTATAGTTCAAAGAAGAAGCCGTATCTAAACGTGATCCAAACCACATACTGCATCAATTACAGCATCATGGCTGCGTAGAAGAAGGGTCCAGGTACTGAACTGGCCAGCCTGCAGTCCAGATCTTTCACCCATAGAAAACATTTGGCGCATCATAAAACGGAAGATACGACAAAAAAGACCTAAGACAGTTGAGCAACTAGAATCCTACATTAGACAAGAATGGGTTAACATTCCTATCCCTAAACTTGAGCAACTTGTCTCCTCAGTCCCCAGACATTTACAGACTGTTGTAAAGAGAAAAGGGGCTGTCTCACAGTCAGTACGTTTACATGCACATCCAAATCGAGCTACTGTCAGTAATTGAGCTAAGGGTCCCAGCAGGGGTGCTAGAGAAATCCAATCCTACATGCACACAAGGAAATCGAGCTGTTGTGTGAGGTACATTGTGCACCCGAGCCACAGGTGGCGCTACACGCCCCATCATGTTGATACACTTCCGGTTGTCGTCATGAAGAAGAGCTATTCAAGAGTATAAACAAAGTTATCAGCAGTGTTGCCAGATACTGCTGACGTTTTCCAGCCCAAAACATGTTCAAATCCACCAAAATGCACTTAAAACCGCCCAATCTGGCAACACTGGCAGTTCTGTGTTCACAAGTTCCGTGCTCAAGCTGTTAGGCTTGCTCTAACAGACTGTATGGCTATAAACTGTCCTGTGCAGACCACTGTTTTGTAAGACAACTTATTTTGCACAATTGTATATTTTTCTAAAGTCCATTTTTTGCTTACAAAAAAATATTTTTTTTTTGCTTACAATTTAACTTATGTCTTAATAAACACACAAAAAGTTCAAGTGCTTTGTTTTTATTGACATTCTTCAGATGTTGGACATATATATATATATATATATATATATATATATATATATATATATATATATATATATATATATACACACACACACACACACACACACAAATACAATGACTTGTTTATGTTTCACAGCTATGTTTCACAGCTTGTTACTTGTTTCACAGCTATGCAACAGCTGTATGGATGTATTTGGTGATACAGTAAGTGAGCTAAATTTTAACAGTGCAAAGAATGCCACAAAAAGAAAAGATTCATGCCGTTGTCATGATTCATTGTCATGCCGACCGAGGTTGTTGTGTTTCCTGCTTGTGGTCTCGTCACTCGTCACTTCCGGAAGGGGCAGTGCTGAAGTAAGTAGCTTGAATACGTAGCTCAATAGGGTATATATGCACTAAGTAGCTCAGCAGAAATCGCATAATCTAGGTCGTGTAGCTCGATTCCGAGAAATCAAGTTCGGTTCAATTTCAGCCGAATTAAGGTGTATACATGGCATTTTGAACTTTGATTTCAGTCGAGCAACGGCAGAAATTTGATTCTCTCTATGTGCATGTAAACACACTGAGTGGTAAACATGGCCTTGTCCCAACTTTTTTGAGATGTGTTGTTGTCATGAAATTTAAAATCACCTAATTTTTCTCTTTAAATGATACATTTTCTCAGTTTAAACATTTGATATGTCATCTATGTTCTATTCTGAATAAAATATGGAATTTTGAAACTTCCACATCATTGCATTCCGTTTTTATTTACAATTTGTACTTTGTCCCAACTTTTTTGGAATCAGGGTTGTACTTGGTCATTTATTTATTGAAGAAAATGATCCAATATTACATATCTGTGAGTGGCAAAAGTATGTGAACCTTTGCTTTCAGTATCTGGTGTGACCCCCTTGTGCAGCAATAACTGCAACTAAACATTTCCAGTAACTGTTGATCAGTCCTGCACACCGGCTTGGAGGAATTTTAGCCCATTCCTCCATACAGAACAGCTTCAGCTCTGGGATGTTAGTGGGTTTCCTCACATGAACTGCTCACTTCAGGTCCTTCCACAACATTTTGATTGGATTAAGGTCAGGACTTTGACTTGGCCATTCCAAAACATTAACTTTATTCTTCTTTAACCATTCTTTGGTAGAACGACTTGTGTGCTTAGGGTCGTTGTCTTGCTGCATGACCCACCTTCTCTTGAGATTCAGTTCATGGACAGATGTCCTGACATTTTCCTTTAGAATTCGCTGCTATAATTCAGAATTAATTTTTCCGTCAATGATGGCAACCCAGATGCAGTGAAACAGGCCCAAACCATGATACTACCACCACCGTGTTTCACAGATGGGATAAGGTTCTTATGCTGGAATGCAGGTGTTTTCTTTTCTCCAAACATAACGCTTCTCATTTAAACCAAAAAGTTCTATTTTGGTCTCATCCATTCACAAAACATTTTTCCAATAGCCTTCTGGCTTGTCCACATGATCTTTAGCAAACTGCAGATGAGCAGCAGTGGGTTTTTTTGGAGAGCAGTGGCTTTCTCCTTGCAACCCTGCCATGCACACCATTGTTATTCAGTGTTCTCCTGATGGTGGACTCATGAACATTAACATTAGCCAATGTGAGAGATGCCTTCAGTTGCTTAGAAGTTACCCTGGGGTCCTTTGTGACCTTGCCGACTATGACATGCCTTGCTCTTGGAGTGATCTTTGTTGGTCGACCACTCCTGGGGAGGGTAACAATGGTCTTGAATTTCCTCCATTTGTACACAATCTGTCTGACTGTGGATTGGTGGAGTCCAAACTCTTTAGAGATGGTTTTGTAACCTTTTCCAGCCTGATGAGCATCAACAACACTTTTTCTGAGGTCCTCAGAAGTCTCCTTTGTTCGTACCATGATACACTTCCACAAACATGTGTTGTGAAGATCAGACTTTGATAGATCCCTGTTCTTTAAATAAAACAGGTTTCCCACTCACACCTGATTGTCATCCCATTGATTGAAAAGACCTGACTCTAATTTCACCTTCAAATTAACTGCTAATCCACCACTGTACAGTTCCTACACCACTCCTTTCACTGTACAGGAGCACGATGTCAGATGGGTGCTCCTGGCAGTGAACCCCAAGAAAGCTGCCGGCCCAGATGGTGTACCTGGTAAGGTGCTCAGAGCGTGCGCCCACCAGCTCGCCCCTACCTTCACCAGGATCTTTAACCGCTCCTTGGCTCAGGCAGTCATCCTGCCCTGCCTAAAATCTGCAACAATAATCCCAGTGCCAAAGAAGTCTCCCATCACCAGCCTGAATGATTACCGTCCTGTGGTCCTCACCCCGGTAATCATGAAGTGCTTCGAGAGACTAGTTCTTCAGTACATCAACGACCACCTCCCCCCAGACATCGACCCCTACCAGTTCGCATATCACACAAACAGATCCACAGAGGACGCCATCGCCATAGCTCTCCACTCTGCGCTAAACCACCTGGAGCAGCAGCAGAGCTACGTCCGCATACTCTTTGTGGATTACAGTTCAGCTTTTAATACAATAATCCCAGACATCCTTATTAGAAAACTGGACACTCTCGGCCTCCCCCCTCTCACATGTGCCTGGTTAAAGGACTTTCTTACTAACCAGCCCCAGACTGTGAGACTTGGCCCCCACTTCTCCTCCACTCGCATGTTGAGCACTGGCTCTCCACAGGGCTGTGTGCTGAGTCCCCTCCTGTACTGCCTCTACACCCACGACTGTAGTTCGACCCACAACCTCATCATCAAGTTTGCTGATGACACCACAGTGGTCGGATTCATCTCAAAGGGAGACGAGGCAGCCTACAGAGAGGAGGTCCTGAAGTTGTCAGCCTGGTGTTCAGAAAATAACCTCGCTCTGAACACCAAGAAAACCAAAGAGCTCATTGTTGACTTCAGGAAGCACAGCACTGACCTAGCCCCCCTCTACATCAACAACGTGTATGTGGAGAGGGTCCACACCTTCCGGTTTCTCGGCGTCCTCATCTCCGCCAACATTTCCTGGTCAGTAAACATTACAGCAGTCATTAAGAAGGCTCAGCAGTGGCTACACTTCCTGAGAGTCCTCAGGAAGTACAACCTAAACTCCAATCTGCTGCTGACCTTCTACCGCTCATCCATCGAGAGCCTGCTGACATACTGTATTACAGTATGGTACGGCAGCTGCACTGCTGTAGACAGGGAGAGGCTCCAGAGGGTAGTTAAGGCAGCACAGAAGATCATTGGCTGCCCTCTCCCCTCCCTGATGGACATTTATAACTCCCGCTGCCTTAGCAGAGCTAAGAACATTATCAAGGACAGCTCCCACCCTGGCTTTGATCTGTTCAAACTGTTGCCCTCAGGGAGGCGCTACAGGTGCATCAGGACAAAGACAAACCGATTCAAAAACAGCTTCTTTCCAAAAGCCATAACTGCCCTGAACTCGGATATACTCTGACTTTATAGTCTTTTTATTTTACTATGTGACTCTCTTCGTGCAATAATTTATAATGTGCAGTACTTTATAAGGTGACTCTCTCTGTGCAATACTTTTATAATGTGCAATACCTCACTCCATAATGTGAAACACAACACATTCACCTCACTCACCTCACCTCAGGACTGTGCACCTTACACACAGCACATGCACCTCAGGACTGTGCACCTTACACACAACACATACACCTCAGGACTGTGCACCTTAAACACAGCACATACACCAAGTCTGTGCACCTACCTTACCTTACCTTGCAATACTTCATAAATGTGTAATATTTTATTTTATAATGTGACTCTCTCGTGCAATAATTTATAATGTGACTCTCTCTGTGCAATATGTGCAATGAGCAATACCTCACTCCATAATGTGTAACACAACACATACACCTCAGGACTGTGCACCTTACCCCCCTTACACACTCCCCCCCCTTTTTTCCCCCCTTCCTCTCTCTACATGCTGTTTGCACTGTTATTGGAGATGCTTTAATCTCATTGTACATGTGTATAGTGATAATAAAGGCATTCTATTCTATTCTATTCTATTCTATTCTATTCTAATCCTAGAAGTTCACATAGTTTTGCCACTCACAGATATGTAATATTGGATCATTTACCTCAATAAATAAATTACCAAGTATAATATTTTTGTCTCATTTGTTTAACTGGGTTATCTTTATCTACTTTTAGGACTTGTGTGAAAATCTGATGATGTTTTTGTTCATATGCAGAAATATAGAAAATTCTAAAGGGTTCACAAACTTTCAAGCACCACTGTAGGTATTTCACTGATAACACCTAGTAGATATTGCACTTGGTAGTAGGTATTTTACTGGTGATAGGTATTTCACTGGTAGTAGGTATTTTGACTGGTAGTAGGTATTGTACTTGTTTATGTATTTCACTGGTAGTAGGTATTTCACTGGTAGTAGGTATTGTACTTGTTGATATACCTCCTACCAGTGAAATGCATATCAACAAGTACAATACCTACTACCAATGAAATACCTCCTATCAGTGAAATGCATTTCATTGGTAGTAGGTATTGTACTTGTTGATATGCATTTCACTGGTAGGAGGTATTTTGACTGGTAGTAGGTATTGTACTTGTTTATGTATTTCACTGGTAGTAGGTATTTCATTGGTAGTAGGTATTGTACTTGGTGATAGGTATTTCACTGGTAGTAGGTATTGTACTTGATAGGTATTTCACTGGTAGTAGGTATTTTTGACTGGTAGTAGGTATTGTACTTGTTTATGTATTTCACTGGTCGTAGGTATTTCACTGGTAGTAGGTATTGAAACTTTAAGACTTAATGACAAGCCCCTTGACAATGTCCAGAAGTTCTGTTATCTGGGCTCCACCCTCACTACCTCTGTCTCCTTGGATGAGGAAATCAACTGCAGAATAGGCAAAGCAACCACCTCCTTCGGCAGGCTAACAAAGAGAGTCTGGCAAAACAAGTACCTCACCACCAAGATGAAAATCTATGTGTATGACGTGTGCGTGCTGAGCGCTCTTCTGTATGGATCAGAGACATGGACTATGTACAAGGATCAGGAGTGAAAACTCAATACCTTTCATCTTTGCTGTCTCTGGAAAATCCTTGGCATCAAGTGGCAGGACCAAGCGCCTAACACCCGAGTGCTCGAGATGTCTCACCAGTCGTCCATTGCAACCATCCTGAGCAAAAGGCGGATGAGGTGGCTGGGTCATGTCAGGCGGATGGAGGACTCCCGCATCCCCAAGCAGCTCCTGTTTGGTGCTCTAGCTGGAGACAAATGACATCGAGGACGTCCCAAACTCCATTTCAAGGATGTCTGCAAAGATACCATGAAGAATCTTCAGATAAACCCTGACACTTGGGAGAAAATAGCCACCGACAGAAGTAGATGGAGGGCAGCGATCCACAAGGGAGCCTTGGCATACGAGAGACAGCAGTGCAGTGACCACGAGGCAAAGTGACAGCACAGAAAAGACAGAACATCATCATCCTCCACTCCTGATAGACCAATCTTCCCCTGCCACAAATGCAATTGTATGTGCCTCTCCAACATCGGCAGAATCAGTTATGAATGTGCTTGTCGTGCATCTGCAAGCAACTGCTAAGACCATCTACAAAGACACAAGAGCCAAAGGTATTGTACTTGTTGATATGTATTTCACTGGTAGTAGATATTTTGACTGGTAGTAGGTATTGCACTTGTTGATAGGTTGTATTTCACTGGTAGTTGATATTTCACTGGTAATAGGTATTTCACTGGTAGGAGATATTTCACTGGTAGTAGGCATTTGACTGGTAGTAGGTATTGTACTTGGTAATAGGTATTTCACTGGTAGTAGGTATTGCACTTCGTAATAGGTATTTCGCTGATAGTAGGTATTGCACTTGATAATAGGGATTATGGTAATAGATACTGCACAACAGACGATAATGCACTTGATAATAGATAAACAATCAATTGGTATATATATATTGCACAAGATGTCGGTAGATTGATGCATTATTGATTGTGGTGTGTGTGTGTGTGTGTGTGTGTGTGTGAGACTTCAGAGCAGAGTTCAGTGTGGTGATAGAGTTGGGATAGAAACTGTTTTTGAATCTAGTGGTGCGTGCTTTGATTGTTCTGTAACACTTGCCTGAGGGCAGACATTTGAACAGCTGATGGGCAGGGTGGGATGAGTCCTTTAGGATGCAGTGTTATTTTCTGCAGGCAGCAGGATGTGTATATGTCCTCAAGAGCAGGCAGCTGCTTGTTGATGTTTTTTTCTGCAGTCTTTATGACTCTTTGCAGTGCTTTCTTATCTGCTGCAGAGCTGTTACCATACCATATCAAAGTGCCGTTTGTGACGATACTCTCAATGGTACAGCGGTAGAAGGACATCAGCAGCTGTTGCAACAGGTTGATTTTCCTGACAGTTCTCAGGAAATATAGTCTTTGCTGTGCTTGTTTAATGAGGCAGTGTGTGTTGTATGTCCACATCAGGACCTCTGATATGTGTGAACCCAGGAATCTGAAACTGGAAACTCTCTCCACCTCTTCTCCATTGATGCTCAGTAGCAGATGAACATCCTGATGTCTTTTGAAATCAACTATCAGCTCCTTGGTATTTTTGGTATTCAGAGCCAAGTTGTTCTCAGCACACCAGTCTGTCAGCCTCTGAACCTCCTCTCTGTAGGCAGACTCATCTCCAGTGATCAGTCCCATCACTGTTGTGTCCTCTGCAAACTTTAAGATGGTGTTTGTGCTGTGCGATGGTATGCAGTCATGTGTGTACAGAGAATACAGGAAAGGGCTCAAAACAGAGCCCTGTGGGGCTCCTGTGCTGAGTGAGAGAGAGCGGAGGAGCAGTGAGGGTCCATCCTGACTGACTGTGACCGGTTGCTTAAAAAGTAACCAGCCACAGTTACTTAAAAAGTTACTTAAAATCTTGAATCTTGACTCTTTACATTGATCATTGTAAAATTTATATCTGAAATTTATATATTTCTGTAAAGCTGCTTTGTGACAATGTTCATTGTAAAAAGTGCGAGAGAAATAAAATTGAATCGAATTGAATTGAAAGTGTCATTGGCACAATGAGGCATTTTTGGTATTTAAGACAAAGAGAGAGAGAGAGAGAGAGAGAGAGAGTCCAGTTAAATGGAAGATGACAAACTTGCCTAGATGAATATAAATCTCTCAGAAAATAGAGTTTATGATATACATGTAGGTGTATGCATAAATGTAACTGAGCATAATATTTGTTGCATGTGTCTGTGAGATTGTGTGTGTGTCAAACATTTCTCAAACATGGCACTGAGCTTACAGGCTCTATCCCTTACCATGGGCCAACTCTTACCAAGTCTCTATACAAACTGTAAAACCATGTAATGAGCGGTCATTTTAACAGACCTCACAGCTTATGTATTTCTTTGGGTGGGCCTTTGTTGCTCCCAGGCCACCTGTAGTCATAGTCATCGTGGTTGATGCTGGAAAAGGCTTCAGTTGACCCCCTGCTGTGGCCCATGATGCAACAACAGCTCTCTGGACAGCCATCAGCATGATGTGCCAGGCAGAACGGGAGCACAGTTTTAAAAAGGAAGAACACTTTAAGGCCTGCTGAAGGCATAGACCAAACAGAGACCAACTCTAAGAATTCCTTCGAGTTTGGTCTAGTCCAACAGCATGGCAGATTGAAGGCATAACTCAGCCAATTTTTGAAGATCATTTAGTTTATTTATATTCAACATACATTTTATTGTTGTTATTGTCCTTATTCTTATATTTTCCCTTTTATCAATTTAAAAGTGTGTTACAGTGTGAAGAATCATGCTGGTGTAGTTCTGTCAAAATATTGTAATACCTCAAACTGACCCAGGTTAAAGATTTGAGGCACTTTCATAGCTTCTCATTTTATTTTAAATATTATTGTTTCAATTTTAAAAACCTCAGTGAAAAGTTGTAACCTGTGACTAAAGAGGTTTTCCTCAAGAAACAAGCTGGAGAATATTTCAAAGCATATCTGCTTCCATGTTTCCTTTTATGATTAAAGTAAATTTAATGTCCCTAAATCACACTTTTTTCCTTGTACAAAGCAACAATCATTATGTTGGTTGACCATGTGTTTTTGAACCATAGCTGATCCAAAAGGCCATAAATTAATGGAAAATCAATAAGATCAGCCAATTTTTATGGAATCTGCCGAGACTGAACCAGAAGATCCTGAAGGGGTGCATGACATCACAAGTGTAATGATCCAGGTATCAATTTTGTTCCCGTGTGCAGCAGTGGTTAGACCAGTCTCGATATGGAATCAAATTTTGGAAAGAATTCTGATAGTGACTGGGATTCTTATATGTCGAATGAAGGGGCAGATGATTATCAAAAATATTCCAGAGTCAATGGTTATCTTCTCAAGCCCCCAAGACGAGAAACTGCCAGTTCACTCAGTTCATGACAGTCCCACTCACCAACGATAGCACACCACCAGCCAGAGAGAATTGGAAACACAGATTGGTTTGTGGATTTTTATTCGAAGCTGGCCACTGCAAAATATAAGGAAAATATTTATATGTACTTCAATAAATTCAGAAATATAATCATTAAAATGTACACTTATTCAGGGTAATTATTGAAAGAAAATATGAAGTGGGCAATAACAGGGGAATTGACAAACTGTCCAAATGTCAGATCAAATGTCATTTATTAAATAAATGGGTTTCTTTTTTGCACCAATAATCCCCATGTGGTTGTTCTGGTGGTGATGAACACTTGATGAATCAGATTTATTATTAGTAGGTGACACGAAATCTGCCCGCTTAGTTTGCACAAACCTCACCCACTGTCGCTTTAGATTAGTGTCATTTCTCAGAAATTCGTGAACTGTACGTCCTGTTGTATATGAATTTGAACATCCAAACTCAACAGAGTGCTTTTCCATCGTAATTTTTGTAAGATTCCAACAATATCTAATTTCAGTGAGTAAACAAACACTTGTGACTTCAGTGAGTCAGATGAACCGAAATGACCCAGATAACCGGGGTTCAATGCGTGATGTCATGCAAGATTAGCCCTGAGGCAAGGCTGCCTTTTTCCGGGCTGCGGAAGCCATGATTTATCGATAGTTTTGTGCTTGATAATTAAATAGCAAATAATTTATTATTTCCCCCACTTTATAAATAAATTTTTGTCATTACTAATGATATAGATTTATTTTAAAGCATTACAGTAAGGCATTACATACACTTTAAGGGTTTCTATGGACAACAAAGAGGTGAATAAGAAGATAAGATGATTCTGAAATACATTTCCATGTCCATAGACATCCTCAACACCAAACAGCATTGACATTATTCCATATCCAGCATGTCTCTGAGTGCTGTCCTCAGCCCAAGTACTTAAGAGTCCTTGGGTTTAAGTGCTTGCCCCATAAACAAATCAGTTTTTATCAAATACACACTTGTCACTCCTCACCAGCTGGCTGCAAGGAAATTTATTTTGACAGCCCATACCCAACCAGACTTAGGTATCCCTGGCTGACGCCAGCATATAAATATAACCAAATTAGAAAATGGATAGGATTTGGACTGTGTGCACTTTTAGGTATCTTTTAATGCTTGTAACCTGTCTAAGGTCAACAAATACTAACGGTGACTGACAAGTGGAATGACTTAATATAATTTTGTCTTTAAGAGAAGATTAAATTCATCATAAAGTGCATGCATGAATTCAATGCAGCGTAGTATCTGTCTAGAGCTATAGAAAATCGAATTCTTTAGCCTGCAGTTCCATACTGGGTGATGTGGGGTTCTGCTTGAAGGGCTTGAGGAAACTTACAGAGAATTATAGAAGAGGGCTTTATATGTAGTACTACCAGACTCCACTGGTACACTGCCACACCCTCTACCAGATTCTGTTTCACCATCCATTATCTGTAACCGCTTATTCTGTGCAGGGTCACGGGCAAGCTGGAGCCTATCCCAGCTCACTATGGGTGAGAGGCGGGGTACACCCTGGACAAGTTGCCAGATCATCTCAGGGCTGACACATAGAGACAAACAACCATTCACACTCACATTTACACCTACGGTCAATTTAGAGCTACCAATTAGCCTAACCTGCATGTGTTTGGACTGTAGGGGAAACCCACGCAGACACGAGGAGAACATGCAAACTCCACACAGAAAGGCCCCCGTCAACTGCTGGGCTTGAACCCAGAACCTTCTTGCTGTGAGGCAACAGTTCTAACCACTACACCACCATGCCGTCCCGTTTCACCATGTGGACATCATACACTATATAGCTTTAACACACAACCACCCTAAACTGAAAACAGGATATTGGCTTTTAACAACCATACACAACAGCCATGAACAAAACCAATTCATGATGGTTATTACAAAAGCTCATTCAACAGACTCGATAAGAAAACCAATCTAAAGCCCTTTTTTTGACAATGTCTATTATTAAAAGTGCTATACAAATATAATTGGATTGGATTTACACCATACATGGTACTGAGACTTTTTCAATGTAGTAAATATTATATTTGTGCTATATTGTGGACTCTGGAGGAATAAAAACAGCACATAATCTACTCTTGTAGTTCTGCATTAGCAGGTGCCCCAGCAGTTGTTCATATTTTTTATACTTTCAGACTACAATGCCAATAGGCATATAATGGAAAATAACTTAATTTGTATTTTATTGGTGTAGTGGTTGACACTGTCACCTCACAGCAAGAAGGTTCTGGGTTTGAAACTCGCAGCTGACTTGGGCCTTTCTGTGTGGAGTTTGTGTGTTCTTCCTCGTGCCTGCGTGGGTTTCCTTAGGGTGCTCCGGTTTCCTCCCACAGTTCAAAGGTATGCTACTGGCTACTCTAAATTGCCCATAGGTGTGTGTGTGTGTGTGTGTGTGTGTGTGTGTGTGTGTGTGTGTGTGAATGCCTGTCTATTTCTCTGTGTTAGCCCTATAATGGATTTGTGGCCTGTCCTGGGTGTACCCTGCCTTTTGTCCAATGTCAGCAGGGATTAGCTCCAGCTTCCCTGTGACCCACAATCGATAAGTGGTATAGATCAATGAACTTTATTTGATGGGAGTCCTAAGTGCTAATACATAATTATATTAAACTGATGGTGAATATAGACATGTGCATGTTATGACCCTTCCAAATTCGGAGTCTTGTGATCTCAATGCCGGCAAAGGGGTGATTTCTGGAATCACTGGTGGGAGGGTGAATGCAGGCTGAAAGTCAGGCAGTCCAAACACTCTGGCGATTCCTGTGGCCAATGCAGGCATGTACCCCCATCCTCCCAAGAACCATCATTAGAGGTGCAGCTCCCCATTGGCCCTGGTCATCATGCTCTCTTGCTTGCCAACTGGATCCCCGGCGGGGAGTGAAGCAGTCTGGATGAGGACTACGCACCCTCATCACCACCACCATCAACAACAAATCCTTGCACAGGCTATGTTCTCCAATGTCGTTCTATGTGCATGTTATGATGAGAAAGCACAGAAATTAATGATCTATGCATTTTCTACATGCTGTACTGAATTGAAGTGTAAAATGGGCTGTAAGAATGTAAAAATCTGTGTAACATTGGTGCTGATTAGTTATTCCTCATGACAAGAAATGTATGACCACCTGAACTTCCTCTGCCACTGTAGCACTTGATATATCCATCCATTCATCTTCTATACTGCTTATCCATTGCAGGTCACAGGGTAGCTGGAGCCAATCCTAGGTGACTTCGGGCATAAGGCCAGGTACACCCTGGGCATGTAACCAATCTATCATAGGGCTAGCACAGAGATGAACAACCATTCACTCACATTATACCTTTCAGCAATTTAAAGTAGCAAGTAAGACCTAATCTATATGTCTTTGGACTGTGGGAGGAAACCGGAGCGCCCTGAGGAAACCCACACAGGCACGGGGAGAACCACACAAATAGGCACCAGTTGGCCACAAGGTTCAAACCCAGAACCTTTTTGATGTGAGGCAACAGTGCTAACCACTGCAACACTGCTGCCCTACTTGATATATATTTCATTTATTTTTTTAACAGTCACAGACTGAGCTTGTGAATGCATTGTTAACCTCACTCTGTCTTAAGCTCTCAACATACACATATCCAGTGCATAATTTGTAAAATGAGGTACTGGAACACCAGTGAGTGGTGATCCAGCAAGTAGACAAAGATGGAAGGTCCATGAAACATATAGATACAACCATGCTCCGTGCACTTCAAATAATAGTGCATAAACAAGCTCCAGTTAGTTAAAAATGCAGCAGCAAGAGTTCTTACTAGAACTAGAAAATATGACCACATCACCCCTGTCTTATCCACATTGCATTAGCTCCCAGTCAAATTTCGTATTGATTATAAAATACTACTATTGACCTTTAAAGCACTAAATGGTCTTGCGCCACAGTACCTGAGTGAACTTCTGGTTCTTTATGACCCACCATGCCTACTTGGATCAAAAGGTGCAGGCTATCTACTGGTACCTCGTATAGTGAAGGCTACATCAGGGGGCAGAGCCTTTTCTTACAAATCTCCACAGTTATGGAACAGCCTTCCAAGTAGTGTTTGGGACTCAGACACAGTCTCAGCATTTAAGTCTAAGCTGAAAACATATCAGTTAAGTTAAGCCTTTTGTTAATTTTATTAGGTAAAGGAATAGATCTGGAAGGTTCTCAGGCATAGTATTTTGGTAAACTGGGATGTATGGATGCTGTCAGCCCCCACTCACTTGCTCACTCGAGTTTGTTGATGGTGTAGTGGCTGGCTACTTTATGTCCCAGGGTGCCCTCATGCCTGTGTTAGCTTCTGGCTCTCCCTTTTTATGCCTCAGTCACAACCGGCCGTACGTGCTCCTACGGTCGGTCTACGTGCAAAAAATGCAAGAAACGCACGGAGGGCATACGTGAAACGCACGGAGGGCGCGCGTGTGACGTGCTGATTTTCGAGCCGTAGACTGGCCACAGACCGGCCGCAGACTGGCTGCAGAGGTTCTCTGTCATGTCAAACAAATTCTACGGGCGCTTACGGTTTTTTCAGGTTGCAAGACAAACTTACGGCCAATGTGCATCTTTCTCCACGAACAAAAAAAAAAAAACGCAGCGATTTGGGAAACACCAAAAATCGCACGGCCAAAAAATCGTACATCCGGTACGACCTAGGCTTTAGTTATGTTATCATAGTTAGCTTTTCCAGAGTCCCTGCTTGCACTAAGTGCAAAATGTATACTGTTCTTACTCATCAGGTGACATTGGGCATACATGTGTTTTCTTTCTCTCTCTCTCTCTCTCTCTTTTGCCCCTTCCCCCAACCCTGTCTGTCCCTCTGAGTTACATGTCAATCCTGAGATCAAGATGCTGACCTCTTCTGTTCCTCAGATCTGCCTGATACATCCTAATGCCCTATGTCTGGTTGGAGTCTCATCACATCGCTCCTGTGGAGGACGGCCCCATATGGACAGTCGAAAGTTGCACTTGGAAGATGCTCTGGACACTTACAGTAATGCTTTTATGGATGAGGACTACAGCTGACTTGCTAACTTTAGGACTGCAGTTTTCATGACCAGTTTTGCACTTAAAGGATATACGCAGAGCCATGGCCTCACTTTCATTTATAAATGCCTTGAGACCTCAAGAATGGCACAAGAATAGTTTTAAGCGCTAACAATAAATCTAATATAATAATTTTTACGATTAAAGTGATTTATATACAACCCTGATTCCAAAAAAGTTGGGACAAAGTACAAATTGTAAATAAAAACGGAATACAATAATTTACAAATCTCAAAAACTGATATTGTATTCACAATAGAACCTAGACAACATATCAAATGTCGAAAGTGAGACATTTTGAAATTTCATGCCAAATATTGGCTCATTTGAAATTTCATGATAGCAACACATCTCAAAAAATCACATCACATTATCTCTAGCTGCTTTATCCTTCTACAGGGTCGCAGGCAAGCTGGAGCCTATCCCAGCTGACTACGGGCGAAAGGCGGGGTACACCCTGGACAAGTCGCCAGGTCATCACAGGGCTGACACATAGACAACCATTCACACTCACATTCACACCTACGGTCAATTTAGAGTCACCAGTTAACCTAACCTGCATGTCTTTGGACTGTGGGGGAAACCGGAGCACCCGGAGGAAACCCACGCGGACACGGGGAGAACATGCAAACTCCGCACAGAAAGGCCCTTGTCGGCCCCGGGGCGCGAACCCAGGACCTTCTTGCTGTGAGGCGACAGCGCTAACAACTACACCACCGTGCCGCCCATCTCAAAAAATAATAATAATAATTTATTTCTATGTACATTCCATAAGAATCTCAATGCCCTTACAATAATATATGTAAAATAACAAATAATTAAATATCTAATGTCCATGAAAACTCATTTACGTAAAAACATTATCAAAGAAAAAAAATCAAGACTTAAAAGTTCAAAAATCAAAACTAAAAGGATATGTAAATTGAAAAGATAAGTCTTAAGTCCTTTTTTAAAGTCATTAATGTCAGTTGATTCTTTTAAGGCCTTTGGAAGTTGATTCCACAATCTCGGTGCACATGAAGCGAACGCACGCTTTCCATAAGTATCGGTTCTGTAACGTGGCATAGAAAGAACAATGATGTTATTACTGTTAGAGCGTAGTGACCGTAGTGGCTTCTTCACCGCCAGTAGATCACTGAGATATGATGGCGCCAATCCATTGAGTACTCTGAAGGTCATCAACAAGATCTTGAATATTATTCTCTTCTTCACTGTCAGCCAATGAAGTGAGCGTAAGACAGGTGTAATGTGGTCATATTTCTTCTTCAAAGTGACCATCCTTGCAGCTGCATTTTGGATGCGCTGCAATTTCGACAAGTCCTTGTCGGGGAGACCATACAACAAACTGTTGCAATAGTCCAACTTGGATGTTATGAATGCATGTACAAGCTTTTCCGTAGCGGCAGTATCAAAATATTTTCTAATCTGACCAATACGTCTGAGAGAATGTGAAGCGGATTTACATATATTACTGACCTGGGAAGACATCTTAAGATGGTGATCAAAGATGACCCCAAGATCACACGCTTCAGATATTGGCTCCTTCACAGATTCACCAACGGTGACATACTGGATGGCATCAACTGCAAGATACCGTGACTGAAAATGCAGAACCTCTGTTTTTGTTGTATTGCACAGCAGCTTATTGCACTTCATCCATTGAACAATGTCGCTAGCACAGTATTCAAGAGCTTCGATGCTGGTAGATCTTTTAGAGCTCTGTGTGACCAAGTACAGCTGTGTGTCATCAGCATAAATCATGGTCTGTAAATTATGTGCATTTACAATATCCTCCAATGGAGATACATATAAGGAAAACAATAAAGGGCCAAGCACAGACCCCTGCGGGACACCATACATCAAAAAAGATGTCCATTGATGACAACAGATTGACTTTGTAGTGGTTCAGTATTGGTGGGTGGAGCACAGAGGACGGCAGGACAGAGATCAGGTTCAAAATAACGTTTATTGCTAGACTTTTCAGCTTAACAACTTCACTTACTCAAACAGACCCACACACACAACTGGCGTCTTGTTCAGGGCAGATCTCCTTCCACTCTTGCTCTCCCTCCTGATATAGGGCGCGGTCACTGGGAAGACACACAAACACAGTTTAATTGCTCTCAGGTGTAGTGATTCTGCCACTTACCTTACCTGACTCCGCCCTCCTGTCACAGACCGGCGCTTGACCATGCCCCCGCTGCCACATACCCCCACTGCCCGACTCAGGCCGGGTGGCTGTCCGGCCTGCAGTCGACTCCCCCCCCCCCCCCTTGACGGGAGAGGAAGTCCGCCATGACCATCTGCGCCCCTGGCCTGTGGACCACCTTGAAATTAAAGGGTTGGAGCACCAGATACCAACGGGTGATCCGTGCGTTGGCATCTTTCATGCGGTGGAGCCACTGGAGGGGTGCGTGGTCCGAACAGAGGGTGAAAGGGCGCCCCAGCAGGTAGTACTGGAGGGCGAGAACCGCCCACTTGATGGCCAAACACTCTTTCTCTATGGTGCTGTAGCGCCCCTCACGCACCGACAGCTTCCTGCTGATATACAGGACAGGGCGGTCCTCCCCCTCCACCTCCTGGGACAAAACCACCCCCAGCCCTCTGTCCGACGCATTGGTCTGCAACATAAAGGGGAGAGAAAAGTCAGGGGAGTGTAGAAGTGGACCCCCACACAGTGCAGCCTTTACCTCTGAGAAAGCCCGCTGGCACTGCTCCGTCCACTGGACCGGATCTGGTGCCCCCTTTTTAGTGAGATCAGTCAGCGGGCTGGTGACGTCCGAATAATTAGGTATAAACCTACGATAATAGCCAGCCAGCCCCAGGAACTGTCTCACCCCCTTTTTGGTCTTGGGCCTCGGGCAGGCCGCAATTGCTGCCGTCTTATTAATTTGGGGACGCACCTGCCCGTTGCCCAAGTGGAAGCCCAGATACCGTACTTCCACCCGCCCAATCGCACACTTCTTTGGGTTGGCTGTGAGCCCCGCTCGCCTCAGCGACCTAAGGACGGCCCTCAGATGTTCGAGGTGCCGCTGCCAGTCATTACTATAGATGATGATGTCATCTAAATACGCGGCCGCATAAGTGGAGTGAGGGCAGAGTACTCTGTCCATCAGCCGCTGAAACGTAGCGGGCGCCCCAAACAGCCCAAACGGAAGGGTGACGAATTGGTGTAAACCAAATGGTGTGGAAAAGGCCGTTTTTTCTCGGGATAGTGGAGTCAAGGGGATCTGCCAATATTCCTTCGTCAAATCCAGCGTCGAATAAAAGCGAGCAGTGCCGAGTCGATCGAGCAACTCATCAATACGAGGCATTGGGTACGCATCGAATTTAGACACCGCATTGACTTTTCTATAGTCCACACAGAACCGGACCGACCCGTCGGCCTTGGGTACCAAGACCACCGGGCTGCTCCAGTCACTGTGGGACTCCTCGACGATGCCCATTTTGAGCATGGTCTGAAGTTCTTCCCGAACCACCTTTTTTTGTGTTCGGGTAGCCTGTAAGGGCGACTACACACTACCACCCCCGGGGGCGTCTCTATGTGGTGCTCTATGAGGTTAGTGCGACCGGGCAGGGGCAAGAACACATCCGAAAACTCGGTTTGCAACTAGGCGACCTCTGTGAGTTGGGTCAGGGAGAGGTGGTCTCCACAGGGGACCGGAGAGGTACGTGATGCCAATGTCCCTTTTTGAACCTCCGGCCCCAGCTCCGCCTTCTCCGGAACCACCGACACCAACGCAACGGGGACCTCCTCGTTCCAGAGTTTAAGCAGATTCAGGTGGTAAATCTGTAGCTCCCCACCCCTGTCTGTTCGCCTCACCTCATAGTCGACGTCCCCGACTCGCCTTGTGACCTCAAAGGGTCCTTGCCACTTGGCGATCAATTTGGAGCTCAACGTGGGCAACAGTACGAGTACCTTATCTCCCGGTGTGAACTCTCTAAGGCGCGTACCCTTGTTGTACAGGCGGGCTTGCTGTTCCTGGGCCTGCCGCAAATTCTCTTGAGTTAGGTGGGTGAGCGTGTGGAGTTTTGCGCGCAGGTCCATAACGTACTGAATTTCGTTCTTACTTTGTGAAGGTCCCTCCTCCCAATTTTCCCGCAGCACGTCCAGGATGCCGCGCGGCTTACGCCCATATAATAATTCGAACGGGGAGAACCCCGTGGAGGCTTGGGGGACCTCTCGCACTGAGAACAGCAAGGGTTCGAGCCACTTATCCCAAATATGTGTGTCCTCACTTATGAATTTCTTAATAATATTTTTGAGGGTGCGGTTGAACCGTTCCACTAAACCGTCTGTTTGTGGGTGATACACGCTGGTGCGGATCGGCTTAATCCCCAATAACCCATACAGTTCGCGCAGTGTTCATGACATAAACGTAGTGCCTTGATCAGTCAGAATCTCTTTCGGGATTCCAACTCGGGAGATGACGCGGAAGAGTGCCTCTGCAATACTGCATGCTGAGATATTGCACAGAGGCACTGCTTCCGGGTATCGCGTTGCATAGTCCACCAGAACTAATATAAAGCGGTACCCTCGTGCTGACCGATCTAATGGCCCGACGAGATCCATCCCAATTCTCTCAAACGGGGTCTCGACTAACGGTAGAGGGCGCAAGGGCGCTTTTGGAATGGCTGCTGGGTTTACTAACTGTTATTCGCGGCATGCCGTACACCACCTACGGACATCACCGCGAATCCCCAGCCAATAGAATCGGGCCATTATTCGGGCTAGTGTTTTATCCTGCCCCAAGTGTCCAGACATGGGATTAAAGTGAGCCGCCTGGAATACCAATTCCCGGCGGCTCTTTGGAATTAAAAGGTGCATGATTCGCTCTTTAGTTTGAGTGTCCTGCGTCACTCGGTATAATCTATCCTTCATAATCGCGAAGTAGGGGAAGGACGGGGTGGCGTTCAGCTGGAGCGTTTGACCATCGATTACTCTCACTTGGTCAAACGCATGCCGCAGAGTCTCATCTCGCGACTGCTGTAATGGGAAATCCGCGAGGGATTCCCCAAGAGAGAGAGGAGGAGCCGGCGGCTCCTCACTCTGACGCGGAGATGACGTAGACGGCTCTGTGACAGCTGCTCCCACCAAAGTGACACCGGGACCTCCCCCTGTCAAATGGCAGGACCCACTCTCTACTAGGCGCGTCATTAAACCCCGAAATCCCGGCCAATCAGTCCCCAAAATTAAAGAGTGGGTAAGGCGAGGATTAACCGCCGCCTTCACTATAAATTTTTCCCCTCTGAAAATAATGTGGACCGACACCAAAGGGGAGCGGTGAACATCCCCATGCACACACAACACCTTCACCCCTTGTGCTCCCCCCAATGCCTCGTTTTGAACCAGGCTTTGGCGAATTGAGGTCTGATTACAACCAGAATCCACCAACGCCTGATATGTAGCCCCTTGGATACTCACCGGTATGCGATACGCTCCAGCCCGATCGAGGGCGGCCTCTGGCGCATCGGGGATCCGAACCACTGTGCCCACTTCCATTGCTGTGCACTGCTGTTGAAGGTGGCCCAGCTCCCCACAGCGCCAGCAAACCGGCCTGGGCTTTCCCTTTGCACCGGTGATCTGGGGCTCACTCACCTGAGGTGGGGGAGAGACAGACACAGAAGGGAGAAACGGGAGGGCACCGCGGGTGCGGCGGGCCGGCTGGGGTGGTGCCGGCCCCCACCTCCACGGTGGGGGAATGGGGTGAGGACGGGACACAGGAGGAGGGAGAGAGAGAGAGAGAGAAGAGGAGAGAAGAGATGATGCCATCTGCTGTTCTGCCGCCGGGACAGCCACCAGATGATCCTCCGCCAGCTCGACTGCCTGATCCAGCGACGCCGGGCGGTGGCACTGGACCCACTCTGCGGTTCCTGCTGGTAAGCAGGCGATGAACTGTTCCAGTACCACCTGGTCGACAATTCCCTCAGCGTCGCGATCGTTGGCCCTCAACCACCGCCAGCAGGCTGCTGGCCGAATGCGAACGGCCGGCCGGCCGACTTCCTCCAATCGCAGCGCACGGAAGCGCTGGCACTGTTGTTCCGGTGTGCGCCCTATGCGCTGGAGGACGGCCTGGCGGAGGTCCGCATAGGCCAGCCGGCGGTCGGCGGGGAGCTGTAGCGCGGCCAGCTGTGCCTCTCCCGTTAGCAGGGGGAGGAGGCGCACCGCGCACTGCTCCATCAGCCACCCCGAGACTTCAGCGACCTGTTCAAACAACGTGAGGAACGCCTCGGGGTCGTCCTGCGGGCCCATCTTGGTGACAGTGAGGGGAGACGGGCCCGCGGCTGGAGCACTGGTGGACCCCGCTGACGTGAGGAGATGCTGGAACGCCTCACGATCTTCCTGCTGGGCCAGCACCAGGGCTTTGAAGCGCCGCTCTTGTTCCTTTCGGAGTGTGACAAGTGCCTGGTGCTGGCTTTGCTGAGCCGTGGCGAGGGCGTGGACTAGGTCGGCGAACGGGGAGGATTCCATGGGGCTGCTGGGTTGGTGCTCCACTTTCCCGGGTTTTGGCATCACTGTAGCGGTTCAGTATTGGTGGGTGGAGCACAGAGGACGGCAGGACAGAGATCAGGTTCAAAATAGCGTTTATTGCTAGACTTTTCAGCTTAACAACTTCACTCACTCAAACAGACCCACACACACAACTGGCATCTTGTTCAGGGCAGAGCTCCTTCCACTCTCGCTCTCCCTCCTGATATAGGGCGCGGTCACTGGGAAGACACACAAACACAGGTTAATTGCTCTCAGGTGTAGTGATTCTGCCACTTACCTTCCCTGACTCCGCCCTCCTGTCACAGACCGGCGCTTGACCACGCCCCCGCTGCCACAGATTTCAGTTAGACAAGTAAGAACAGAACCATTTAAGTACAGTACCATTCAAACCAAAGTGAAATTTCAATCTTTCAGTCAAAATAATATGATCAATGGTGTCAAAAGCGGATGAGAGATCGAGTAAGACCAGAATGACCTCCTTATGCTGATCAAGTGCCAAGTTGATGTCATTATATACACAAAGTAAAGCAGTTTCAGTACTATGGTGAGGACGGTAGGCAGACTGCATCTTTGAGAGGAGATTGTTCACAAGCAAATGTTCATTAAGTTGTGTTGCCACAACACGCTCAATAGTCTTAGACAGAAATGACAAGTTGGATATTGGTCGATAATTCTTGAAATCCTCAGGATCGAGAGAGGCTTTCTTAAGTAATGGAGTAATTAGAGCATGTTTAAGGCTTGATGGAAATTCTCCTTGCTGTAATGACATATTGATGATTTTAGTAATGGGTGATAACAGCTTACTGATAAATTCCTTTAGCAGTGTGAATGGAAGTGGATCCAAACAGCAAGACTTAGATGGCGATCCCATAATTATTCTGTTGACTTCATCAATGGATACTGAAGTAAACTCAGAGAAACTGCACAGTGATTGCTCTTCCATGATAGCACGATTGACAGATTTTGATGGCATATCATTAATGTCATTTTGAAAAGCAACAATTTTTCCAGAAAAATATTCACTGAACCTCTGGGCAAGCTCAAGTGATGACGTATGAGTAGGAAGTGGCACAGAAGACTTTACTTTGAACAACTCCTCAATGAATTTGAACAATTGCTTCTGATTAAAACCTGATACTTTATCACGGTAATAATTACTCTTGTGCTTCTCAACAGCTCAATAATACTGGCCAGCAACATCATTATAGATCCACCTGTAAATTTCTAGGCCTGAGTTCTGCCATTTCCTTTCCCAGCGACGCTTCTCAACTTTAAGATTACGTAGTTCTTCAGAGAACCAAGGTGAATGTGGTCTTGGAGCAATGTGTATTGGATGTGTATTGGAATGTATTGGAGCATGTCTATCAAGAAGATTGCTCAAACTGGTGTTGTACTCAGTAATAAGCGAAGCGACATCAGATGGGTTGATGTTAAATAATGGCAATGTAGACAACTCTTTACCAAAGCAGTCCAGGTCGATCTGTTTAATTCTCCTATGCACACTCTGGACTTTAAATGATGCAGGTCTTGGAAAATCAAGACTACAAGTCAGTGTGGCATGATCAGATGGTAGTTTCATGCAAGCACGAAGATTCGATATCTGATCAGAGCCAGAAAAAGTTGGGACAGGGGCAATAAGAGGCTGCAAAAGTTAAAGGCACAAAAAAGGAACAGCTGGAGGACCAAATTGCAACTCATTAGGTCAATTGGCAATAGGTCATTAAAATGACTGCGTATAAAAAGAACATCTTGGAGTGGCAGCGGCTCTCAGAAGTAAAGATGGGAAGAGGATCACCAATCCCCCTAATTCTGCACCGACAAATAGTGGCGCAATATCAGAAAGGCATTCAACAGTGTAAAATTGCAAAAAGTTTGAACATATCATCTACAGTGCATAATACCATCAAAAGATTCAGAGAATCTGGAAGAATCTCTGTACGTAAGGGTCAAGGCCGGAAAACCATACTGGGTGCCCATGATCTTCGGGCCCTTAGACGGCACTGCATCACATACAGGCATGCTTCTGTATTGGAAATCACAAAATGGGCTCAGGAATATTTCCAGAGAACATTATCTGTGAATACAATTCACCATGCCATCCACCATTGCCAGCTAAAACTCTATAGTTCAAAGAAGAAGCCGTATCTAAACATGATCCAGAAGCATAGACGTCTTCTCTGGGCCAAGGCTCATTTAAAATGGATTGTGGCAAAGTGGAAAACTGTTCTGTGGTCAGACGAATCAAAATTTGAAGTTCTTTATGGAACTCAGGGACGCTGTGTCATTCGGACTAAAGAGGAGAAGGACGACCCAAGTTGTTATCAGCGCTCAGTTCAGAAGCCTGCATCTCTGATGGTATGGGGTTGCATTAGTGCGTGTGGCATGGGCAGCTTACACATCTGGAAAGACACCATCAATGCTGAAAGGTATATCCAGGTTCTAGAGCAACATATGCTCCCATCCGGATGACGTCTCTTTCAGGGAAGACCTTGCATTTTCCAACATGACAATGCCAAACCACATACTGCATCAATTACAGCATCATGGCTGCGTAGAAGAAGGGTCTGGGTACTGAACTGGCCAGCCTGCAGTCCAGATCTTTCACCCATAGAAAACATTTGGTGCATCATAAAACGGAAGATACGACAAAAAAGACCTAAGACAGTTGAGCAACTAAAATCCTACATTAGACAAGAATGGGTTAACATTCCTATCCCTAAACTTGAGCAACTTGTCTCCTCAGTCCCCAGACGTTTACAGACTGTTGTAAAGAGAAAAGGGGCTGTCTCACAGTGGTAAACATGGCCTTGTCCCAACTTTTTTTTTAGATATGTTGTTGTCATGAAATTTAAAATCACCTAATTTTTCTTTTTAAATGATACATTTTCTCAGTTTAAACATTTGATATGTCATCTATGTTCTATTCTGAATAAAATATGGAATTTTGAAACTTCCACATCATTGCATTCCGTTTTTATTTACAATTTGTACTTTGTCCAAACTTTTTTGGAATCAGGGTTGTAGGTAGCGGTCTGAGTGAATGACCTTGACGTCCGTAACGTCACAAGAGGAAGTCTATCGGTCTCATTGCCATTTCCGCTATACTAAAACACAGAGCTGACTGCAACTCCGATCCTCCATTTTGAGCTAATTTATCACCATGCAACGTAGATGTGTTTTTGGCTGGTGCAGCAGCATGACAGAAGGTGGATTTATGTTGCATTCATGGCCCAAGAATGTTCATAATTCAAAGATTTGGACACGTTTTGCAAGAAGTTCACGGGCACGTTGGGCGCCTATGAAGTGGTCTCTCCTCTGCTCTGCACATTTTACTGAAGACTCATACGAGACCTCTGATCTGTTGAGGGGCGTTGGCTATAAGCCCGTATTGAAAGAGGGTGCAGTCCCAACAATTAAAGAAAAAAACAAGAAAAAGAAAGTATTTATTTTATTTTTTTAAAGTGAGTTCAGTTGCACCAGTCCTCTTGGAGCATAAGCCGAGGATTGTTGCTAAAACCTGGGACAGAACGTGACGGGACATATTGCTCGGGCAGTGACCTCCCCGCAGTTGTTGCTAAAACCAGTGACATCCTGTTCCATCATGGGTTTTAGTAATCAGGGCTTTGAACCGGTTCAAGGAACGAAAATGAAAACCGGGAACTTTTTCTATTTCACATGGAACAGAAACGAAACCAGAAACTTTATTATTTTTTTATGTTCCGGAACAGAAACGCTTATTAAAAATAATGGTAACCGGTTAATACCGGTTTTTATTTCGTTCCTCAAAGTTTCTGTAGCCTACAAATAGTCATTCTTCTCCTGCGCAAGTTTCTATGACCCGCTGGGGTTCACTTCCTGTGTGACGTTCGCTGATTGAATGGAGAGAGCGGGAAGGTGGACTACTATCATGTCTCCACGTGATAATAAGTGAGTAAGTGCATTACTGAGTGTCTGAGCAAAGAAGAGCCTGAACGTTGTAACCTCCCTATTGGCTGTTTGTAAAAATGTATCAATTGTTGCCCTTCCCACGGGAGTCATCGCGGGCTCGAGAGCCGAGACCTGACGAGTTAGTTCGTTGGTAGCAGAACAAAATGTCTGGACACAAATCGGGTTTTCAGAAAAGGAAAGAAAATAAACAGAGGGTCGAAAATACAAAAAAGGAGGCAGAAAATGCAAAATGAGTTTTAAGGTAGGACAAATGGTTACTTTTCTGAGGCAGCCCGCCGTGGCTGCAGGCTTTCAGTTGTGTCATTGAATGGTTACTTTTCTGAGACAGCCCGCCGTGGCTGCCTGCAGGCTTATTTATTATAGCCCATTTAGTTAAAATAGTTGATATAAAATGTTTATAGTTATGTGATGGTTGTCCTGATTTAGACTGTTTTTTTTTTTTTTTTTTTTGGGGGGGGTTGCGCGATGTTGCACCCGGGTCCAGATTAGGGCAGAACCGGCCCTGGCTACATTTCAGGTGTAGTTTGTTTTATGTATGTATGTACTTGCATAGATGTGTACTTGGTCTTCCAATATGGTGCCTAACAAAATCTCGCGGCGCGGTGACGTCATGCGGTAGCCCTCTATAGGGCCTGACTAGCCTTTGGTAACACACTAAACGAATTATCTTTCATTTTTGGCACTTTTTCTGTTTGTGTAGATGGGAAGACATACTGAGAATCCAAATCACCAACATTTGAAATAATAATAATTGTTTTGAATTATTTCTTGTCTTATTTAATGAAGGTTGTAATATAATTAGCCTACATTTGGCTTAAAGGCCCGGTCACACAGCACTCCGCGTCTATATCACGTACAAAAAGATACAAAAATCAGGTGGACGTGGTCGTAAGTGGTAATTTTTGGTCAATTTTGGCTTTGCCGTGCTTTGTACGGGGTATGGCCGTCGGCGGCTGTTTCACTGCTGCAGCACTGCCAAATCACGGGTAACCGCGGCTCAGCGTCGTTGGAAGAGCGGCTTGCTGCGCATATAAAAGCGGTAGGATATGTTGAGCCTGTATCAGTTGGTTCTGTTGGTGCTGGAGCATTAAGATGAGGACATCACAGCGTCGAGGGTTCATGTTCACCCCTTGACATCTAGACTGCAAGTGCAAGTCTCAGAAAATTACGGTATTTACATGCCGCAAATCAGAAGTGATGCAGAAGTGATTAGACAGTGATCAATCGAATTTAGAACTTGTTTGAGACGTCGTTTAACGGGCTTAGACAGTGCTATGTACGCGGAAAAATCCATTTCTCAGTGATAAGCCGCTAAACACACGCTATATCCCGTGATACCAACGCGTAACACCCGTCCGATGACCGTGCTCTGCCCGTGATAGACCGCCAAACTTTCGCGTCTTACCACGTCTCCCCAAGTTTTAATAACGGCCGGGACACTGATTATCACGTGTTTTTCACCTGTGTTGCACGTCTTTACCACGTGTGCCGGCCGTGGTTGTCCGCGGTCTAAAGTTTTGAGCAGTCCAAAACTTTTTGCCGCGTCCGACGCCGTTCCGATTTTCCCCTGCGTCCTGTCACGTCTGTATATTGACTGTAACACGTCTTAACTTCGACATCAACACGAACAATATCGTCTGCTTCACGGAAGAGCACTTTTTGACGGGTTTTGGCCGTGATAAAGCCGTAAAGCGCTGTGTGACCGGGCCTTAAGCTGGATGAGACAGAGACATAATTTTATAGCCATTTGTTAAACAGCTGACAGGGAACGTAATTAACCGTTCCGGGAACGAAATTTTTTTTGTTCTAACCGGTTCGGGAACGTCTATTTAATGGTGGAACCCAAAAACGGAAACGTTAAAATTCCGTTTCTGTTCGGAACGAACCGATAGGAAAAAAATTCTGGTTAAAAGCCCTGTTAGTAATTGCCTGAGCCTAGCAGTAATGGCGGAATACACAGTATGGAGAGAAAGAGTGTAACCGTTCCGGGAACGAAATTTTTTTTGTTCTAACCGGTTCGGGAATGTCTATTTAATGGTGGAACCCAAAAACGGAAACGTTAAAATTCCGTTTCTGTTCGGAACGAACCGATAGGAAAAAAATTCTGGTTCAAAGCCCTGTTAGTAATTGCCTGAGCCTAGCAGTAATGGCGGAATACACAGTATGGAGAGAAAGAGTGGACCAGCCATCTTATTTCTAAACTGGATGTAGCTGCCATCTCGCCCTTACGTAGAAGAAGCGAATGAATGGAGAACTGAATGAACAACTGAAAGTCAGATTGTTTCAAAACAATCGGCTACAAGCTCGGCCTTCAAGAAGCGAGAACACAGACGAGTAAGTTCCGACTCTCATTTGGATAAAAAAACAACAAAAACAACACATTGTTTCCCTGCATTTAGATTAATACATGTAACTTGTATTGTGTATTGAAGTTACCGGTATAAGATTATTTAAGTTCCTTCAGAATGTGATTGTCTCAGTTCATCTGATTATTTAATCAGCCTTTTACATTTTATCAGTGAAAATGCATGCATGTACATGTATGTTGCATAAGTTATAACACCTATCCTGTTTTAATGAGAGTCAACCCACAATCAATGAAGTGAAATCAGTCTTAGTTGAGCAAGTCGGTAACGGTATTTCTTACTTTCACCATAAATGTTTATTTATATGACTTTGGTCTATAGCTGTAAAAGGCCTCGGCCTTAAAACTGGTTCCCGCAGTGACGTCACGGACTCAGGGCTGGCTGGCTCAGCGGGGCAGCTCAAATGCCAACTCTGCAGTCGATTTTAACTCTCAAAAATACTTTTTTTTATTCCCATTTATGCAGCATACAAGAGTCAAGGATGGAGATACTATCTACTCATGAATTTATTCAAAAATAAAGGCTCTGCGTATCTGCTTTAAGTTTCCATCAATGAACAATTAATAACTTCAACAAAACAGACTTCATGTTTAAACTGTTAAAATGTTATAATCATACTATCTGTTATCACCCAAATGAGGATGGGTTCCCTTTTGAGTCTGGTTCCTCTCGAGGTTTCTTCCTATTGTCATCTGAGGGAGTTTTTCCTTGCCATTGTTACCACTAGGGTTGCCACCTGTGTCTGACAAAAATCCTGGACATTTCGACCATCCAATCGACCTTTTTGCTTGTAAGCAACAGCGCCCTTTGCACATCTAACCCAAGACAAAAATCGCCCTTCTACGCTGAAAGTGTATTGCTCTAATTAGTAAAAATGACGCTTTTGCTAGTTATTTGTTTAGTTAATTGCTTTACATAATAAAGCAGGTCTTCATTATTTTGGTTTATTTCCAACAGTTTTTGGTTGTGGACACCTGGGAGCAGTAGTGGGCACAGGTAAAAGGGGAATACATAATTAAGTTCTGTTTGTTTGCTTATGTGGAATAAAAATAATTTTTCATTGTATCTAAGAATACCTGAATGTAACAGTGTAAGGTGTAGTGTCCAACAGCTTACCTGATTGCTTAGAGTGTGGTGTGTGCTTTGCTTGTGCTTGCCTGTGCCTCTGCTGCTTGCTGCTCTTGGCTAAACAAATACATAGGAGGACATATAACTGATATAACTGGGCACATACAGGAGTATGTACTACACTACACTATTTCATTTAATTCGCCAAAACCTTACCTAATCTTCCATTTATATTTGGTGTTTTTCTTTGCTGCTGCTATGAGTCCTGGCTGATTTTCAATGAATGTCTTGAACTCAGTACAGGACAACTGAAAGTTTAGCCTGACTTGAAGCTCAGCCTTCACCATTGCAACAGAGAGTCTGTTTCTTTTATCAGTCCAAGCATCCTCCATTGCCCCTTTTCCACCAAAGCAGTTCCAGGGCTGGCTCAGGGCCAGTGCTTAGTTTGGAACTGGGTTTTCTGTTTCCACTGACAAAGAACTGGCTCTGGGGCCAGAAAAACCGGTTCCAGGCTAGCACCAACTCTCTGCTGGGCCAGAGGAAAGAACCGCTTACGTCAGCGGGGGGGCGGAGTTGTTAAGACCAACAACAATAACAAGACCGTGAAAGATCGCCATTTTTAAGCGACGAGAAGCAGCAGCTGTACAAACGCGAAGTCAGCCATCATCATTATTATTGCTGTTGCTGCTTCCGTGTTGTTTTTGCTTTGATATTCGCGCCAAGGTTTATGCAAACGTAGCGCCGTAACTGACGTATACAGCGACGTAATGACGTATTCAGCGACGTAATGACGTGGCTCCGCTTACCACGGCGAGCTCGGAAAAGCAAACTGGTTCTCAGCTGGCTCGCAAGTTGAAATACACATTTTGCCCATTATGTACAAAAAACCGGGACATTCAGTGTCCCGGATTTTTTTTTTTTTTTTCCGGGACAGACCATGAAAATCCGGGACAATCAGGAAAAACCGGGACAGGTGGCAACACTAGTTACCACAGACTTGCTCATTGGGGATAGACTAGGGATAAAATTAACTCATGTTTAAAGTCACTAAAATTCTGTAAAGCTGCTTTGCGATAAGGTCTATTGTTAAAAGCACTATAAAAATAACTTGACTTGACTTGACTTAATACTGAATGTTCAATGCTGTCATAGTGACTTGGGGCTAATAGTATTAGTATGATAACTGTGGTATAATGAGGGATTGCACCTATAACATTTCAGCGACACTATGCAAGGACTTGATGTGTCAAGGTCACATTTCCTATGTGTTAAGCTTCACAAAATATCAACTCAACCTCACAACATTTCATTCAGGGTCATACAAAAGAACATTATGCTTTGTAAACAACATAAAAATCCACTAAATGGCCAAGAGATTGTGGCCACCTGATCATAACATTTTTTTTAAACATCTATCACAGATTTAGTTCCGTTTTGCTGCTATAATAGCCTCCACTATTCTTGGAAGACCTTTCATTAGATTTTGGAGCATGGCTGTGGGGATTTGCTCTTTCAGCCACAAGAGAATTTGTGAGGTCAGGCACTGATATCGGTCAAGATGACCTGGGGGTTGGGGGCACTCAGCTTTCCAGTTCATCTCAGAGGTGTTAAGTGGGGTTGAGGTCAGGGCTCTTTGCAGGATACTTGAGTTCTTCCACACCAACCTTAGCAAATCATATCTTCATGGACCTCGTTTTCTGCACAGAGACATTGTCATGCTGCAACAGATGTGGGCCTCTTAATTCCAGTGGAGAGAAATTAGGAAGGCATCCTATACAATTGTGTGCTTTCAAATTTGTAGCAAAAGTTTGGAGAAGACCCACACAAGAATGTGATGTTCAGGTGTCCAGAAACCTTTGGCCATAAAGTGTAGAAATTGAATACCCAATTAAAAATAAAAAGACTTTCTTACCTTGTCCAATTAAGCAAATAACTCCATGATGCATTCATGTAACTTTTAGGAGAAACCCCATTCTTACTTTGTAGTTCCATTTGGTTGATATGGAAAAAGGTACATTTTGGAAGGATGGAGATCCATAAAGAATGATAATTTCATGAAACAAATGGGAATTGTTTTTTTTCCCCTCAAAAATACTCACTGATGATTCATGATGAATCAGTGTCACTTATTTTAAAGTGCAAGGCCCTGGATATGCTCGCTTGGCTGCATCCATCATACTGCACAGGAATAAAAAATGATATAATTTAATTTTTAACTATTCAAGAAGCCCTTTTGTAGTCAACCAAAATGTAATGACAAAATGTAGTCCTATTAATATAATACTTGCAGCGTTGTAATGCAAAATATTGCAAAGTATTGCTCTGTCTCTTTCTCTCTCTGTCTCACACACACACACACACACACACACATATATAGTGGTGCTTGTAAGTTTGTGAATCCTTTAGAATTTTCACATCATCAGATTTTCACACAAGTCCTAAAAGTAGATAAAGAGAACCCAGTTAAACAAATGAGACAAAATATTATACTTGACCATTTATTTATTGAGGAAAATGATCCAATATAACATATCTGTGAGTGGCAGAAGTATGTGAACCTTTGTCACGTGACTGAGAAGATGGCGTGCTGAACGCTCCTGTACGCCGCTCTCCTCGAAAGTCTGTATCCTAAATTTAATGGTCATTTAAAAGGAAAAAAAAAATAACTTTGAGATTAGAAGTATGTGAACCTTTGCTTTCAGTATCTGGTGTCACCCCCCTGTGCAGCAGTAACTGCAACTAAACGTTTCTGGTAACTGTTGATCAGTCCTGCATACCAGCTTGGAGGAATTTTAGCCCGTTCCTCCATACCGAACAGCTTCAACTCTGGGATGTTGATGGGTTTCCTCACATGAACTGCTCACTTCAGGTCCTTCCACAACATTTCGATTGGATTAAGGCTACATCCACACGACAACGGCAACGAGATTTTTTTTTTAAATATCGCGTCCACATGGGCAACGGATCAGTAAAATATCAGGTACATATGGCAACGCAACGCTTGCTGAAAACGATGCAATACACATGCCACACCTCTACGTGTGCTCTAAGATGGTCCCATCGGAGACACCAGAACAAGAGAAGAAGTAGGACGCATGTGCATAAACCCCTTTTTCTGTAGCATCAGCCACATAAAGTTTTGATTATTAATCAGTAGCGTAAAATAGTATCTATTGTCTAAGACACTTATTTATATTTCATATTAAAATGTCTATGTAAATTAATACATAGAAAGCCTGGCCAGGCGCTGAACATTCTTCTGCCTTCACTTTAAGAAATTCAGGGCGAGCATGAGCCTAGATTCTTCCCTGTCACTCACCCTGTCACAGTCACACGAACACACCTTCTCACTCCCTATCCTATGGATATAGTCCCTTTAAATCACGTGCTCGTTTTTTGAATGGAGGCGCGGAAAGAGGAATGAACAGGGGTAGATGGAAGCCGGTACACCAACATTCTGATATCCTCCAGAATTCTTTAATGGTCCGGAATAAATTGAATGCTACACGTTGATGGATTACTTTGTTCTTTTATGCCCTTTTTGAGGAATGTATTGTTGGACTTAAACCAACATCTGAAGAGGTGAGATCGCTCCTTTTTTTCCCTATTTTTGCTGGCGGGATTGACTCTGCCCTAAGGGCTATTCTCTCTCTCTCTCTCTCTCTCTCTCTCACTTTGCACCATTACACCATAAATATTCACAGTGAAAATATTTTGTAAGCGCATTTCATGAACCAAGTTATAGGATTTGTTGACAACTCGCATCAAGTTCATTACACTTCTACCTGGCGTGAAGCACTGACAGTCATGTGGTTGTGATGTCATCGTAAACAAATCCGTTCTCCTCATCCAGACAACTTCGCAACGGCGCCGTTGCCAGATTTTTCCACTCTGGAACCCGTTCTCAAAAGATTTCATTTTGGGGCACCCAAAACGCCAGTGCCATGTGGACGCCAGGCTGAAATGATAAACAATTTTATCAGATTCACCTGAATCCGTTGCCATGTGGACAGGGCCTAAGGTCAAGACTTTGACTTGGCCATTCCAAAACATTTACTTTATTCTTCTTTAACCATTCTTTGGTAGAACGACTTGTGTGCTTAGGGTCGTTGTCTTGCTGCATGACCCACCTTCTCTTAAGATTCAGTTCATGGACAGATGTCCTGACATTTTCCTTTGGAATTCAGTGGTATAATACAGAATTCATTGTTCTATCAATGAGGACAAGCTGTCCTGGCCCAGATGCAGCAAAACAGGCCCAAACCATGATACTACCACCACTATGTTTCACAGATGGGATAAGGTTCTTATGCTGGAATGCAGTGTTTTCCTTTCTCCAAACATAACATGTCTCATTTAAACCAAAAAGTTCTATTTTGGTCTCATCCATCCACAAAACATTTTTCCAATAGCCTTCTGGCTTGTTCACATGATCTTTAGCAAACTGCAGATGAGCAGCAATGTTCTTTTTGGAGAGCAGTGGCTTTCTCCTTGCAACCTTGCCGTGCACACCATTGTTGTTCAGTGTTCTCCTGATGGTGGACTCATGAACATTAACATTAGCCAATGTGAGAGAGGCCTTCAGTTGCTTAAAAGTTACCCTGGGGTCCTTTGTGACCTCAATGACTATTACATGCCTTGCTCTTGGAGTGATCTTTGTTGGTCGACTACTCCTGGGGAGGTTAACAATGGTCTTGAATTTCCTCCATTTGTACACAGTCTGTCTGACTGTGAATTGGTGGAGTCCAAATTCTTTAGAGATGGTTTTGTAACCTTTTCCAGCCTAATGAGTATCAACGACACTTTTTCTGAGGTCCTCAGAAATCTCCTTTGTTCGTGCCATGATACACTTCCACAAACATGTGTTGTGAAGATCAGACTTTGATAGATCCCTGTTCTTTAAATAAAATGGGGTGTCCACTCACACCTGATTGTCATCCCATTAATTGAAAACACCTGACTCTAATTTCACCTTCAAATTAACTGCTAACAAATCAGTTTATGACAGTTTGGGTTTTCTTCCAGACCTTGCCAAAGTGATGACACATTCGAATATCGTGTACTTATGTACAATTGTTTGAACTGATGAGCTTGGAATCTGCAGTTGTTTCAAAATGGCTCCAAGAGACCTTCCCAACTTGTGTAGATCTACAATTCTCCTTCTTAGATCTTCAATGAGTTCCTTGGACTTTCCCATGGTTCTGAGTATTGGTCAATCCAATGAGTGCTGTCAAACAAATCCTTTTTATGCTGGCAAAGAGAAACTACCAGTTGTAGTCAATCATGATCACTAACGAGAAGTTAATAGGCCTTGGCCTTGTCAAGTTAAAAGACACTGTAGAGCCTTCAGTTATTCACGAAATTATTAAAACAGTTATTCCACGAAATTGAGTTGCACATGAGCTGATAGCCGACGAGGCGTATCATTGAGTTGGCCATAAGCCATGCATGATGAGATTGAGTGGAATAACTGTTTTATTCTATCCACATTCACTGGATTTTGAGAAACAGAGCATTTTTATTTTTATATTTTGCAAATTCGACAAATACAAACTTCATACAAAACATCTGACAAAATCATTTCTGCTTAGAATATTAACAAACCAGTGAAATGACAGTAGCAATTTGTGAAAAATGCTATAATAATAATAATAATAATTCTTGAAAAATAACAGAACTTATTTTTTTCGCGGTCCAAATCCTGCTCTCTGATTGGTTGGTGAGCGGGTCTGTATCCTACGGTACGGACCCCGGTTACAGACCTCTGGTGACTCGCTCGTTCACAACAACAACAAACATAGTAGCATTTTTTGTCAACATTTATCTTTTTTTATTAGATTTATTTATAAGATTATCAAAAATCTTGTAAATTTTTGCCAGCATTTCTCAGAAAAATAGCATTAATTTTACAGCATGGATAGCGATAACGACAGTGTTCACAGCGAAAGTGAGTTTTACTACCCTGAGGAAGAAGAAATAAAAGAAAACATTTCAAGAGAAAGCTAAAACCTGTAATTTACTAACACCGAGCAAAAACATGGCTGAATCCTGAATGACTCAGTTTTGTATAAATAGGGGACTACATAGGTGGCAAAATGTAATTTTTTTTCCTGCCATGGAAGTGCACTTGTATACTGAGGAGGAAGCCATTTGCATTACAGCCGTGAATGAGGATTCAAAATAGCATTAATTTTACAGCATGGATAGCGATAACGACAGTGTTCACAGCGAAAGCAAGTTTTACTACCCTGAGGAAGACAAGATAAAATAAAACATTTTAGGAGAAAGCTAAAAACCTCTAATTTGCTAACGCTAAGCAAAAACATGGCTGAATCCTGAATGACTCCTATTTGTATAAATAGGGGACTACATAGGCAGCAAAATGTAGTTTTTTTCCTGCCATGGAAGTGCACTTGTATACCGAGGAGGAAGCAATTTGCATTACAGCCGTGAATGAGGATTCAAAATGGCAGCTCGCCTCGGCTCGGTTTTCCCTTTCGGGCGTTCTCGTTTTCTGTTAGAATTTGGTAAAGAAAAAAATAAGTATATTATTTACCAGCTTAAGGTTGGTCCGTATGGTGAAATACCGTGACCGAGGTCTTGAAAGTACTGACCGAGGCCCTCTGGGCCGAGGTCAGTATTCAAGACCTCGGTCACGGTATTTCAAGATACGGACTTCCCAGCTGGTAAATAACATATATAATGTTCTTACCATCAAATACTTTTATTCCATATTTTGTTGCATTTTTTTTGTATTTTTTGAGATTTTGTTTTCGAGTGGAGTTTTTATTTCATCTTCGGTTGGTTCAGTAACATGGTGTGCCATTTTCTTCTTCTTCTTTAGGTTTTTTTGGTGGTTGGCAAACCAACTTAAAGGTGCATTATCACCACCAACTGGGCTGGAGTGTGGAACAGGCAGTATGGGGGGGAGGACATGACTAAATTCTTTCATCTATTTTTGTTTCTTTTAAATACTTGACAACAAAGTGATATATCTGACTTGATGTGCTCTGCCATTTTGTTTTTCTCTACTCACGGTATATGAGCTAATAGCCTAATAGTAGAATAGCCAATCAGAGCGTGCGATTGCTCATATCCAGTGAATGTGGATAGAATATACAAACCCCATTTCCAGAAAAGTTGTAATATATTTCAAATTCCAATTGCAAAACTGCAACAATTACTATCCTCAGATCCTCAGATGCAATATGATTAGAAAGTGTCATTGAAAGGAAAGGTGATGGAACACAATGGTAATAATGCCTCTGTCCCAACTTTTTCTTTCGTGTGTTACAGGCATCAAATTCTAACATCATTTATATTTACAAAATAGAATGAAGTTGGTTAGTAAAACTACCGAAAGTTACATTACAGGCATTAAGCAGATGCTCTTATCCAGAGTGATATATAACAAGGGGGTATATGACACAGTGCTCCTGGAGCAGAGAGGGTTAATGACCTTGCTCAAGGGCCCAATGGTGGCAGCTTGTGAGTGTTGGGGCTTGAACCGATGACCTTCAGATCAGTAACCCAGAGCCTCAACTGTTGAGCCACCGCTAACAAATATACAAAGAAAATCTCATTTTTGTACTTTTGTCAGTCAATATAATTAATTAATTAATTAATTAATTAATATATATTACACCACCGGGGTGGCACAGTGGTGTAGTGGTTAGCACTGTTGCCTCACAGCAAGAAGGTTCTGGGTTCGAGCCCAGCCGTCGGTGGGGGCCTTTCTGTGTGGAGTTTGCATGTTCTCCCCATGTCTGCGTGGGTTTCCTCCGGGTGCTCCGGTTTCCCCCACAGTCCAAAGACATGCAGTTAGGTTAACATGGGGTGGCCTTGGGCTGAAGTGCCATTGAGCAAGGTACCGGTACCTAACCCCTGACTGCTCCCTGGGCGCTGTAGTATGGCTGCCCACTGCTCTGGGTGTGTGTGTGTTCACTGCTTCAGATGGGTTAAATGCAGAGGATGAATCTCACTGTGCTTGAAGTGTGTATGTGATAAATAAAGGTTTCTCTTCTCTTCTTCTTCTCTTCAGTTAACTACAGGTTCACATGAATTAACAAATCACAGATTTTTGTTTTTATTGGATTTTGGAAAATATCCCAACTTTTCTGGAAATGGGGTTAGTATATACCATTCAAAAGTTTGTACACCCCTACTCATTGATAGTTTTTTTTCTGTATTTTGACTATTTCCTACAATACTGAAGACATCAAAACTATGAAATAATAGATTATGTCGTAAACATTCATTAATTTTTGGTACCACTTATCCATTGCAGGTTACAAGGAAGCTCGAGCCAATCCCAGCTGATATCAGGTGAGAGGATGAGTACACCCTGGACAGGTCACCAGTCCATCATAGGGCCAACACAGAAAAAAACAACCATTTGCACCTTTGGGCAATTTAGAGTAGCCAGATGACCAATCTGCATGTTTTTGGACCGTGGGACGAAACCCATGGAGGCAAGAGAAGAACATGCAAACTCCACATAGAAAGGCCGTGATCAAGCGCAGGAACCGAACCCAGAACCTTCTTGCTGTGAAGCAAATGTATGACCGTACCACCCCATGTGATGAAGTGTGATGAAGTGTTAAAAAATATATGTTTCATATGTTTCATATTTTAGATTCTTCAAAGTAGATTAGATTAGATTCTTCATTTACCTTGATGACTCTTTGCACACTATTGGCATTGTTTTAACCAGCTTCATGAGGTACTGTAGTCATCTGGAATGATTTTCGATTAACAGATGTGACTCATCAAAAGATAATTAGTGTGATTTCTTCCTATTATTTTATTTCATAATAAAATGCAGTAAACAGCCCTATCCCACAACTCTAGTAATCTATATTACAGTGATGCTTGAAAGTTTGTGAACCCTTTAGAATTTTCTATATTTCTGCAGAAATATGACCAAAAACATCATCAGATTTTCACACAAGTCCTAAAGGTAAAGAGAGCCCAGTTAAACAAATGAGACAAAATATTATTCTTGGTCATTTATTTATTGAGGAAAATGATCCAATATTACATATCTAGGAATGTCAAAAGTATGTGAACCTCTAGGATTAGCAGTTAATTTGAAGGTGAAATTAGAGTCAGGTGTTTTCAATCAATGGGATGACAATCAGGTGTGAGTGGGCACCCTGTTTTATTTAAAGAACAGGGATCTATCAAAGTCTGATCTTCACAACACATGTTTGTGGAAGTGTATCATGGCTTGAGCAAATGACATTTCTGAGGACCTCAGAAAAAGCATTGTTGATGTTCATCAGGCTGGAAAAGGTTACAAAACCATCTCTAAAGAATTTGGACTCCACCAATCCACAGTCAGGCAGATTGTGTACAAATGGAAGAAATTCAAGACCATTGTTACCCTCCCCAGGAGTGGTCAACCAACAAAGATCACTCCAAGAGCAAGGCATGTAATAGACGGCGAGGTCACAAAGGAACCCAGGGTAACTTCTAAGCAACTGAAGGCCTCTCTCACATTGGCTAATGTTAATGTTCATGAGTCCCACCATCAGGAGAACACTGAACAACAATGGTGTGCATGGCAGGGTTGCAAGGAGAAAGCCAATGCTCTCCAAAAAGAACATTGCTGCTCGTCTGCAGTTTGCTAAAGATCATGTGGGCAAACCAAAAGGCTATTGGAAAAATGTTTTGTAGACGGATGACACCAAAATAGAACTTTTTGGTTTAAATGAGATGTGTTATGTTTGGAGAAAGGAAAACACTGCATTCCAGCATAAGAACCTTATCCCATCTGTGAAACATGGTGGTGGTAGTATCATGGTTTGGGCCTGTTTTGCTGCATCTGAGCCAGGACGGCTTGCCATCATTGATGGAACGATGAATTCTGAATTATACCAGTGAATTCTAAAGGAAAATGTCAGGACATCGGTCCATGAACTGAATCTCAAGAAAAGGTGGGTCATGCAGCAAGTTAACGACCCTAAGCACACAAGTTGTTCTACCAAAGAATGGTTAAAGAAGAACAAAGTTAATGTTTTGGAAATGGCCAAGTCAAAATCCTGACCTTAATCCAAACGAAATGTTGTGGAAGGACCTGAAGAGAGCAGTTCGTGTGAGGAAACCCACCAACAATCCAGAGTTGAAGCTGTTCTGTACAGAGGAATGGGCTAAAATTCCTCCAAGCCAGTGTGCAAGACTGATCAGCAGTTACCAGAAACATTTAGTTGCAGTTATTGCTGCACAAGGGGGCCCACACCAGATACTGAAAGCAAAGGTTCACATACTTTTGCCACTCATAAATATGTAATATTGGATCATTTTCCTCAATAAATAAATGGCCAAGTATAATATTTTTGTCTCATTTGTTTAACTGGGTTCTCTTTATCTACTTTTAGGACTTGTGTGAAAATCTGATGATGTTTTAGGTCATGTTTATGCAGAAATATAGAAAATTCTAAAGGGTTCACAAACTTTCAAGCACCACTGTATGTCAAGAACCGCTCAGCTAAGTAAAGAGAAACGACATCCATGATTACTTTATAGAAGCCAAGCCAAGAAGCCTTTATTTGTCACACATGCACTGAAACACAGGCTTAAGCACACAGTGAAATTTCTCCTCTGCATTTAACCCATCTGAAGCAGTGAACACCCACATATGCAGAGCAGTGGGCAGCTATGCTACAGCACCTGGGGAGCAGTTGTTGGTTAAGCACCCTTGCTCAAGGACACTTCAGCCCAACCTCAGGCCATGGCTGTCCCATGTTAACATAACCGCATGTCTTTGGATGAAGCTGGAGCACCTGGAAGAAACCCACGCAGACATGGGGAGAACATACAAACTCCACACGGAAAGGCCCCCGTCAGCTGCTGAGCTCCAACCCAGAACCTTCTTGTTGTGAGGCAACAGTGCTAACCACTATGCCACCCATGTCTTTTACAACCCCGATTCCAAAAAAGTTGGGACAAAGTACAAATTGTAAATAAAAACAGAATGCAATGATATGGAAGTTTCAAAATTCCATATTTTATTCAGAATAGAACATAGATGACATATCAAATGTTTAAACTGAGAAAATGTATCATTTAAAGGGAAAAATTAGGTGATTTTAAATTTCATGACAACAACACATCTCAAAAAAGTTGGGACAAGGCCATGTTTACCACTGTGAGACATCCCCTTTTCTCTTTACAACAGTCTGTAAACATCTGGGGATTGAGGAGACAAGTTGCTCAAGTTTAGGGATAGGAATGTTAACCCATTCTTGTCTAATGTAGGATTCTAGTTGCTCAACTGTCTTAGGTCTTTTTTGTCGTATCTTCCGTTTTATGATGCGCTAAATGTTTTCTATGGGTGAAAGATCTGGACTGCAGACTGGCCAGTTCAGTACCCAGACCCTTCTTCTACGCAGCCATGATGCTGTAATTGATGCAGTATGTGGTTTGGCATTGTCATGTTGGAAAATGCAAGGTCTTCCCTGAAAGAGACGTCATCTGGATGGGAGCATATGTTGCTCTAGAACCTGGATATACCTTTCAGCATTGATGGTGTCTTTTCAGATGTGTAAGCTGCCCATGCCACACGCACTAATGCAACCCCATACCATCAGAGATGCAGGCTTCTGAACTGAGCGCTGATAACAACTTGGGTCATCCTTCTCCTCTTTAGTCCGAATGACACGGCGTCCCTGATTTCCATAAAGAACTTAAAATTTTGATTCATCTGACCACAGAACAGTTTTCCACTTTGCCACAGTCCATTTTAAATGAGCCTTGGCCCAGAGAAGACGTCTGCGCTTCTGGATCATGTTTAGATACGGCTTCTTCTTTGAACTATAGAGTTTTAGCTGGCAACGGCGGATGGCACAGTGAATTGTGTTCACAGATAATGTTCTCTGGAAATATTCCTGAGCCCATTTTGTGATTTCCATTACAGAAGCATGCCTGTATGTAATGAGGTGCCGTCTAAGGGCCCAAAGATCATGGGCACCCAGTATGGTTTTCCAGCCTTGACCCTTACGCACAGAGATTCTTCCAGATTCTCTGAATCTTTTGATGATATTATGCACTGTAGATGATGAGATGTTCAAACTCTTTCCAATTGTGCACTGTCGAACTCCTTTCTGATATTGCTCCACTATTTGTCAGTGCAGAATTAGGGGGATTGGTGATCCTCTTCCCATCTTTACTTCTGAGAGCCGCTGCCACTCCAAGATGCTCTTTTTATACCCAGTCATGTTAATGACCTATTGCCAATTGACTTAATGAGTTGCAATTTGGTCCTCCAGCTGTTCCTTTTTTGTACCTTTAACTTTTCCAGCCTCTTCTTGCCCCTGTCCCAACTTTTTTGAGACGTGTTGCTGTCATGAAATTTCAAATGAGCCAATATTTGGCATGAAATTTCAAAATGTCTCACTTTCGACATTTGATATGTTGTCTATGTTCTATTGTGAATACAATATCAGTTTTTGAGATTTGTTAATTATTGCATTCCGTTTTTATTTACAATTTGTACTTTGTCCCAACTTTTTTGGAATCGGGGTTGTAATTCATAAAAATAAAAAAAATGAATTAGAAGGTGTGTCCAAACTTGTGTCCGGTACTGTATACACACACAGACAGATCTCATCTCATCTCATTATCTCTAGCCGCTTTATCCTTCTACAGGGTCGCAGGCAAGCTGGAGCCTATCCCAGCTGACTACGGGCGAAAGGCGGGGTACACCCTGGACAAGTCGCCAGGTCATCACAGGGCTGACACATAGACACAGACAACCATTCACACTCACATTCACACCTACGGTCAATTTAGAGTCACCAGTTAACCTAACCTGCATGTCTTTGGACTGTGGGGGAAACCGGAGCACCCGGAGGAAACCCACGCGGACACGGGGAGAACATGCAAACTCCACACAGAAAGGCCCTCGCCGGCCCTGGGGCTCGAACCCAGGACCTTCTTGCTGTGAGGCGACAGCGCTAACCACTACACCACCGTGCCTCCCCACACAGACAGATATATTTATGAAAACATATATATGTGTGTGTGTGTGCTTATATGACTCAGATGTCCCCACAAGGACAGGAATATCTGACAGATTGACCTCATGGGGACATTTAGCTGGTCGCCACTCGGACATCCATCCATTATCTGTAGCCGCTTATCTTGTCTACAGGGTCACAGGCAAGCTGAAGCCTATCCCAGCTGACTCTGAGCGAGAGGCAGGGTACACCCTGGACAAGTCGCCAGGTTATCGCAGAGCTGATAAATAGAGACAAACAACCATTCACACTCACATTCACACCTACAGTCAATTTAGAGCCACCAATTAGCCTAACCTGCATGTCTTTGGATTGTGGGGGAAACCGGAGGACCCAGAGGAAACCCACGCGGACACGGGGAGAACATGCAAACTCCACACAGAAAGGCCCTCGCCGGCCGCTGGGCTCGAACCAAGAACCTTCTTGCTATGAGGCGACAGTGCTAACCACTACACCACCGTGCCGCCCGCCACTCGGACAATTTTGTTGAATTTATTTATTAATTTTTTTTTGACAACTGCAAAAATGGTTAATGAGGTTAATAAAAATGTTTATGAAGTTACGGTTAGGGCGAGGTGTAGGTGTGAGCATAGCTTTAATTATTTGTGTTAATAATTATGTCAGTAAGAATAGTAAGAAAGTTTTTATAGGGTAGTTGAGGGTTTTATAATGTAGAGTTGTGTTTAAGTCTTTTACTAAGAGTATATGTGTTCGTGTGTGTGTGTGTGTACATGCATCTGTGTAAAAGAATGCCTTTTTGTGCCTTGATGAGCATAGTGCATATTTGCATTAATGTGCATAGTTCAGAAACACATTTAAATATCCGGGCGCATGGGTCACTTGTGTCCAATCATCGCTGATGCTTTTAGCTGGCTTTAAGTGCAGCTGTTATTGCCAATCACATGGTGTTTTGAGAAACATAACATGGGGCTTGTATGTGTAAAGCCCTTTAATAAGATGAATTTCATTTGGTTTGATGGAGAGGTAAAATGAGAGGGAGGATGTGAAGGCACGCAATAAACTATACACTATGAACCTTATGATTGATCATCTTGAACTGAATTCTTGCACAAAACTCTTTGTGTGTGTGTGTGTGTGTGTGTGTGTGTGTCTGTGTGTGTGTGTCCAAAATTCGAAATCCACCACTCAGTTCAACACATATATCGCTGCCCTTAACGATCTCTTTTTCTTCAACATGTGCACACAAACTCCCCGCACCCACACACAACACCAATACACACTCACATACTCAATATCTGTCCACCTGCTGCAGTGTCTGTTTATCAACCAGCGGCTGTCAGGCGTTCGCTACGCATTCCGCAGGAAGTGCAAGCTCCATGCCACCATGGGACAGCACTCAGACAGCCGTGCAAATAAAATAAGTGTGTGTGTGTGTGTGTGTGTGTGTGTGTGAATTCTGGGGCAGTAAGTGTGGGCTTTGGCAGCTGACGCAGCCAAGGAAAGACAGAGAAGACTAATTTGCTTTCACTTCATGTGCTGTTTTGTACAGACACAAAGGGGGATAATATGCTTCATCTGTAAATATGCTTCAAATGAAACTCCCTCAGTAGCGAACTGCATTCTAGAGATTTTATAAAGAATAACATGTTTTAATAGTGAGTCCTGAATAGACATGTATACATGTGTATCTGGTAGATCAGTAGTTCTCAAGCATTTTGTAAAATATCTGTAGACTCCTGCCAGCCCAGATTTGATTTATTAGCTATTCAAATGTTAGGCTCGTTATTTAAAAATGTAAATCATTATATATGTTTATTCGAGCTTTATATTTCCAAACCTCCCACTAACAGAGCACATTCAGCGTAATTTGAGATTATTTATAGGCTACATGTTTTCCACTTCCTAAGGTTAAACCCCTTCAATTCACGTGAGCAGTCAAACAGGCTAATAATTGTTAGAACACATTCCAGATTTCAATAATATTGGCTGGCTTTTTTTTCATGGTATATCAGATATATTCCATTCATCTCGGATGATATTGAACAAGTCAAAGATGAGTTCAATATCATGCTAGCTGAATGGAATATATCTGATATACCATGAAAAAAGCCAGTCAATATTATTATTATAATACATACACACTCTCTTCATATCAGCATTCTCAAAGGCCAACGCTAGCTTACCTGCGACTCAGTGCTGTTAGCGCGGCAGTCCAGTTACCTTCCAGCCGGCATAGCAGTAGTGTTAGCGAAGGCCAACGCTAGCTTACCCGTGACTTGGTGCTGTTAGCGCAGCAGTCCAGTTACCTTCCAGCCGGTGTAACAGTAGTGTTAGCGCAGGCCAATGCTAGCTTACCCGTGACTCGGTGCTGTTAGTGCGGCAGTGCAGTTACCTTCCAGCTGGTGTAGTGTTAGCGAAAGCTGATGCTAGCGCAGTCAAGCTGAATATTATTATTATTTTCCCTGTGTAATTAACTTATTTACTTTTAAAATCAACAGCAACAACTACACACAACGGCGCGAACTGACAGCCAAAATTCTCTCAAAATCTTCTGCTTTTAATGAAGCAAACCTCACGGCCATGTTTGTTTACAAACTGTCATAGTCACTTGCGAGCGTGGAAGTTTTACATCTCCGACGTGTCTCTTTTCCAGCTTTTTGATGTCTGTTGGTATGTTTTTCTCTTGTAAATATGTGTGAAGAATATATAATGAAGTTTTGGTAGCCTTTCGGGTGTTCAGCGCGTTTCAGTTTTCAGTTTACTTATTTCATGCTTAATCCTAGCAGTAGCACTGGATTAGCCCCATCTTCTCTCTTTCCCGGCCGACAAAGAAATTATTCTGCACGTGCAGCAGAAAGGTTTTGTCATTGGATCTTCGCATGAGCTCCAAAGTGTGATGTCGTGTTGTCAAGACAACATGCAATATTGTAGCAATATTGCATGCTCATTCACCATTGGGTACAGTGGTGTAATACATGTAGGATAAGCAATATGATAACAATATTGCATGCTATCAATAAACTCACTAGAAGGGAATAGAATACATGTTTTTATTCCATGGAAAAAGTTTCCAACTAATGTTGGGGAAAACTCATGTTGGGGAAAAGATGCATACAGTGGTGCTTCAAAGACATGCGGTAAGGTTAATATGGGATGGCCTTGGGCTGAGGTGCCCTTGAGCGAGGCACCTAACTCCCAACTTCTCCCCGGGCGCTGTTAGCATGGTTGCCCACTGCTCTGGGTATGTGTGTGTGCTCATTGCTCACGTGCATGTGTGTGCTCACTGCTGCAGATGGGTTAAATGCATAGAGGAATTTCACAAGTGTGTGATGAATAAAGTTGTCCTTTCTTTCTTGAAAGTTTGTGAACCTTTTAGAATTTTCTATATTTCTGCATAAATATGACCTAAACATTATTAGCTTTTCACACAAGTCCTAAAGGTAGATAAAGAGAACCCAGTTAAACAAATGAGACAAAAAATATTATACTTGGTCATTTATTTATTGAGGAAAATGATCCAATATTACATATCTGTGAATGGCAAAACTATGTGAACCTCTAGGATTAGCAGTTCATTTGAAGGTGAAATTAGAGTCAGGTGTTTTCAATCAATGGGATGACAATCAGGTGTGAGTGGGCACCCTGTTTTATTTAAAGAACAGGGATCTATCAAAGTCTGATCTTCACAACACATGTTTGTGGAAGTATATCATGGCATGAACAAAAGAGATTTCTAAGGACCTCAGAAAAAGCATTGTTGATGCTCATCAGGCTGGAAAAGGTTACAAAACCATCTCTAAAGAGTTTGGACTCCACCAATCCACAGTCAGACAGATTGTGTACACATGGAGGAAATTCAAGACCATTGTTACCCTCCCCAGGAGTGGTTGACCAACAAAGATCGTTCCAAGAGCAAGGCGTGTGATAGTCCACGGGGTCACAAAGGACCCCAGGGTAACTTCTAAGCAACTGAAGGCCTCTCTCACATTGGCTAATGTTAATGTTCATGAGTCCACCATCAGGAGAACACTGAACAACAATGGTGTGTATGGCAGGGTTGCATGGAGAAAGCCACTGCTCTCCAAAAAGAATATTGCTGCTCATCTGCAGTTTGCTAAAGATCATGTGGATAAGCCAGAAGGCTATTGGAAAAATGTTTTGTGGATGGATGAGACCAAAATAGAACTTTTTGGTTTAAATGAGAAGCGTTATGTTTAGAGAAAGGAAAACACTGCATTCCAGCATTCCACCTTATCCCATCTGTGAAACATGGTGGTGGTAGTATCATAGTTTGGGCCTGTTTTTTTTGCATCTGGGCCAGGACGGCTTGCCATCATTGATGGAACAATGAATTCTGAATTATACCAGCGAATTCTTAAGGAAAATGTCAGGACATCTGTCCATGAACTGATTCTCAAGAGAAGGTACAGCAAGACAACGACCCTAAGCATGCAAGTCGTTCTACCAAAGAATGGTTAAAGAAGAATAAAGTTAATGTTTTGTCATGGCCAAGTCAAAGTCCTGACCTTAATCTAATCAAAATGTTGTGGAAGGACCTGAAGCGAGCAGTTCATGTGAGGAAACCCACCAACATCCCAGAGTTGAAGCTGTTCTGTACAGAGGAATGAGCTAAAATTCCTCCAAGCCGGTGTACAGGACTGATCAACAGTTACCGGAAATGTTTAGTTGCAGTTATTGCTGCACAAGGGGGTCACACCAGATACTGAAAGCAAAGGTTCACATACTTTTGCCACTCACAGATATGTAATATTGAATCATTTTCCTCAATAAACAAGTGATCAAGTATAATATTTATGTCTCATTTGTTTAACTGGGTTCTCTTTATCTACTTTTCGGACTTGTGTGAAAATGTGATGATGTTTTAGGTCATATTTATGCAGAAATATAGAAAATTCTAAAGGGTTCACAAACTTTCAAGCACCACTGTAAGTCTTTTGTATATTTGTACTGGTTTCATACCTTGTTTGTATGTGTGGCTTGTATACTATACACTGTCACTATGTCATTATGACGCATATAACTATAAAAGGGGCATGCATTTTAACTTTCACTCAAACATACTGTTAATCACTATGTGTTGTACATTATTGATATTATCGTTTGAAACCATAGAAATGTAACCCAGTGAGTGATTATGCTGATTCAACTTAGCCCGGAGAAAGGCCAAGTGAACTGAAAACATGGGAAGGCATGAAAACAGACTGCAGAATATGAACTCAGCGGCAGAACCAATAATGAGCAAGTTTTTGCTTTGGAAACATGAACACATATACATACACCGAGAGCTTCCAGACTCATGTTCAAATCAAACACCCAGGAGATCAATGGTGATCTTGGCACTGGCAATCCAATACCAGCAAAAAAAAATAAAAATAAAAAAATCCCACAATAATACAACACAGAGACGGGTTTTCACGCATTACCTGCATTTCACTCAACACGCAATCTTCAGTTTTCCTCTTTTGTGTTTTCTTTTCAGAGACATTGAGCTTTAAAGACTGATACTGGGCTTCATCATAGTCCAGAAAAGGTAGAACAGAAAAACTGAACCAAATCTTTGTTTGGGTTCCTCTAACTCATTCTCCTGTAACTGTTGCCATATGTTTAGTGTCACAAGTAATCTTTTCCACAGGTTCCTGGTAAGCATAGTTATAGATGGGGAACCCCTCAAACACAGCCAAAATCAAACAAGCCGAACAAATTCATTTTGTTGCTACTAAATTACAAAATATAACTCTTGGAAAATACTTTGTATAATGTTTCTCATGTAGCAAATTTTCAGTGTTGTAAATATTATAGTCTGCTTGTATATACAGCTGTTTAGTTGACTTTTTTATTGGAAAGACTTGGAAATGAGAACATTTCTTCTTTTCTTTTTTTTATTAATTGAGCCGTGATGATAGTCAGGTGCCTCTCTGAGCTGGCCCTATGCTCTTATATATTGTGACTGCCATCAACTTGTTGCCTACTTAGATAGAGTCATTTGCATAACAAAGGGACAGAGGAACGAGCGACCCTGGAGTCATGTGATGTGAGAAAAGCGAGAAAGATAGTCTCTCTATGTGTTAATGTCTGCAGCTGGTCTAGTTAAAGTACCCAGATTCCTCCATGCCCCCATTAACACAAATCATGCCTTGTAGTTGTCTTAAATACTGCAACAATGCCACTGGCACAGATCATCCCAGCACACACACACACACACACACTTGTTTCACTATCCCTGTGAGGACCTTCCATTGACATTATTATTATTATTATTGCAGTTAATTAATGCTGCGCCTGCATCTCAACCTAACCTTAACCTCAGTAATGAAAAGGAAACTTTTTGGCTCTTTTTTTTTTTTGTTTAAAAAAAAACAACAACCAAACAAAAAAAAAAAACAGCAATTTCCTTATGGGGGCCATCCAAATGTCCCCACAAGGTCGAAATTGTCAGATTTTACTATCTCCTTGTGGGGACATTTGGTCCCCAGTAGTATATAAACACACACACACACATTATATATATATATATATATATATATATATGGCGGCACGGTGGTGTAGTGGTTAGCGCTGTCACCTCACGGCAAGAAGGTCCGGGTTCGAGCCCCGTGGCCGGTGAGGGCCTTTCTGTGCGGAGTTTGCATGTTCTCCCCGTGTCCGCGTGGGTTTCCTCCGGTTGCTCCGGTTTCCCCCACAGTCCAAAGACATGCAGGTTAGGTTAACTGGTGACTCTAAATTGACCGTAGGTGTGAATATGAGTGTGAATGGTTGTCTGTGTCTATGTGTCAGCCCTGTGATGACCTGGCGACTTGTCCAGGGTGTACCCCGCCTTTCGCCCGTAGTAAGCTGGGATAGGCTCCAGCTTGCCTGCGACCCTGTAGAAGGATAAAGCGACTAGAGATAATGAGATTTTATATATATATATATATATATATATATATATATATATATATATATATATACATACAGTGGTGCTTGAAAGTTTGTGAACCCTTTAGAATTTTCTACATTTCTGCATAAATATGACCTAAAACATCATCAGGTTTTCACACAAGTCCTCAAAGTAGATAAAGAGAACCCAGTTAAACAAATGAGACAAAAATGTATACTTGGTCATTTATTTATTGAGGAAAATGATCCAATATTACATATCTGTGAATGGCAAAAGTATGTGAACCTTTGTTTTCAGTATCTGGTGTGACCCCCTTGTGCAGCAATAACTGCAACTAAACATTTGCAGTAACTGTTGATCAGTCCTGCACACCGGCTTGGAGGAATTTTAGCCCATTACTCCATACAGAACAGCTTCAACTCTGGGATGTTGGTGGGTTTCCTCACATGAACTGCTCGCTTCAGGTCCTTCCACAACATTTCGATTGGATTAAGGTCAGGACTTTGACTTGGCCATTACAAAACATTAACTTTATTCTTCTTTAACCATTCTTTGGTAGAACGACTTGTGTGCTTAGGGTCGTTGTCTTGCTGCATGACCCATCGTCTCTTGAGATTCAGTTCATGGACAGATGTCCTGACATTTTCCTTTAGAATTCACTGGTATCATTCAGAATTCATTGTTCCATCAATGATGGCAAGCCGTCCTGGCCCAGATGCAGCAAAACAGGCCCAAACCATGATACTACCACCACCACGTTTCACAGATGGGATAAGGTTCTTATGCTGGAGTGCAGTGTTTTTCTTTCTAATACTTTCTGATCTAATACTAACATTCAGATTAAACGTAGACAATATAGTCATACTTCCACAGTCTGAAGTTATCTCAGATCATTGTCTCATCTCATTCAAAATATGTCTGAGTAATAATATATGCGCCTCACCACGCTACTGTATTAAACGTACTTTCACGTCAACTACTGCACAGAGCTTTATAAATGATCTCCCAGAGCTGTCAACTTTGATTGGGTCACTGTCAGCCCCTGCAGAACTCGATCAGGCAACTGAATGCTTAGAGTCAACATTCCGCCATACTTTAGATAATGTAGCTCCTCTAAAAAGGAAAATGGTCAGAGACAAAAAATTAGCACCCTGGTATAATGATGACACTCGCACATTAAAACAGACCACTCGAAAATTGGAACGTAAATGGCGTCAAACAAAATTGGTAGTGTTCAAATTGGCGTGGAAGGAGAGCTTCCTGAAGTATAGAAAAGCTCTTAGTGCTGCGAGATCAACATATCTCTCCTCCCTAATAGAAGATAACAAAAATAATCCTAGATTCCTATTTAATACTGTAGCAAAATTAACCAGGAATAAGTCCACTATCAACACATGCACACCTGCAGTATGTAGTAGCAACGACTTCATGAATTTTTTTAATGACAAAATTGAGAATATCCGACAAAAAATTCAAACTACTAATTTAAGGTTAGACAATGAAAGTGACCTTGTAGTTAACAATATAACTGTATCAGATCATCAGTTAGAATGTTTTACTCCCCTAAAAGAAACTGAATTACTTTCATTAATCTCTACATCAAAAGCCTCAACTTGCGTACTAGATCCCTTACCGACACATCTATTCAAACAGATAATGCCTGGAGTAATTGAACCGCTTCTAAAAATAATAAATTCTTCTCTTATGATTGGCTATGTACCCAAATCCTTTAAACTAGCAGTTATCAAACCCCTGATTAAAAAACCTGACCTTGATCCCTGTCAGCTGTCCAATTATCGGCCAATATCAAACCTCCCCTTTATCTCCAAGATCCTTGAAAAAGCTGTGGCACAGCAGTTATGCTCATATTTACATAGGAATAACATCCATGAAATGTATCAGTCAGGATTTAGACCTCATCATAGCACAGAGACAGCACTGGTTAAAGTAGTAAACGACCTACTGTTGGCGTCTGATCAGGGCTGTGTCTCGCTACTTGTGTTGCTTGACCTTAGTGCAGCATTTGATACCATTGATCATTCCATTCTTCTGGATAGACTAGAAAATGTTGTGGGAGTTAAGGGAATGGCCCTCTCCTGGCTCAGGTCTTATCTAACTGATCGTTATCAGTATGTCGATATAAATGGTGATATTTCTAGACGTACCGAGGTAAAGTTTGGTGTTCCACAAGGTTCTGTCTTGGGTCCACTGCTTTTTTCTCTATATATGTTACCTCTGGGCGATATTATTCATAAACATTGTATTAGTTTCCACTGTTATGCTGATGACACACAGTTGTATGTCTCTGCAAAACCTGATGAGAGACACCAGCTTAATAAAATTGAGGAATGTGTTAAGGACATTAGACACTGGATGCTTATAAATTTCCTTCTGCTTAACTCTGACAAGACTGAAGTACTTGTGCTAGGACCACATACAGCTAGAAGTAAGTTTTCTGATTACACAGTAACTCTGGATGGCCTTTCTGTTTCTTCACGTGCAGCAGTAAAAGACCTCGGAGTGATTATTGACCCCAGTCTTTCATTCGAAACTCACATTGATAACATCACCCGGATAGCTTTCTTTCATCTCAGAAATATTGCAAAGATAAGAAATTTAATGTCATTGCATGATGCAGAAAAACTAGTCCATGCTTTCGTTACCTCCAGGTTGGATTATTGTAATGCCTTACTGTCTGGATGTTCCAATAAGTGCATAAACAAGCTCCAGTTAGTTCAAAATGCCGCAGCAAGAGTCCTTACTAGAACTAGAAAATATGACCACATCACGCCTGTCTTATCCACACTGCATTGGCTCCCAATCAAATTTCGTATTGATTATAAAATACTACTATTGACCTTTAAAGCACTAAATGGTCTCGCACCACAGTACCTGAGTGAACTTCTGCTCCTCTATGACCCGCCACGCCTACTTAGATCAAAAGGTGCAGGCTATTTGCTGGTACCTCGTATAGTGAAGGCTACATCAGGGGGCAGAGCCTTTTCTTACAAAGCCCCACTGTTATGGAACAGCCTTCCAAGTAATGTTCGGGAATCAGACACAGTCTCAGCATTTAAGTCTAGGCTGAAAACATATCTGTTTAGTCAAGCCTTTTGTTAATGGTGTTTATGAGGTAAAGGAGTAGATCTGGAGGGTCCTCAGACATAGAGTGTTTTGGTAAACTGGGATGTATGGATGCTGTCAGTCCCCACTCGCTTGCTCACTCGAGTTTGTTGACGGTGCAGTGGCTGGCTGCTTTATGTCCCGGGGCTCCCTCATGCCTGTGTTACCTTCTGGCTCTCTCCTTTTAGTTATGCTGTCATAGTTAGTTGCCGGAGTCCCTGCTTGTACTCGGTGCAATATGTATACTGTTCCTACTTATTCAGGTGACATTGGGCATACCTAACCACCTGTGTTTTCTTTCTCTCCCCCCCCCCCCACCCCAAATCTGTCCCTCTGAGTTACATGGAGTCAACAGGAAATCTTTTGGTGGAGACGGTGGGGACCTCGACTGGCTATCGTAGCCTGCAGGGAATCGGCCGTCAGACATTCTGTCGCATGTCCCAGACCCGGTGAAATGTAACTGAATTGTCTTGGCCAGGCCTAAGGGTCCCATCTGCATCTCATCATTGCTGAGGAGTGTGCTCCCATCACCCAATCAAGCATCCAGCCAGAGCAGGTCATGATATATTTTTTACCATATTAACATGCCATTGTGCGTCATGCCTGATGTAAAGACTCTCGTCTCTGCGAGCCTACCACACAGATTTAATACTTGTCATTTTTAGGGCATACCTAACAACGTGTTTTCTTTCTCTCTCTCTCTCTCTCTCTCTCTCCCCCCCCCCCCATCTGTCCCTCTGAGTTACATGTTGATCCTGGGATTGAGATGCTGGCCTCTTCTGCCCCTCGGACCTGCTTGATCCATCCTGGTGCCCTGTGTCTGGTCGGAGTTTTATCGCCCCACTCCTGTGAAGGACGGCCCCATGAGGACAGTTGAGGGTTATACCTGTTAAAACTGTTAATATTATAGTCAGGCTGTCTGTTGTTGCCCAAATGAGGATGGGTTCCCTTTTGAGTCTGATTCCTCTCGAGGTTTCTTCCTCATGTCGTCTGAGGGAGTTTTTCCTTGCCACCGTCGCCACAGGCTTGCTCATTGGGGATAGATTAGGGATAAAATTAGCTCATGTTTTAAGTCGTTCAAATTCTGTAAAGCTGCTTTGCGACAATGTTTATTGTTAAAAGCGCTGTACAAATAAACTTGATTTGATTTGATTTGATTTCTCCAAACATAATGCTTCTCATTTAAACCAAAAGTTCTATTTTGGTCTCATCCATCCACAAAACATTTTTCCAATAGCCTTCTGGCTTGTCTACGTGATCTTTAGCAAACTGCAGATGAGCAGCAGTGTTCTTTTTGGAGAGCAGTGGCTTTCTCCTTGCAACCCTGCCATGCACACCATTGTTGTTCAGTGTTCTCCTGATGGTGGACTCATGAACATTAACATTAGCTAATGTGAGAGAGGCCTTCAGTTGCTTAGAAGTTACCCTGGGGTCCTTTGTGACCTTGCCGACTATTACACGCCTTGCTCTTGGAGTGATCTTTGTTGGTTGACCACTCCTGGGGAGGGTAACAATGGTCTTGAATTTCCTCCATTTGTACACAATCTGTCTGACTGTGGATTGGTGAAGTCCAAACTCTTTAGAGATGGTTTTGTAACCTTTTCCAGCCTGATGAGCATCAACAACGATTTTTCTGAGGTCCTCAGAAATCTCCTTTGTTCGTGCCACGATACACTTCCACAAACATGTGTTGTGAAGATCAGACTTTGATAGATCCCTGTTCTTTAAATAAAACAGGGTGCCCACTCTCACCTGATTGTCATCCCATTGATTGAAAACACGTGACTCTAATTTCACCTTCAAATTAACTGCTAATCCTAGAGGTTCACATACTTTTGCCACTCACAGATATGTAATATTGGATCATTTTCCTCAGTAAATAAGTGACCAAGTATAATATTTTAGTCTCATTTGTTTAACTGGGTTCTCTTTATCCACTTTTAGGACTTGTCTGAAAATCTGATGATGTTTTAGGTCATATTTGTGCAGAAATATGGAAAATTCTAAAGGGTTCACAAACTTTCAAGCACCACTGTGTATATATATATATATATATATATATATATATATATATATATATATATATACACACACACACACTTGTACTTCTATCTTTGTGGGGGACTCAATGACATAATGCATTCCCTAGCCCCTTTCCCTAACCTTAAAGTGAATTTAATGTCCCTAAATCACACTTTTTTCATTTGTACAAAGCAATAATCATTATGTTGATTGACCATGTGTTTTCAAACCATAGCTGATCCAAAAGGCCATAAATTAATGGAAAATCAATAAGCTCAGTCGGTTTCCATGGAATCTACAAAGACTGAACGGGAAGATCCCGAAGGGGTGCGTGACGTCACACGTGTAACAATCCAGGTATCAATTTCATTCCCGTGTGCAGCAGTGGTTAGACCAGTCTCGATATGGAATCACGTTTTGGAGAGAATTCTGATAGTGATTGGGATTCTTATATGTCAGATGAAGGGGCAGATGATTATCAAGGATATTCTGGAGTAAATTCTTATCTTTTCGAGCCCCCAAGATGAGAAACGGATGCCAGTTCACTCAGTTAACAACAGTCCCACTCACCGCCGATAGCGCACCCCCAGCCAGAGAGAATTGGAAACACAGATTGGTTTGTGGATTTTTATTTAAAGCTGGCCACTACAAAATATAGGGAAAATATTTAAATGTACCTCAATAAATGTAGAAATATAATATTTAAAACATACACATATTCAGTGTAATTATTGAAAGAAAATATGAAGTGGGCGATAATAAGAGAATCGACAAACTGTCCAAATGTCAGATCAAATGTCATTTATTAAATCAATGTTTATTTATTTATTTACTTATTTTTGCTCCAATAAGGAGCTGTTTGTTTCCATGAGGTTGTTCTGGTGGTGATGAACACTTGATGAGTCAGATTTATTATTAGTAGGTGACACGAAATCTGCCCGCTTTGTTTGCACAAACCTCACCCACTGTTGCTTTAGATTAGTGTCATTTCTCAGAAATTCATGAACTGTATGTCCTGTTGTATATGAATTTGAACATCCAAACACAACGTAGTGCTTTCCCATCATTATTTTTGTAATATTCCAACAACAATATCTAATTTCAGTGAGTAAACAAGCACGGAGTCAGATGAACCAAAATGACCCAGATAACCGGGGTTCCATGCATGATGTCAACCGAGATTAGCCCTGAGGCAAGGCTGCCTTTTTCCAGGATCTGGAAGCCGCGATTTATCGATAGTTTTGTGCTTGATAATGAAATAAATAATTAATATTATTTTCCCCCATTTTATTAATTTGTTTTGGTCATTACTAATGATATATATTAATTTTAAAGCATTACAATAAGGCATTACATACACTTTAACCATCACAACTAAATACCTAACCCCAACCCTAACCCTAACTCTAAACTAAACCAGAACCCTAAAACTAAGTCATTAGATTCAAACAGCCCTTTGAAGAAATGAGGACCAGCCAAAATGTCCTCACTCTATTGGTAAAATACTTATTCCAGTCCTCAATATGTAGCAAGTACAAATACCGTACACACACAGACAAACATGCACAAGAACACACATTTCTTCATATTAATATTTAGACACATCTCTAACATGCAGTTATACACCAACATACACACAAACCCATGTATATACAAATGACTGCGCTGGTCTTTGAGTGACAGCTTGAGTTGTTGTTATTGTTGTTGTGCTTTTGTGCTGTCTGTCTTTTGCGTGGTGCATATTTTAAAGATCTATCATGAACCACAAAGACTGGCCTTAAAGGAAAGCCCAGACTGTGACTTGCTAATTCGTCTATTCAGACCAATTTTCTTTGTCTATACTGCATAGCCAGACATGTTGAAGTCAGATCCTAGTGGAGGGAACAACCAAGCAAGAGAAGTCCAATAGCCTCCGAAATGGTAATTAATTACACCACACAACACAATGCCTTAAATTAGACTCTGTCTTTGTAAAGTAAAGGGATATATGAGACTGAGTTTACACAATAGCTCCAAGGGTTAGAATAAAGCAACATCCCTAAGTTGTCCTGAAATAACAACTTAATAATCTGTCAAGCGTTCTGGCTTTAGGTAAGCTGATGTCATGATGACCTGTCTGTTTATCTTGCTTTCTTTGTACATTGATAGCTTGATTACCTATACATACCTATACACACATACTGGAATTTCAATAATTTTTTTCCCCTCAAACATTTGTTTGCCACTTTCTGCCCATCATTAATAACTAGATAAAGAGCTCTTTTATGGCAGGAGACAGTGTCACTTTTTGGAGCACGAAGAACGGCTGAGTCCATGGGAGGGGAGAAGTGAATGCAGCACAGCTGGGGCTGAGGCAGGAAAATGGTGACAGCGGGTACCAGGGCAGGCAGCCATGGCAGAAAGGCCATCTTTGTTCAACACAGGTGCTCACTGGAGCCACTGGCTCTCACATCCTGTATGCAATTGTGCAGCCTACTACATTATGCATGCAGTTGGGCGTTAAAAATCATGAGCTTCCTGTCAAAAGCCAAGGATAGAGAAAGAGAGAGCGAGAGAGAGAGATGTCTATGTCTATGGAGAGATGTCTGAAAGTGTTGTGGGGTTGTGCCTTGGTTTGTCACTTGGGCCAAGCATTAAAGATCACAACACTCACAGCACATGTATGGCCCATATTTCAAACTCATGTGTGTCGTTGCACATTTTCAGTTCCCTCACAGATGACATTAGCACTGACCTGCCTGTGAATGAGTCTTTCTTTGAACACTGTAGATGTCTGTCATGACTATAAAGGCCAATAAAAGCCTCATGAATGTGGTTTTGTGGTGCTATTGTGTCTCATCTTGCTAAAGGAATTGATACTTCCTTAATAAGTGTGTGAATTGAACCCCCTTCCCTAAGAACATCTCTGCCATGAGAAGATGGTGCAACTTCAGTAATTACTTGGGGATTACAATAATCTATATATGGGAGTCCTTCCCAAGGCATTGTGCTCCAACATGGGATGAACTCAGGACAATTACGCCATTTTGTTTCAGTGTGTGAGCCCTCATTAGCATTATCTTCACCAGTGGAGAGTCTGTCTGTCTCTGTTACTCGGTCTCCCACTCCCTGATCACCTTGTCATAAGTTCCCAGCATTGGACTTGTTACCAGGGTTTCCAATCTTTCTCCAGGGGGCAGTCTCTGGAGGGTTTCTTTGTTAGCCCCGCTGTCGACAACTCACTGTTTTCTGAGGCCAATAGTTAAACTGCCCTTATATTCTCATGGACAGCGCCATTAAAACAATTATGAGCTTTTTAAAATGAGAGCAATAAGTGAGATATTTGAATCATTTTAAAGGTATCAGATGATCAGATGTTTGTAGATGTCAGACCAACTAATCACACAGAAACTTAGTAAAATTGAATTAATGGTCATTCATCATCATTTGGATCTTCAGCCTTTTCTGTGGCTCCATGGAGATCAATAATTCTCCACTTCACAGGAGGTTTCAGTCTATAAGAGCTGCTTGAAGACTGATGCCTCGGGCTGATTCTCTGCCGAGGGCCGTGAGACTGGCTGCCCAACACAGTGGGAGGGTGGTAAAGACATTAACCATTAAACAGACACCATAGCGCAATGTCTAGAGAAACAGGGATCAGAGAAACTTGCAGCTCCACGCAGCTTTAAATGATCGTCACTTTAATCTTTGCCCAGCTGGAGCCTTGAAGGAATCCACAGTGGGAAGCTCTTTAGAGAGACCAGTATTATCTGCTCAAGGGAATACTTGACAACAAAAGAAGTTAGCATTTTCTTACAATTATAATATTAGCAGTGTATTTCTTTCTCATTATATTAAAATAACCTTTATATGTATGTTGCTTTGAACTGTATACGTACATTCTCATAAAACAGCAATACAAAAGCCAGCCCAGAAGGCAAGCATGTCAAAGAAAGCCTCCCTTGAGTAAGTATAAGAATGAAACCTTGAGAGAAACCACACTCAAATGGGTAATCCATTTTCCTCTGGGCAAAATTGTATAGTGCGACTTTGATTTGGAGTACTGCATAATATTACTTGGGTCATGCCATGCAGCAGTGTCAGTTTAAGCAGGTCCAGGAGTAGAACAGAATCACAGCAGGGGAAATGCATTGTGATCTTACAGCATCAGTATCAGGATCTTGCACTAGCTCACACCAGGCACCAGGGGCAGATGTTCAACATCTCAACAGACAGAAATGACCGAATGTTATTAGCGCATAGAACATGAGGTAATGCAAACCAGGACTGTGGCAGATGTGGTGGGTGTCGTTCATAGGTGTCTGATAACATGCGTGCATGCAAATCATGTGTCTTAGGGGTCAGTGGCAGAGGTACATTAAAAAAAAATGTTTGAGTTCCTCTGTAGTACAGAGAATGGATTGAGGTTGTTTTCACTGTATGTAAAGATTAATTGTGGCAATATTTCGACCTCTTTATTTCATGAGTGAGTAATGTGATTATAGTTACGGTGAATAATTTTGTGCCATTCACTGCTTCCACTTAGCCCTGTCAGGGAGTGAAGTTGCAAAAATATGTAGTAATATACCCCTTGCACTGATGTCACATTTATGTTAGCAATCGTCACTACCCTATACCTGGGGGACAAGCAAACTTTGTTTACAAACTGTTCACACCCTGAAGCCAAGCAAAGATGTTCGGCATCTGTTGCTGTTGTCCAAAGAAAATTACACCTAAAAAAGCTCTATTACAGGATTACTTGGATAATCTTAGCCAGAAAGAAGCAAAGGATAGATATACATGGAAATGAGAGTTTATTAACAGTTCTGATCCATACAAAATTCCTCGAAATGACTGGAGTGACTGCAGATTTGTGGCCTAGCATTAGTATTAGCTACATTTTGGAATATACCTTCTTTTTTCCCCAAAGAGTCCTGACACGGAAGAGCAGTTTATAAAAACTACAAAAGCAAGAAAACTTCTTTGTGGAAATAATTTTTCCCGACATCAGCTTTTGGGAACGGAATGCTGTGAAAGCCAAAGCATTTAATCTCAAAGGACTCTGACCTGAACTGTGGGCTAGATGGTATTCCCGGCCCTCCATATCACAACAACCCCAAGGACATCTAGTTACACAGCTATTTACACTATATCATTTATACATTGATAATAATAATAATAATAATAATAATAATAATAATTATTATTATTATTATTATTAAAACAATATCTGACATGTTATTATTTGTAAAATAACAAAATATCTTACTCTAGATTTTCAAACAATGTTGTAAGATTTTATTTTAATTTTACCTAATAGTGGATGGTACAATAATTACAAAAGCTAACAAAATCAGTACATTCCAGTTGTAGCTATAGTCATATCGTAACTATAATTACACTTGTAATAATAATTTCAATAAACCATTAATGAAAAGGCACAACTGAGTCACACAGGTTGATCACTGTGTAACAGACAGTAACAATTTTATCCAAAATAGTTTTTCCTGCCTTAGTCGATTTGTTTCTGTTTCACATGCATGCAGCTGTTGTAAAGTTCAGTCTGTGTGTGTAGAACTCTCTCAAACTGTAGGTTCATTACTACACTCTGGTTCCATGGGGACAATTTGCACAGAACTGGGTTCTTCTGATAACAGGAGCAAAGTTTCAGCGCTCTGCTCTTAATCTGTTCTGTTCTTTCAGGATTTATCATGCATGTCCCTCCTTGTTGTTTTTTTACTGAGTTATGTCTGAGTTGTTTGAAACCAATCTGGGTTTTCCATGTTGAATAAGGATGCTGCTTCACCTGTAAGAAAATCAAACACTTTCATGAAGAAGCTAACTCAAATGCGAGCAGAAAAATTAAACAAGATTCTTAAGCAAACTCTTCCATACTCGCTTCTGACTTTCTATTTTATTTTAAATACAATCGCGAATTTCTCTGGAGTTTTCAGGCTTGGCACCTCTCGTCGTATTCTCTTTAATCACTCATTTCTTCATTGTTCTTGAAGCATTTGCTTCTCTTTGTTAACATGTTTCTTGATAGCAGGGAGACGGTAATGCCTTTTATTTATTTCTCGATTTGAACAACCAAAAACAGCACAAAAATGAACCATACTGAAGACAGATTAAGCCTTTCTTACACAAAAGATAGTGTCTGTTTGACCCCCAGGTGCAATTATCACGTGATGCGTGATGTCATGCGCAAGGGGTCTATACCCCTGGGTCCATGGGGACAATTTGCACAGGGCACCCAGCAGGGTGTGGCAAATAGTTAACGCTAATTTGACAAACTTGACAGAGCACTGCCATCAAACATCAATGATGCGCAATTACATCACAAAAAAAAGTGATGCAATCTAAGCTGAAACCAGCACATGGATGCTGATGATTACCTCTGGTTTCCAACATCTCTACCTCTCCCAGGTAGATGCCACTGTTTAAGCCCCTCCACCCAGGGGTCTTTATTCTAGCCCAGACCCTGCCAATGTCTATGGTTAAGTGGCTCTGAAGTGCTGTGTAATGAGATTATTGGATTATATGAGTTTGGATGTGTGTGACCAGGCTTAGAATAATAAGATCTAAGGGCATCGATGAGTTTAAAGGGTTATGTCCTGTCTCTCCCACCATCTAAGGCTCAGCTTAGAGGCCTGGTCATTAGATATATCTCCTCAGGGCTCTTGTGCTCTGTGGTCTTCTCTCTGTGCCCCTGAGAGCATGTCAGAGGGGGAGGTGACCCTGGAGAGGGCCAGAGGCATGGACACTCCAGCCTCAGGAAGGGCATGACCTCTGGCTGTGCGCCATGCTGTTTAAGGTTGCTGATATGAGACATCGTCAAATGTCCCTGTGTGAGACCGAGGACCGACTGCTGTCACACATGAAAATGTGGTTTAATTACCCATTTGAGAAGAAGAGCTGGAGGTACCATAAGACTCTGATCAGTCGGCAGAGACAGTGGACAATAGGAGCACCAGCCAGCCAGCTGACAGCATTCCTTTTCCTCCTCTCTTAACAGGCAGGAAATGACAAGCAGGGTTTAGGAGATCCATTGCCTGTGATAACATCATTTATCTGATCAAATGCGGAAATGCCTAGAGCTTGTCGACCTAAATGGGACGAATAAGTCCATTAATCATTCTCTAGCCCAGGAAAGAGTGGCAGACACATGACATGTTGATCTGGTGGAAAGTTAGATTGTGAAAATTGTTGGCCTTATACTACAGTCCAGGCAAAAAACCACCAAATAATCTGGAAGTTTTCCACTGAAGAGAGTCAAAACATGTTGGAGCAGTCGCATAGATGAATGTGCAACAAACAAACAAACCAACATCAAAAGAAATCCTGTGTAGAGTCAGAGAAACCAAATTATATAGCATTTATCATTTTCAAAGTCTTAAGCGTTTAAAATCTCATCTAGAATATGAAATGGTCAAATCAAGATATTTATCATAAAGACACATCAGCAATAACTATACTATACTTTTCATTACTTGGTAACATACAGTCATGTGAAAAAGAAAGTACACCCTTTTCCAGTTACATGGTTTTACCAATCAAGATATAACAAAAAATCATCTGATCCTTACCAGGTCCTAAAATTATGCAAATCTAACCTCACGTGTAAAGCAACACACAACAGATTCCACCGTGTCATTATTTATTTAACAAAAATTAAGTGAAAATGCAGAATCCATGTGTGAAAAAGTAATTACACCCTGTGGCAGCGGGGGCGTGGTCAAGCGCCGGTCTGTGACAGGAGGGTGGAGCCAGGGAAGGTGAGTGGCAGCATCGCTACACCTGACGGTAATTAACCTGTGTTTTGTGTGTGTTTTCCCAGTAAACTGCTCCCTATTTAAGGAGGCTGAGAGAGAGCAGAAGGAGCGCGACCCGGGATTGGATGCAGAGTGTGTGTGTATGGGTGTGTGTGTGTTTACGCTGCTTCGACTGAAAAGTTGGAAAAATAAATAAGCCTTCTCTGCCTCCAAACGTTGTCTTGCCGTCCTCTGTGCTCCACCCACACTTTATCTGCACTACACACCCCATGATTCAATAGCTTGTAGGACCACCTTTTGCAGCAATAACTTGAAGCAATCGTTTTCTTTCTGATTTTATCAGTCTCTTACATCATTGTGGAGGAATTTTGGCCCACTCTTCTTTACAATGTTGCTTCAGTTCATTCATGTTTGAGGGCATTTGTTTATGCACAGCTCTCTTAAGGTCCTGCTACAGCATTTCAATTGGGTTGAGGTCTGGACTTTGACTTGGCCATTCCAACACCTTGATTATTTTCTTTTTCAGCCATTCTGCTATAGATTTGCTGGTGTGCTTGGGATCATTGCCCTGTTGCATGACCCAATTGTGGCCAAGCTTTAGCTGTTAGACAGATGGCCTCACATTTGCCTCTAAAATACTTTGGTATACAGAGGAGTTCATGGTTGACTCAATGACTGCAAGGTGCCCAGGCCCCGTGGCTGCAAAACAAGCCCAAATCATCACCCCTCCACCACTGTGCTTGATGGTTGGTATGAGGTGTTTGTGCTGATATGCTGTGTTTGTTTTTTGCCAAACATGGCGCTGTGCATTATGGCCAAACATTTCCACTTTGGTCTCATCTGTCCAAAGGACACTGTTCCAGAAGGCTTGTGGCTTGTTCAGATGCATCTTTGCAAACCTAAGCCATGCTGCCATCTTCTTTTTAGATAGAAGAGGCTTTCTTCTGGCAACCCTTCCAAACAAGTCATACTTGTGCAGTCTTTTTCTAATTGTACTGTTATGAACTTTAACATTTAGCATGCTATCTGTGGCCTGTAGAGTCCTGTAGTTCTTGTGTTTTTTGCAATTTCCCTGAGTATTGCATGGTCTGACCTTGGAATAAATTTGCTGGGACGTCCACTCCTGGGAAGATTGGCAACTGTCTTAAATGTTTTCTACTTCTGAATATTCTTTCTCACAGTAGAATGATGGATTTCAAATTGTTTGGAAATGGCTTTATAACCCTTCCCAGACTGATGTGCAGCAACAATTGCTTCTCTAAGATCATTGCTGATGTCTTTCCTCCTTGGCATTGTGTTAACATACACCTGAGTGCTCCAGACCAGCAAACTGCCAAAACTTCTGCTTTTTAAGAGGCGGCCACACTGGCTGATGATCAATTAATTAAATTAATTTGATCAGCAACACCTGGCTGCTAATTGCCTTCATAATTTCTATGGAAGCAGTAAGGGTGTACTTATTTTTTCACACACTGCTACTGCATTTTTGGCTTACTTTATGTTAAATAAATAATGACAGGGTGAATATGTCATGTGTTATTGGTCATCTGAGGTTGTATTTGCCTAATTTTAAGACCTGGTAAGGACCAGATGATATTTTTATTATGTCCTGACACTTAAAACCTAGACTTGAAAGATAGTGTACTTTCTTTTTCACATGACTGTACACTTGTTTGCACATCTGCTTTGCACATACCAGCATGACCAACTGTGCTGTAAATATGAAATACAGTGTGTTGATTATATTGGTTATTGTTTATGCTTTTATATAGTTTTTCTCTATGATGTATCCCATTTGTGTTATACTTCATGTAAGTACCAGAAGCATGCAGGCGGCACGGTGGTGTAGTGGTTAGTGCTGTCGCCTCACAGCAAGAAGGTCTGGGTTCGAGCCCCGTGGCCGGTGAGGGCCTTTCTGTGCAGAGTTTGCATGTTCTTCTCGTGTCCGTGTGGGTTTCCTCCGGGTGCTCCAGTTTCCCCCACAGTCCAAAGACATGCAGGTTAGGTTAACTGGTGACTCTAAATTGACCGTAGGTGTGAGTGTGAATGGTTGTCTGTGTCTATGTGTCAGCCCTGTGATGACCTGGCGACTTGTCCAGGGTGTACCCTGCTTTTCGCCTGTAGTCAGCTGGGATAGGCTCCAGCTTGCCTGCGACCCTGTAGAACAGGATAAAGCGGCTAGAGATGATGAGATGAGATGAGCATGCTTGGCCATTAATGCTGTTTTGATCTTCTGATACATCTGTGGGAAATATTACAAATAATGAAAATATATTATGCATATTTTCTTTAGGGGTGATGTAAGAAAAAAAAAATTCACCAGCTGAGCTGTGACTGATCCTCAGGACTAACAGTAAGCCTGCCTGTGCTGAGTGAAATGGTCAGATTGGGCTATACAGTGTCTTGCAAAAGTATTCATCCCCCTTGGTGTTTGTCCTGTTTTGCTGCATTACAACATGGAATTAAAATGGATTTTTGGAGGGTTAGCACCAGATTTCTGTTTTTTTTTCATCTTAATTATTGTTTGTGTCACAATAAAACAACAAATTTCACCTTTAAAGTGGTAGGCATGTTGTGTAAATCAAATGGTGCTAACCCTCCAAAAATCCATTTTAATTCCAGCTTGTAATGCAACAAAACAGGACAAACACCAAGGGGGATGAATACTTTTGCAAGACACTGTATGGTATTTATATAGGAATTAAATGAAAAACCAGCATCAAGGTTTTACAAAGCATCTGGTTTTAAGCTGACTGTGCTTCAGCAACCACTACTGCAGCAGACACTTGTGCTGGACTTGTGAATCGCTGACCTGCTCATACTACATGACTTTAATCACTTGTGCTTGTCTACACACTACATGAGTGGTGATATACGATCCTCATACACTACACAATGTTTGATCTAGTTTCAAAATATATCCCAAAAATTAATACAAGAGCTATCCCTCATGTGATCTGATATATCATGTGACATGATATAAAAGAAACAAGAAGAAAAGAAAAATAAGAGAAGTCTGTTCTGCAAAGATAACTGGAGACACACTGCATAAGTAGCTATATTTGTATTGTGCCTGGCCAAGAATCATGTCATGTTTGTCTTTATTTTTGTTGTTCCCAACATCCATTTTGGGAAGCCATGCCAAACAATTACTTATTATTTTTACATTATTATTGCACTCATATTTTTCCCCTTGCCCTGCCACACAAAGTTGTAGCTGCTGCAGTAGAGGCACAAAGTTAGTCAGTTACTAGGAAACTATGGAGGAAAAAAAAAACATATTCAAAAGATATTGCACATTTCGAGTGTTCATGCTGTTTGAGTGCCCATGTTCAGTGATGTTATGGATCTGGCATAAAAAAAAATGTTTTTCAGTCTGTTTGTTTTTGGTTTTTATTGCCCTGAAATGCCTTCCAAAAGGCAACATTTTGAATAGGTGGTGTCCGGGATGAGATGGGTCCTTGAGGATGCTGCGAGCTTTTCTGAGGCTACGTATTATGTAAATTTCCTCCAGGGAGGGTAGAGAGCAGGTGATAATTTTTTGAGCTGTGGAGAAGACCCTCTGGAGTGATTTATTCTGTGCTGCTGAGCAACTGGTGAACCAAGCAGAGATGCAGTAACTCAGCACACTTTCAACAGAACATTGGTCGTAGGACACCAGCAGTTTGTCAGCCAGGGTTGTGGTTTTTTTTGTTTGTTTGTTTTTTAATGAGTATCCCCAGGAAATTGAGACACTGCTGTGCCTTCTTTACCAGTGCTGTGATGTTGATATTCCAGGACAGATCATCATCCACATGTACGCCCAGGAACCTGAAGTCTGAAACTCTCTCCACATGGTCTCTGTAGATGTTCTTATGGTGATCTATATTTCTGTTATCAAAAGTTTCTGTTTATTCAATCTGAATCCAGCTTAATTGACAAAAATAAATGTGTATCATAAATGTAGAAAGGAAGGTTAGCATTATGTCTGCAAATGGATATAAAGTGTTGTAGTCGAGTCACTAAAGTTTTGAGTTGAGTCAGAGTCAAGTCCACTATGGACCCTTTTCACGTGACGTCACGACAAACGCGGCCGCCATTTTGGACGTGTACTACCAGTAGTTTACCACAGCCAGCATTGAGGAACGGCAGCAAAGAAAGTGTTTATTTTCAGCAAGACTTCCATCATGCCACTATATTGTTGTGCACCTGGATGTAGTAACCATCAACAAACAAGGCAAGGGTTATCATTTTATCGGATCCCGGTAGATGCTGACCGACGGAGAAGATGGATAGCGGCATACCAGCGCTTGTGTAGTGACCACTTTGTTGGAGGTAAGACGAATAAAATTAGCCAGAAAAGGCATTACATTGGTGTTAACATTCTGTGGCGGCGAGTGTGTAACCAAATAGGCTAAAATAACCCATTGTAACCTCTGTTCTTCTGTAGTAGCTATTAGTTAGCATTGTGTTCCTTTGCTGTTGGTAGACTGTAGGACAGATCAGAGGCAGTGTCCTACAAACAGCACTTAATTTGAGGGGGAGCAAGCCGGAGCGCGCTCCGGAACCTCGGGCGTTGGCTCCGGCAGCTATTTACACTGGATCCGGTGATCCGACACCTCTTTTGACTACGTAACAAAAAAAAAAATAATAATAATAATAATAATTAAATTAAAAAATGCAAGTTTATTTAGTGTTAATGTCTGATTTTGATATCTGTCTTGTTGGTGATTTCTCTCATGAAACGACATCCACAAAATATCTGCAGATGAACTTAATTTGCAGTGTTATTACAAAACATGCCCAGAAGCGCAGCGCCGCGCCCCCCTCCACCTCTCCCCTCCCCCTCCCCCTCTCCCCTCCCCCTCTCCCCCTCTCCCCTCCCCCTCTCCCCTCTCCCCCTCTCCCCTCCCCCTCTCCCCTCCCCTCCTCCCCTCTCCTCTCCTCTCCTCTCCTTTTCCGCACTGGAGCCGCTCATCCTCTGCGCTCCGGGACCTCCCACTTTACAAATTAAGCACTGCCTACAAATAAGTGTTCAAAATAAGAGGAACATGTATTTGTCTCTTAAATCCAGGCCATTCCCTGTAATCTGTCACAACGGTTGGAGAAAGTAATGGCAAATAGTGAGTGCACAAACCATAGAAGGTAAACTGTACACAGTGCCAGGGCAGTGTGATGGTATGTCTACTTTTAGATTGTGTTAGCTTATCAATGAACACACTCGTCACTCGATGAGTTTCACGTCTTTACGACGGATACTTAAATGTGTGTTAGGTATTATTGTTGCAGTCTAAGCAGTCATTGTAGCAGCTAGATGAGCGAGAACCGAAAGGGTCTGTGCCATAAACCGTTATTTCTGTACGGCGTTGCTAATGTGTCGTTACTGTTGTTATTTCTCCCTCTGCTCGCCCTGTAAATGCCCTACATCGCTGGATAGCGAACGTGTTTTCTGCATCTCGCTCCTTTTTCTTGTATGTTCTCCGTTTGTCGCCTTCCTCGCATTCAAACCAATTCGAGCCGAAGTCCGCTACATGTCCAAAATGGTGGTCGCGTTTACGAAGGTCACGTGACTGAAAAGGGTCTATTGATCGGAGTCGAGTCCAAGAACAAGAATCCAACTGCACCATTTGACGGTGACTGTTGCTGCCTTTATGTGAAACCATCTCTGCTGCTGTGCTGGACTAATGTTACTGCTTGACTGCCCCATTTTAGTTAATAGGCTGCAGATAAAAAGCTTGTTCATCACTCAGCAAGCCCCGCCCACTATCAACAGGGCAAATAACATGAGAGAGGGTTAACACTAGCTAGTTCATCGGTCAGTAAGCCCTGCTATCAACAGAGCAATGAACATAGTGTGTCACTTCCTTCTCTGGGTGGAGTCTTGCCAAATGACGATTGAAGTTTGAGGTTGTCCCGTCATCTCCTCGATAGTTCTTCTACATATGGAACAGACAGCAGTGTATTTTTTCCCACTGCACGAGAAGTCTGTATAAGCAAAGCGGACAATCCTAGGGGCGTTATCTCCAGGCATTTTAGTGCCATTAATGTTAGTTTGTTCCTGAACGTGACGTATGAACAGGTGAATGTGCATTCTCTTGCGTGAAATTAGGATAAAAAATAATGTACATATAAATATCTTATGCCAAATTATTATGGTATGTTACAAAAAATAAAGAAAAAATCAGAGTCCTCGTGTCCAATTTATGAGTCCGAATGCAGTTAATGTACGAGTCCAAGTCCGAGTCATCACTGCTCAAGTCCAAGTCAAGTCACGAGTCCTTAAAATTAGGGCACAAGTTGTACTTGAATCTGAGTCCTGGACTCAAGTACTACAAGCCTGATATAAAAGCAGAATAATTGAGGACCTAAAACTGAACCTAGTGGAAACCTAGTAGAACCTGACTGATGGTAAAAGATTCAGCCATCTTTGTTCATTGACTATCATTAACAGTTCATTGACTGTCACTAACATAATCCCTGTGTCCGAAATTACTCCCTACTCACTATATAGAGCACTATATAGTGGGGACACCATTTTGTAGTGCTGTCCGAAACCTTAGTGAGGATTATTTAAACCCTATATACCGGTAGTGCGCTCAAAGGAGATGTACAGAGCTGCAGTAATTACAGAGGGATAAAATTGATGAGCCGCACCATGAAGCTATGGGAAAGGTGAGATTGAGAAGAGAGGTAGCAATCTGTGAACAGCAGTCTGGGTTTATGCCAAGGAAGAGCATGTCGGATGCAATTTTTGCTTTAAGAATGTTAATGGAGAAGTACAGGAAAGGCCAGAGAAAGCTACATTATGTGTTTGTAGACCTGGAGAAGGCATACGATAGAGTGCCGAGAGATGAGTTATGGTATTGTATGAGAAAGTGTGGACTGAATGAGAAGTATATTAGAGTGGTGCAAGACATGTCTGAGAACAGTGAAACAGTAGTGAGGTGTGCAGTTGGAATGACTGAATGGTTCAAGGTGAAGGTGGGACTTCATCAAGGATCTGCTTTGAGTCCTTTCTTGTTTGCCATAGTGATGGATAGCTTGACAGATGAAGTGAGGCAAGAGTCACCATGGAACATGATGTTTGTGGATGATATTGTGATACCGTATGTGCTGAAAGTAGAAAGGAGGTTGAGTTGGGTTTGGAGAGATGGAGGTATGCATTGGAATGAAGAGGAATGAAGGTAAGCAGTAGCAAAACAATACATTTGCATCAATGAGAACGGGGATGAGAGTGTAGTGAAGATGCAAGGAGTAGACGTAAAGAAAGTTGGTGACTTCAAGGACCTGGGGTCAACTGTGCAGGAAAATGGGGGCTGCAATAGTGAGGTGAGAAAGAGAATGCAGGCAGGGTGGAGCAGTTGGAGAAGGATTTTGGGAGTCATTTGTGATAGGAACGTCCCAGCAAAAGTGAAAGGTAAGATGTATAAGACAGTAGTGAGACCAGCTATGATGTATGGGTTGAAGACCATACCCTTAACGAAGAGACAGGAGGCAAAGTTGGAGGTGGCGGAGTTGAGGATGTTAGGGTTTGTGATGGGAGTGACAAGGTTGGACAGGATAAGGAATGAGCACATCAGAAGGACAGCACATGTGGAGAGCTTGGGAATTAAGCTAAGAGAGATGAAACTGAGATGGTATGGGCACATCCTGAGAAGAGATGCAGAGCATGTTGGAAGGAGAAGGGTGAGGATGGAGCTGCCAGGCACACAAAAACCAGGAAGGTCAAAGAGGAGATACATGGATGTGGTGAGAGAGGACATGAAAATGGCAGGTGTGGTAGAGAAGGATGCGGAAGACAGGGAGCAATGGAGACGAAAGATCCGCTGTGGCGACCCCTAATCGGGAGCAGCCAAAAGAAGAAGATAGTGCGCTCAAAGTATCCCACAATGCGTCACGAAAAGTAGTTGTACAAAGATAGTCACTAACCAAAGCAATATATCCCATCATGAATTGCGGTCGCACTGAAATAAATCAAATTAAAAATCTCAAATTTGATTTAATAAAAGTCAGCGGCAAAGAAGAAAGTATTCAGCCTTGATTAAAAAAAAACTGAAAGATGCAGGTACTTTGCATTTATTAATATGGGAAATACACTCAATATAATGTGCATTTATCACAAAAATACATGCATGTATTTATTATTTTGAAAACCCACCAGCCAACTGATCTGGCACGTTTTAATTGTGCGACAGTAATGATGTAAGTACCAGCGTGACGGACTAGTGTCAAAAAGCTTTTTTTTTTTTTCATTTTACCAATGAGCTCACTATATAGTCCTCTATATAGTAATTCCCTACATAGGGAGTAGGGAGTAGTGAACGAGTGAGCGATTTCGGACACAGAGAATGATGTTTGAAAATCCTTGGTGTAACTAATACGTTGTCTTGTGTAAATATTAGCTTTATCATGCTGCAACCACTTAGGCCTGTTCCCAAGCATGATACTACATGACACATACTATTTTTATGGGTGTATTCCCCCGATCTGTGTGTTACTAAAGTATTACCAAATTTTAATCAGCTTCAGAAACCTTTACATTTTTCAAATGAAAATTGAATTTCATGTTGTATGAATATTATTTTTAGAGTCACAATATAGATTTTCTCATATTTGACCATTGTAAAGACAATATACAAAACACACAGCCTGACTGTCTAATAAAGGGTATGACCTATGTATTAATCACACCACTAGAATAAACACAGCCAACCCAGACCCAACAGAACACATTCCCTAATTTACATGGAGAACATTTAATGGTTTCTTACCTAAAAAATAAATAAATAAATAAATAAATAAACAAATTTTTAAAAAGCTGTGTTTTTTTGGATTGCTAGTCTGAGCGCTACCCTTCACCCCTGCTCTGAGACCATGGGCACAATGTGTGTGTGTGTGTGTTCAAGAAAGACTGTGGAATAAACCTGGCAAGTGGCCCATTTTGGACATTTGACCTTGTGGATATATATTTTTCACAATGTGGTTTCTCAGAGCTCACGCTTTTCCTTAAGCTGAGGCTAAACATCGAGAAAGGGTGGAAAACAAAATATTTTTCTTAAGGCTCCTAGAAGCCAGGTTACATAAAAGATTCCACAGCCCTGTGTGTCCAACTTCGGCCAGCAGGACCACAGGTTCTGTTTTTCTGCCATAAAACTGCCCGGACTGAAAAAAAAAAGTGAGGACATATATGTGCATATTCCATTTGCATGATTCTTATAAATTCAAATGAAGTGAAAAACTGGGGAGTACTCCCCAAAGGAAAATATGTTGTTAAATATATCTGAGACCTGTTTATGTTCATATGAATCAGAACGGGTGCATATCACAGATCATAAAATTTAATTTATGTTAGAAATTATTTTAATTCCCAGTTTTAAGTCTCAAACTGTCCATTAACACTTGCTCAATAAATAATAATTTGGCAATGTTAAGCCTTGTTTCTACAAACTTTCATTTTGTCTGTATTGAGGCATTGTGCAGCCAGTGGTATCAGCCGTTTCTCGAGCTCTTGAGTGGAAACGAAGGGTCAAAAGGTTTGTGTTTAGGGTCAGTGTCACAGGTGGTTTGGGAGTGGATCAAGTCTGTTGTTATGAGAACAATAGGCCAAGCACATGTAAGTCTTTGGACTGCATTTAAAGCTTTGGAGAGTGAAAGAGCTCAATAGGACTCCTTTGTTTACTGTTGCAGGTTTCTGCTTTGGTGTTTAAGGGGGAGGTGCTCAGGGTTGGGGGTAGATTAACTACTACACAACCACTGCATGAGCAACACAGGTGATTATAGGGTAGCTCTTCTGTTAGCAGCTAATGAACTAATGTTAATTATAGCTCTCTTCTCAGTCACTCTCCATGTTTCGAAAGAGAGGGGCAGGGCTTAGAAAGAAGGGTAATGGGAAATATAGATGACTTGCAACCACGTGATCAAAATGTGCTATGTCATGAGCGTCCGCCATGTTGGTGGATATACAAAGCAACTAGGATGGCAGCCACTGAAAGCGTGTCTGTAAACAATGTTGAATTTTCTCTTTATTACAATGATTTGGATGGTCAAGCGAAGATTCAATACAAAGAGAAGATAGATATGTGTCATTTTGACCCATATTATTTAAAAAGTCAGGCTTTTCTGAAGACAAGACGCTTCTACTAACCATCGAGTACCCACATATCACGCTGTATCTGGTTTGGCTGCTGAAGAATCAAGTCTGACCTTGGACGAAACATAGCCCATTTCCTGAGCGGGTGCCCAGTCTGGATTGTTTCTATTGTATAATTTTGCTGGCACTCCTAGAAGGAAAATTGTAATACATGTGTTAAAATTATAACAATGACCGAGTGAACCATGACACGAGAACGCTCATTTTATAGCAAAATTCTAGCAACACGAAATAAAATTCTTCCATGATATTATCGAGAAAGGTTTTGAACCCCACCTGAGATTAAATGATTACTGCAAACACAAGCTGTTTTGGTTTTAGCCTCTGCTAGATCAGCCCTGCTGATTGTTCAGCTGTGCTCATCTCCTGCCCATACTAAGCCTCAGAGTTTCTTCACCCTCTTTCTGAATCACAGACGGAATTCTAAAAAATCGGAATGTGCCACGGTCACAAGTACTATTGCAACCACAACCATATACAGCACAAAGATATGGCATAGCTAAAAGAACGCTTAAAGCAGTGGAAAAACAAAGAGAGTTGTGCATGGCACGCATAGCTATGTTTTGTGTGGAATGTTGTTGACCCCACATTTGTATATCCACCAACATGGCCAACATCCAGGTTTCTATTTTGTTTTGATGTCACTTACAAGTCAAATATTTACACAAGTCTAGAAGTGAGCCATGGATCTAATACGCATCAGAGGGAAACCCATAGCCCCAAAGACCCTTAACCCAACATTAATTCATTAAAAAAAAAAGGTAAGCGAGAAGGGCGGCACGGTGGTGTAGTGGTTAGCGCTGTCGCCTCACAGCAAGAAGGTCCTGGGTTTGAGCCCCGTGGCCGGCGAGGGCCTTTCTGTGCAGAGTTTGCATGGTGTCTGCGTGGGTTTCCTCCGGGTGCTCCGGTTTCCCCCACAGTCCAAAGACATGCAGGTTAGGCTAACTGGTGACTCTAAATTGACCGTAGGTGTGAATGTGAATGGTTGTCTGTGTCTATGTGTCAGCCCTGTGATGACCTGGCGACTTGTCCAGGGTGTACCCCGCCTTTCGCCCGTAGTCAGCTGGGATAGGCTCCAGCTTGCCTGCGACCCTGTAGAACAGGATAAAGCGGCTAGAGATAATGAGATGAGATGAGGTAAGCGAGAAAAAAATACGGGGTTTGCTTTTAGAGGAAAACAATCCATGACAGCGTGGTGTAAAACGGCCTGACTTCGGGAAGCATGTCCTGAAGTGTTTTATTCCTCTTCTATCTCAGCCATTTGTTAAAGATTAATAATATCATCAGTGAGCCATCGTGGTTGCTTTTTAACCATTTGTAGTTACATTTAGAGTTGTGAAATGTCTGCGAGACAAGTTCATTCTTGCTATCTCTTACGTTATAGAAGATATAAACTATCATTCCATTGCCATCTCTTTTTTCCCTCTCTCTTGAAGTTAATAAGCCAAAAAAAGCCCTGCTTGTTATGTTGACATGACAAAATTATAAGTAATGACCTTGATATTAAAGGCATGTGGTGATGACTAAAATGTTTTACCAACTCAAATAATCCACTCTGTTTGCCTTAAGTCAAGAATGCAATTAACCAAGATGGACTTTAACAATCAATGCCTGCATATCTGTGGCAGTTCCCATGAGCAAACATGTTTTCCTAGCATACTGATAGGAGAGGAATGTCAAACACTATGCTGCCCATATATACACTTACAAAAACAAAGATGGAGATGTTTACTGATCCCAAGTCATTCTCAGCTACCTCTGAGCTACTGTCATTTTATATTTTTCTTTATCACTTTCAGGTAGATACTAGATAAAGGAAGCCAGGTAGCTCCTTTTGAGGACCTCATTGTAGACTGGGCTTCTATGAAACACAAAAGGTTGGCCCGCTTTTCACAACCAATGTCCGATAGCATCTCGCCCCTTGCACACAAAGCTGCCTGGTGGAGCTTTTCTCACAGATAATGTTGCAAATGAGAGTTTGAGTTTGCTGAACATTGGAAGCAGGACATAGAGGGAACCCCGACAAATGGCAGGGACTATTTTCTCCACCATTAATTGATTGATACCCGATATTGGATGGGGATTCAGGGCCAACTCTCAGGGGCTGGCGCCGCAGCTCAGTGACATGCGTGGGAACGGACTCTTGGGATGGGTGGGGGGAGGTAGTGCACCTGCAAAATGAAACTCCATGATTATTTCCACTGCACGCAGCCATTGTTCCACATGTATAGGCATTTACTATAGGATGTGAGTATGCATATATTCAAAGTACCACTCTGTATAAAGTACCGATACATATATAGAAAAAAGGGGGAAATGGAGGGATTGGAAGGTAAAACTACACTGAACAATGTTAGATAGATAGATAGATAGATAGATAGATAGATAGATAGATAGATAGATAGATAGATAGATAGATAGATAGATAATATTTAACTTCTTTATGTCTTTTTTCCCAAAAGTTAAAGGGTTAAGCATGATTTTGTTTTGGAGAGTGAACAAGTGAAAATATTTTCAGCATGAGAAGATAAACTTCATATCTTCGCGTCACCATGTAATGTTCTTTATATTATATGGACACATCTACTAAATAAATAAATTAATAAATAAATAACCTGCAAGTTAATCAAAAGAATTTTAATTTTTGAACTGGTTTACCATTTTGACAATACGTGTCTAGTCAGTGGGAAAACACTGGGAGTGACGTCATTGGAGTGAAATATCAGGAATTATTAGACAAACAAGCCCCTTTTTCCATGGAATAAAACCATGCATTATATTCCCTTCTCATGGGTTCATTGATGGCATGCAATATTGGCATCATATCGCTTATCCTCCATGTATTACGCCACTCTCCCCAATGGAGAATGAGCGTGCAATATTGCATGTTGCCAAGACAACACAATGTCACACATCGGAGTTCATGTGAATATCCAATGAGAAAGTGTTTCTATTGTGCATGCACACAATCATTTCTTTGTCCACCGGGAAAGAGAGAAGATGAGGCTAATCCAGTGCTACTGCTAGGATTAAGCACAAAATAAATAAACTGAAACTGAAGACACGTTGAACACCTGAAAGGCTACCAAAACTTAATTATATATTCTTCATGCATATTTACAAGAGATAAACATACCAACAGACATAAAAAAAACTGGAAAAGAGATACGTCAGTGATGTAAAATTTCCACTCTGGCGAGTAATTGTGACAGTTTGTAAACAAACATCGCTGCAAGGTTTGCTTCGTTAAAAGTGGAAGATTCTGAAAGAATTTTGGCTGCCAGGTCATTCTGTTATGTGTAGTTGTCAATGTTGATTTTAAAAGTAACTAGTAAATTACACAGGGAAAATAATAATATTCGGCTTGACTGTGCTAGCATCAGCCTTCGCTAATACTACACCAGCTGGAAGGTGACTGGACTGTCGTGCTAACAACATCGAGTTGCAAGTAAGCTAACGTTGGCCTTTGAGAATGCTGATATGAACAGAGTGTGTATGTATAATAATAATAATAATATTGGCTGGCTTTTTTTCATGGTCTATCAGATATATTCCATTCAGCTAGCATCATACTGAACTTGTCTTCGACTCGTTCAATATCATGCTAGCTGAATGGAATATATCTGACATACCACGAAAAAAAGCCAGCCAATATTATTGAAATATGTTACTCAGATCCGTAATGTGAGTTTTCCAACATGAGAAGGTAAACTTCGTATCTTTAAGCCAATCTGATGTTCTTTTTATTATAAAGACACATTCACAAACAAAAAGTACCAAATTCATAAATTTTTCAAAACAATTCCTGAATTTCCTCACAAGTGACATAGATTTATGCCCCGGTTTTGGTTCTCCATGTCCTGGATGTCACATGTATGAAAAATATGAGTGGCGTATTTCCCAGTAAAACACTTGTTTCCATTATGTATATCCAACTCAATGCAAACTATTTGTCATGATTTGTAATGTAATTCACTACTTGACTTAGGTACAACTTTTTGGAATTAATCTCTCACATCTCAACAACAAAACTTGTGGTGAAAGAATAAAATGAGAGTCTTTGTTTTGCACAGTGGATATAAGCTCTTTCTCAAAGAAATACTCATGCAGATTCCTGGGCAGTGGAAAGTTTCATCACCACCTCCTTAAAACTCCTTCCATAATTGCAAGACAGTGCAGCAAAGCCACAATTAGCACTGACTAATAGCGCTCTGTCAGCTGGGCACTGTGCCGACCTTTAACCCTTGGCTCCAATAAAGCTGTAATGATTGATATTTGTCCATCAGTGAGGGCTGTGGCATTATTACTCCCAGGGGGGTGTGAGTGAAACCGGCTCCATCAGGTGATGAAATTCTCCTACTGAGGATTTTCACCTCTGTATAAGGACCAACAGGTGTGAGATGGAAAAACTGGTAATATTGTGAATAATTTCATATTATTAGCTATAGAGTAGAGAAAATGTACAGACAGTCAGAATCTATGCAATACAGCAAAACTAGAGCGGTTCAGTTGAGTAGTAATTGGCTACACAAATTAATTCCTGCTCTGTTTTCCTGCAAAAGCCTTCCTAATCCCTCCATATACACTTGTCATCACTGTGTCATAGTTACACGTCATCTCTGTAAGCCAGGCTGTTATGGATCTGGCAGGCATAATCTCAGAGTAAGGAAAGAAAAAAAAGAGCCTGCATGGGCCATCTGGCTAATGTTCAAGCAACAGTGCGGAAGCTAATAAAATAAAGCAGTGACTGAAATCAGTGATTCCCACCATGCACGAGGAACACGAGGATTGGGCTGAACACAGCTCCCAATATGCTGTGTGCATTAGAGAACAAATATTTGTCTTTGCTTGTGTTAATTAGATTGAGCTATAAATATAAAAATAGCCAGGGATTTCCTTTGAATCAGATCACTGAGACAGTTCTATTCATCTTCATACTGACTTAAATCACTTTAAACTATGATAATTTTAAAGGAAAAAAAAAGAATCAAGAAAAGCAAAGTCCTGGATGTGTCATCTTCATGTAGAGAAACTACTAATTTCCAGATTACAGTTGTATCCTGACAGTAACTTCATGTCAATGTCAGTTCATATATTTTTGCTGAAAAGACACAAACTCTGACAGCATAATGTTTAGGCAGGCATGGAAAGTGGAGCAGCTCGCTTGGTTCATAAGAGCCCCGGCGTGTGAGGAAATCTGTGAAAGACTGGAATTGAGCCAGAGTATCAGGGATAAAGAGCGAAGACTGAGAACGAAAGAAGCCAATCTCATTAGGACACTGATGACTAGGAAACAGATCAGTTTAGGCAATGCTCCAAAAATTCAGGACAAAACAAAATGTCAGGCTCATGATTGATCAGGTTGTGCTCTGGTGAAAAACTTGCTGCCTATGCCCCCCGAACCCTTAGGCACTTCCTATAATCAACGCCCATGCCCACCCATAGCTAATTAGACATTAAGGATATGTCAGGCCTCCATGATGTAAAGCAGCTTGCTGGGGATTGCTAAGGGGGGCGGGGACAAAAGAGCATGGAAAAGCAACCATGGACCAGATCAATATGGAGATGGCAAGACAGAGTTGGGGGCAGGGTAAATCACAGGAAAAGAAGAAGTGATCAGGGGAGAGAAAGAGAATGCTCAAGAGTTCATGGGATATGCTTTGAGAAAGGCCCACCTGGACACACAAAGCCTGGGAGCAATAAAGGATGGGCAATGATGTGAATACACATCTACACAGAGATAAAAAAAATATTTGAAAAAGAGACACCACAGATCTTGTTTTTTCTTGCTATCATATGTTGGTAATAAACGTCGCCAGAACCTATAGCCTGTGAGCTGTCAAGCTTTGATTAATGTCCTGATCCCATGTCTCTCTCCTCTCCCCTCTTTCTTTGAACCATTTCAGTCCCAGCTGAGGTTGAAGAACTGATGCAAGCTGATGGGGCACGAGCCACCCGTGGAAAGTGCAGGTTAAAAAGTTTCATGATCAATTCCGCAGGTTCAGTTTGGAGCGTTGCATGATTTAACTCTGTTTATTACCTCACAGTCTTAGCATTCTCTGTCGATCACAAAGGGGGCTTCTGTTTCTCCAGTAGAAGTCCGTAAGGCATAAAGTAACAAGAATCCCTTGGTTGGGAGCTCAACAAAATCGTCTCTTCTCTGCTCCTCGTGTTACAGGTAGGTTCGGAATTAAAAAGGATCAAACTTGCATTTTCTGAATGGTGAAAGCTGTAGTGATATTTCAAAGATTTTTTTTCATGTTTTGCTTGTGACATGGATTTTCATATTCCCCAAATTTCAGTGGGAAAAAATAATATTCCTGTCTTTATTGTTGGGTCTGAATCAGTTCACATTCTATAAAAGAATTAAAGCCATAAGACTCAAATATTTAAATAATATTGGCTGGCTTTGAGTGGTCTATCAGATATATTCCATTCAGCTAGCATGATATTGAATGAGTCTTTGACTTCGACTCATTCAATATCATGCTAGCTGAAGGGAATAGACCATGAAGAAAAGCTAGCCAATATTATTATTATTATTATTATTATTATTATTATTATTTATTTATTTATTTATTTTGTTTTTTAATTTTTTTATAATACATGCATGCTCTATTCATATCAGCATTCTTGAAGGCCAATGCTAGCTTACCCACGACTCTGTGCTGTTAGCGTGGTAGTCCAGTTACCTTCCAGCCGGTGTAGCATTCATCAGTAATGTTAGCGAAGGCCAACACTAGCTTACCCACGACTTGGTGCTGTTAGCGCGGCAGTCCAGTTACCTTCCAGCCGGTGTAGTGTTAGCAAAGGCCAATGCTAGCCGAATATTTTTATTATTACTTAGTTACTTTTAAAATCAACATTGACATCTACACATAACGGAGCAACCTGGCAGCCCAAATTCTCTCAAAATCTTCCGTTTATAACAAAGCGAACCTGGTAGCCATATTTGTTTACAAATTGTCACTGTCGCTCGTTAGCACTGAAGCTTTATGTCTCCGACATGTGACGTCGTGTTGTCTTGATTGTAACAATATTGCATGCTCATTCTCCATTGAGTAGAGTGACGTAATACACGTAGGATAAGCGATATGCTCACAATATTGCATACTATCAAACCAAATGAATGAAACCCGCTAGAAGGGAATAGTTTTTATTCCATGGAAAAAGTGGTCTGTATGTATAATAATTAACTATACACTTGCAGCTCTGCATCTGTATATATAACTTTGCAGCTTTGTTTAAAAAAAAATCGACAGCATTCATCTTCAAAATTATTCAGATTCACTGTGAGGCACATCTAAGCCCTCCGTGCTGTAGCCATTTATTCAAATAAACCTTTCAGGGAGCTGATATTCATCCGTGGTAACCTTTGGCAATTGGCATGCTGCTGGTAAGCCTTCGTTTGGTTGTCATTAAACAGCTGGAAATGACTAGGGTCTTTCAGGCTGCCTAACTATGATTGGGAGCAACCCCCAGTAACCCAACATAGTGGCCAATTAAGGATAATTTAAGACTTAAGCAATTTGGACAGATTTCTGGAAATTACTGCAGAGGTCATGCTGCCATTGCCTTGTATGTCTGCAGGGGTGGAGGAAGTGAGAAAAGGAGGATATCATGACAGGTTTTAGCAGCGAAACATCAGATGAGACATACATATTTTGGGGATCCTTTCCCCTGCACCTTGATTCCTCTTGGTTTCAGAAGTCAGACTCTAGTTGCTCCAAGTCAACACAGAAAGAGAGGAGACGCTGATTAATAGCTATCATTGCCATCTGTCCCATTCCTTGACACCTCTACATAGTGTAAAAGCCAATTCACACCAGACATGTTTCTGAAGCGTTTTTCAACACGTGTCGCATGCAGCAATTATGCCTCCATTTTAACGAGCAGTTCCATTCACAGCAGCTGCATTAGAGGCACATTAAAGGGGTGTAAAACTCAAGTCATGGTATGCTTATTTTACACTTTCTCTCTCTTTTTTTATTTGTATGTGTAAGTGAAACATACTTCATGAAATCCATTGAAATCACACGTTCTATAAGTTGTGAACATTTTTTTTAAAATCCTCTCATCTCATCTCATTATCTCTAGCTGCTTTATCCTGTTCTACAGGGTCGCAGGCAAGCTGGAGCCTATCCCAGCTGACTATAGGCGAGAGGTGGGGTACACCCTGGAAAAGTCGCCAGATCATTGCAGGGCTGACACATAGAGACAAACAACTATTTACACTCATGGTCAATTTAGAGCCACCAATTAGCCTAACCTGCATATCTTCAAACTGTGGGGGAAACCGGAGCACCCAGAGGAAACCCACGCAGACAATATGTAAACTCTACACAGAAAGGCCCCCGTCAGCCACTGGGCTTGAACCCAGAACCTTCTTGCTGTGAGGCAAAAGTGCTAACCACTACACCAGCATGCTGCCTAATTTACAAAAACGCCATGACTATATTACTTGCAGTTTTGTTGAAAAGAATTTTACAATATGCATTGGTCGTTTATTCACTTTCTCACTGTCTCATGACACATTTCTGAGCTATGTTGTAATTTCCCCTGGTCCAGTATCTTTTATTTGACTTTCACTCTCATGATTGTATTTCTAAACATTCATTTTCTTGATAAAAATGACATGCCATGCCAGTAGCATACTTACAGTGCAGTGCAGCAGTGCAGATTGCATACAGTGGTACTTGAAAGTTTGTGAACCCTTGAGAATTTTCTATATTTCTGTGTAAATATGACTTAAAACATCATCAGATTTTCACACAAGTCCTAAAAGTAGATAAAGAGAACCCAATTAAACAAATGAGACAAAAATATTATACTTGATCATTTATTTATTGAGGAAAATGATCCAATATTACATATCTGTGAGTGGCAAAAGTATGTGAACCTTTGCTTTCAGTGTCTGGTGTGACCCCCTTGTGCAGCAATAACTGCAGCTAAATGTTTACCGTAACTGTTGATCAGTCCTGCACATCGGCTTGGAGGAATTTTAGCCCATTCCTCTGTACAGAACAGCTTCAACTCTGGGATGTTGGTGGGTGTCCTCACATGAACTGCTCACTTCAGGTCCTTCCACAACATTTCGATTGGATTAAGGTCAGGACTTTGACTTGGCCATTCCAAAACATTAATTTTATTCTTCTTTAAACATTCTTTGGTAGAACAACTTGTGTGCTTAGGGTCATTGTCTTGCTGCATGATCCGCCTTCTCTTGAGAATCAGTTCATGGACAGATGTCCTGACATTTTCCTTTAGAATTTGCTGGTATAATTCAGAATTCATTGTTCCATCAATGATGGCAAGCCGTCCTGGCCCAGATGCAGCAAAACAGGCCCAAACCATGATACTACCGTACCACCACCCTGTTTCACAGATGGGATAAGGTGGAATGCTGGAATGCAGTGTTTTCCTTTCTCCAAACATAACACATCTCATTTAAATCAAAAAGTTCTATTTTGGTCTCATCCATCCACAAAACATTTTTCCAATAGCCTTCTGGCTTGTCCACATGATCTTTAGCAAACTGCAGACGAGCAGCAATGTTCTTTTTGGAGAGCAGTGGCTTTCTCCTTGCAACCTACCATGCACACCATTGTTGTTCAGTGTTCTCCTGATGGTGGACTCATGAACATTAACATTAGCCAATGTGAGAGAGGCCTTCAGTTGCTTAAAAGTTACCCTGGGGTCCTTTGTGACCTTGCTGACTATTACATGCCTTGCTCTTGGAATGATCTTTGTTGGTCAACCACTCCTGGGGAGGGTAACAATGATCTTGAATTTCTTCCATTTGTACACAGTCTGTCTGACTGTGGATTGGTGGAGTCCAAACTCTTTAGAGATGGTTTTGTAACCTTTTCCAGCCTGAGGAGCATCAACAACACTTTTTCTGAGATCCTCAGAAATCTCCTTTGTTCGTGCCATGATACACTTCCACAAACATGTGTTGTGAAGATTAGACTTTGATAGAGCCCTGTTCTTTAAATAAAACAGGGTGCCCACTCACACCTGATTGTCATCCCATTGATTGAAAACACCTGACTCTAATTTCACCTTCAAATTAACTGCTAATCCTAGAGGTTCACATACTTTTGCCACTCACGGATATGTAATATTGAATCATTTTCCTCAATAAATAAATGACCAAGTATAATAATTTTGTCTCATTTGTTTAACTGGGTTCTCTTTATCTACTTTTTGGACTTGTGTGAAAATCTGATTATGTTTTAGGTCATATTTATGCAGAAATATAGAAAATTCTAAAAGGTTTACAAACTTTCAAGCACCACTGTAAATGTGTTGAATGAATATTTTCAATCCTGCACTGTGAAATCTGGGTAAATGCTACACGTAACATGTTGTGTGTACATACATACTGTAACATTTCCCCATGTGGTTCCTGATGATTTACCTAAGCAAGAGAACAGAGAGAAATCTTGGGCTCTGGAGTACTTAGTAGGCCCTTTTCTCTTTCAATCCTTCTTTCCTACCACTCCTCATTTCCTTTGTGTCACTGTTACAGGTGGAAAGCGTGGTGTTTGCTGTCTGTAGATGCTTGTTTGCCCAGGGTTGATCTCAGGTCTAGGTGGACAGGAAACAGGCTCAGCTCTGGCTACTTGAATTGCTGCCAGTCCCACCACCTCTACTTTTTACCAAATGTGAGGAATTGGGAGTGTCTTCACATGTCTCGGATAAACTACCAAAGAGCACACCAGATGGAAGATTTTCCTTTCTGAACAGCAGAATCTAGAGGAGTAATATACTATATCAATATACATGGAGATAAATGTGATTTTTTTTTTTTATTCATTCATTTTTCTGTTACTGATTTATTCTCGTTAGGGTCACAATGGATCACACTCTGGATGGAAGGCCATGGTGGAGAATGCTATTTTATTAGGGAGTGGGAAGAAAACAATAACTGATCTCGGGATTAAATTGGACATACTGGATCCAGTACACCACAGTGCCAACCTTGGTATAAAAAAGGACAATCAAACTAGTGTAGTTATTTATATGAGTTGTACCACACACATATACACTCATCGGCCACTTTAATAGGAACTTGTTTTTGATTCTAAAATTCCTGTTCTTGGCTGCAGGAGTGGAACCCAATGTCGTCCTCTGTTGTTGCATGCTCAGATGCTTTTCTGCTCAGAATGGGTGTAAAGAGTGATTATATGAGTTACTATATCCTTCCTGGCAGCTCGAACCAATCTGGCCATTTTCCTCTGATCTCTCTTATCAACAAGGCATTTGTTTCCACCCACAGAACTGTCACTCACTCAATGATTTTTGTTTTTCGCACCATTCTGTGTAATCTCTCGAGACTGTTGTATGTGAAAACCCCAGGAATTCAGCAGTTTCTGAAATACCCAAACCAGTCCATCTGGCTCAAATTAACACCCACAGTGCCACAGTGAAAGTCACACTCTGAGATCACAGTTTTTCCCATTCTGATGTTTGAAGTGAACATTAACTGAAGCTCTCAATTTGTATCTGCATGATTTTATGCATTGTGCTGCTGTCAAGGGGCTGGCTGATTCGATAACTGCATAAAACAGCAGGTGGATGTATGGGTGTTCCTAATAAAGTGGCCTGTGAGTGTCCAGTCCGAGTCAAAAGTTTGGACACACTTTCTAATTCAATGTTTTTTTCTTTATATTTATTTATTAAAAGACACTTTGTATCTTAAAGTAATGATGGATCTTGTTTCTCTTTACTTAGTTGAGCGGTTCTTGACATAATATAGATTACTACAGTTGTGGAATAGGGCTATTTACTGTATGTTTATTATTTACTATTTACTGTTTGATCTCAGATGCATTAAGAAGGCAAGAAATTGCACTAATTAACTTTTGACAAGACACACCTGTTAATTGAAAAGCATTCCAGGTGACGACCTCAGGAAGCTCATTAAGATAATGCCAATAGTGTGCAAAGCGTCATCAAGGTAAACAATGGCAACTTTGAAGAATCTAAAATATGAAACATATTCTCTTTTTTAACACTTTTTTGTTTCAAACATAATTCCAGATATGTTTCATCAGTTATTTCATAGGATGTCCTCAGTATTGTTCTACAATGTAGAAAATAGTCAAAATACAGGGGAAAAAAAATGATGAATGAGTAGGTGTGTTCAAACTTTTGACTGCTACTTTATTACTATGGGAAATGGATTGTATTTGTGAGCAGTACAGAGAAAAAAACAACAGCCTATGTGGGTTTCCTCCGGGTGTTCTGGTTTCCTCTCAGAGTCCACAGACATGTGGATTAGGTCAAATGGCTGCTTTAAATTGCCCATAGGTATGAATGTGAGTGTGAATGGTTGTTCGTCTTTCTGTGTGTGATAGATTGGTGACCTGCACTGGGTGTACCCTGGGCCTTGCTTGAAGTCAGCTGGGATTAGCTCCAGCTTCTCCTGTGACTCTGATGGAAATGTGGCATGGATGAATGATCAGAAATGCTTGATCTTCCCTATATTAACACAGGCTTTGCAAACAGTCTCCATGCCAGTTCTGTCGTGGTGTTCTCCACATGCCTGACAAAATAATGATTCAGGTCCTACTTTGGCTTAAGCTTTATTATTCCAGTCTTAAAGCAATTCATCCCGCCAAACACCAAAAAGGTCACCAGTGAATGATAGTTAATTAGGACCAGTTAGTCTGATGTATGTTCCCTAATGCAAAATGACACTGACTAGCTTTCAGTCATTATTAGTGATGTTAGCATGTTTAGTGAATTATCTCTTTAAAGAGCAACAGCTGCCTAATGATACATAAGGCACTTCCAGGATTCTGGGGTGCGTCAAAGAGTTCCTAGCCATTCACCAATAATCACATCCAATACCCTATACAACCTGTGAGGGAGCTTGTGTGGTCCTTCATGTCACGCTTTTACATTGTCCTGGCTCTCTGGGCCACAGAACCCCCACATGTGGTTCGGACTAGGGGTGAACAGCACAGGAGATGGAGGAAATGCAGTCCTGAAGTTGGAGCTGTCTACCAGCGAAGGCTGTATAGCAAAACGCAGAGCACCCAAACTGCCAATGCAATTCAAGAAAGCAATCAATCTCCACACAGCATGCAGGACACACACACACACACACACACACACACACACACACACACACACACACACACACCAGATCCTGTGAAGACACTAAACCTCGTAAGACACTGCACTTCGTAACTCCTCTGAAATGCCTATTTGCACATAGCTTGGGGCTAAGCACAGCAGGCATGATTCGTAGCTGTCTGAAATTAGGATAGGAGGAGACACGGCAGTAGCCAGAGAAGCTCAATGACCTCTGACCTCTCCTATGAGAGTCTTCTGGACCACAGCTGGGAGCTTCCCATCACCTCCGTTCTCAGGTCAGGGGGATGGGGATTTCATCCCCTGGCTATCATGCTCTCCTCATTAGAAGACACACAATGACCCTGTTTACAGGACACAGTAGAGTGTTAAAGGCGTACCTACTACTTCCTTTTTTATGGTAAAAGGTGTTTGCTGAGTACAAATATAGAAAGTGTAACAGACTTGGAGTCAGTTGAATTTCAGCTCATTCAATTGAGTTTCATTTCTCGCCCCCTTCATCAATGAGATGAAATTCAGTTCACGCAATTTGCCAAATGTTAAAGGTAGACTGCCTTTCAGATTTTTCAGGTTTAGGTCATAAAAAGAATTTTTTCCGGACACCCAATTATTTTTGTTTAGTGGACTGAAAGCTACTGAATTTGAATCACAGACTTCCAATTTTATTATTTTATTTTTTATTTTTTTAAATAGAACAATTAATGAATTGAGGGCCATGTGGCCCTAAATTCTCCACTATTTTCTCCTGCTTCACCATGACCCAATTCAAGATACTACAGCCTGCATCACATGGTGGGCTTTCCCCATTTGCACAAGGCATTGTGGGATACAAATTTGAAACAGGAGAGAAAAATGGAGGATGTGAGTGTGTGAATGAAATGTGAAAGACCGACTACAGTAATGGAAAGCGAGAAGAAAAGATGTTATGTTGCGAAGGAAAGGAAATGCAGGACGAAACTAATAAATATTGGTGGTCAGCAAGCACCTCAGTGTGATCAGTTGTTCGTTTAGCAGCAGAATGATGGAACTGTCATTGCACGGTCAAGGTAAACCTGTAGATGTCAGTAATGCAACACTGGATGTCTGCTGCCGTAAAACCCAAAAGAAGAAGGAAAAGAAGAAGAAGAAGAAGAAGAAGAAGAACAACCTGTGCATGTGCACACAGACTTCCTCTGTCTGCTTGACTGCGCAAAACGAGCGATTTCATGCACATTATTTGCGAGTGAATTCCCTCAAATTAAATAACTTCCCAGCCACAGAATGGCCTGTTTTGTTTTTTAAAGATATTACAGAAATTAACATACAACCCCGATTCCAAAAAAGTTGGGACAAAGTACAAATTGTAAATAAAAATGGAATGCAATGATGTGGAAGTTTCATAATTCCATATTTTATTCAGAATAGAACATAGATGACATATCAAATGTTTAAACTGAGAAAATGTATCATTTAAAGAGAAAAATTAGGTGATTTTAAATTTCATGACAACAACATATCTCAAAGTTGTGACAAGGCCATGTTTCCCACTGTGAGACATCCCCTTTTCTCTTTACAACAGTTTGTAAACATCTGGGGACTGAGGAGACAAGTTGCTCAAGTTTAGGGATAGGAATGTTAACCCATTCTTGTCTAATGTAGGATTCTAGTTGCTCAACTGTCTTAGGTCTTTTTTGTCGTATCTTCCGTTTTATGATGCGCCAAATGTTTTCTATGGGTGAAAGATCTGGACTGCAGGCTGGCCAGTTCAGTACCCAGACCCTTCTTCTATGCAGCCATGATGCTGTAATTGATGCAGTATGTGGTTTGGCATTGTCACGTTGCAAAATGCAAGGTCTTCCCTGAAAGAGACATCGTCTGGATGGGAGCATATGTTGCTCTAGAACCTGGATATACCTTTCAGCATTGATGGTGTCTTTCCAGATGTGTAAGCTGCCTATGCCACATGCACTAATGCAACCCCATACCATCAGAGATGCAGGCTTCTGAACTGAGCACCGATAACAACTTGGGTCGTCCTTCTCCTCTTTAGTCCGAATGACACGGCGTCCCTGATTTCCATAAAGAACTTCAAATTTTGATTCGTCTGACCACAGAACAGTTTTCCACTTTGCCACAGTCCATTTTAAATGAGCCTTGGCCCAGAGAAGACATCTGCACTTCTGGATCGTGTTTAGATATGGCTTCTTCTTTGAACTATAGAGTTTTAGCTGGCAACGGCGGATGGCACGGTGAATTGTGTTCACAGATAATGTTCTCTGGAAATATTCCTGAGCCCATTTTGTGATTTCCAATACAGAAGCATGCCTGTATGTGATGCAGTGCCGTCTAAGGGCCCGAAGATCACGGGCACCCGGTATGGTTTTCCGGCCTTGACCCTTACGCACAGAGATTCTTCCAGATTCTCTGAATCTTTTGATGATATTATGCACTGTAGATGATGATATGTTCAAACTCTTTGCAATTTTACACTGTCGAACTCCTTTCTGATATTGCTCCACTATTTGTCGGCACAGAATTAGGGGGATTGGTGATCCTCTTCCCATCTTTACTTCTGAGAGCCGCTGCCACTCCAAGATGCTCTTTTTATACCCAGTCATGTTAATGATCTACTGCCAATTGACCTAATGAGTTGCAATTTGGTCCTCCAGCTGTTCCTTTTTTGTACCTTTAACTTTTCCAGCCTCTTATTGCCCCTGTCCCAACTTTTTTGAGATGTGTTGCTGTCATGAAATTTCAAATGAGCCAATATTTGGCATGAAATTTCAAAATGTCTCACTTTCGACATTTGATATGTTGTCTATGTTCTATTGTGAATACAATATCAGTTTTTGAGATTTGTAAATTATTGCATTCTGTTTTTATTTACAATTTGTACTTTGTCCCAACTTTTTTGGAATCGGGGTTGTATATCCCAATGACCAATTTTCAGAGGGAACTAAATTTCATAGTTTTTATGAACTTAAAAGGTCATTTAGCTTTAAGCACATTTTCAAAGTATTTCATTACTTTACAGAAAGATGAGCTACAAGAAATGGTTTATTTCAGGTAACTGCCCTTATCAAAATGAAGTATACTTCAAGTTCATTTTATTAAGTATACTTAAGTAAAGTTAAAGTATATTTCCTTAAGTATACTTTTGTGTACCAAGTATACCGATATCAATGTACTTACAGTATACTTGCAAGTAAACTAATTTAATGCTTCTTGGGACTAAATTGGCCAACTTTTAGTTTATAAAAAGTATACTTTAAGTCTAAGAGAAGTAAACTTTGAGTATACAACTAGTATTTTTTATTTTGTACTTCAAGTATACCACAAGTAAACTTATATACTAATAGTTTACTAGTTCTATACTTGTAGTCCACTCTTTAGTTTACAAAAGCATACTTCATAGTATACTGGAAATATACTATGAGTTTACTTGTTTTATACTTCTAGTCCACTTTTTAGTTTACTAAAGTATACTTTGTAGTATCCTGGAAATATACTATTGGTTTACTCATTATACACTTCTAGTCCACTTTTTAGCTTATAAAAGTATACTTTATAGCATATTGGAAATATACTATTAGTTACTGGTTATATACATCTAGTCCACATTTTAGTTTTGAAGTATACTGCAGTTACCCTTCTAGGTATACTATTAGTTTTCTAGCCCTAACACCTTACCTCATGCATACTACAACTTATGGTACATATAGGTTTAAAAGATGGGATTTAAAACATGCTGTATATCACAAAGAAGCCAATATGTGTGAAAAAGAAGTATTTTATAGACTACTATCAAAAGGATAAGCACAACTACAGGGCAAGTACACTTAAACATCTCATCTCATCTCATTATCTCTAGCTGCTTTATCCTGTTCTACAGGGTCGCAGGCAAGCTGGAGCCTATCCCAGCTGACTACGGGCAAAAGACAGGGTATACGCTGGACAAGTCACCAGGTCACCACAGGGCTGACACATAGACACAGACAACCATTCACACCTACGGTCAATTTAGAGTCACCAGTTAACCTAACCTGCATGTCTTTGGACTGTGGGGGAAACCAGAGCACCCGGAGGAAACCCACGCGGACACAAGGAGAACATGCAAACTCTGCACAGAAAGGCCCTCGAACCCGGACCTTCTCGCTGTGAGGCGACACTACACCACCGTGCCGCCCACACTTAAACATAAGGCACAAATATTTTAATACTTTATTACACTTTTGTTAAGTATATCTTGATCAAAAGTTTAAGTATAAGCTTAATATACTTCGACTTTTCTATATACTTTTCAGTATAAACCAAGTATACTTATGTATAACTGTATTAAGTATATCTCTGATAAGTAAATAAAAAGTAAACTGAAAGCATACTCTCATTTTTATTTTAAAAGAAGTATACTAGAAGCACACTTGAATAAACTTCTTTTTTGTAAGGGTTTGCTTAAAAGCACGAACTTAAGTCCCACAAGTTCAGAGCAGTTCTACTGGAAAACAACACCTCCTCTCAAACATGGAATGCTTTCCTTTTCAATATTCAACATCTAATTACTGGCCAACACTTAGCATCCAGATGTCACATGCTTGCATGCTTCGTATGGGAAGTTAGCAAGGTGTTTATTTGGCTTTTTTCCACTTACTTCACCACTACTATGCAACTCGCATCTCCTCTTTACTGAACACATTGTTGCATAGTCCTCATATAAACCCAGATCTGTAAAATGACACAGTAAAAAAAAGCACTTCAGGGTTCCATCCTGTTAACTTGTTAACTACAAGATTTCTCTTTCCGTCTTCTCACCATCCTTTTCTAATTGCCTTTCCTAAATAGTGATAGATGAATATTTTCCTGATATGACATGTTCATAACAGCTCCAGTATATGCCATGACCCATGGAAAAATGCATAATGTTAAAATTACATCCCAAATCACTTTAGATTAGGTAATATAGTCTGTCTGAAGACAGACCTAAAATGTCTTAATCTGTATTGCTATGTCCTACTATCATTGATTTTTGTCCCTTTGAGACTGCCCTGCAGACTTAAGGAACTAAAGAGAAAACAATGTGGTCTTTATAGATAGTTGGACTACTTCTCCAGGCAAGTCTGGGCTTTTAGGGTGGGTTGGTATCCATCCCACTGAGGAAAGTGCTGCTCTCATTTCTTGTAACATAGCTTATAGTCTTATGACAGGCCTCGTTAATTGGTGACAATCCAGAGCCAGGGCTGAGCATCAGACAAATCCAAGCCTCTGTTAGTTGCCTTGAGGCATCACACTGGTTCCACCACAATGAGACTGCGTCTGTTTCCCAAACTGAACATGAGCAAAAATGCAGAAAATCTCAGAAAGTTTACTTTAGAAATCTAATTAACATAAAATTAGATCATACCAAATACACAATCAGAATATTTTATCTGAATGTAGGATTGTTCAATATTAGGTCATTTATGTCTGAAGTGCTTATTTTCCAATGAAAATGTAATTGATTGGGATTTCATGTAGTTTGGTTAAGATAAACTTATTATTATTTCATTTATAACTCATCATTAGAAAATAATGAGTATGTAGCTTTAAATGAATCTAGCCCTCCTGTATACAGCTACTACATTGTGGTCAGAAGTTTACATACCGTACAGTGACATGAATGTCATCTTGGATATGAATGTCATGGCAATATTTGGGCTTTGAGTCATTTCTTTCAACTGTTCTTTTTCTGTGGCAGAATGATTGTACAGCATACATCTTAAAAAAACACTAGAATTTGGTGCACAAGTTATAATTTTCTTTGGATTTTCTGAAATCAACACAGGGTCAAAATTATACATACAGGGTCAAAAATTTACATACAATCACTTAGATTATTAATTCAGAGGTACTGAAACTTCCAAAATGTCTCTTATCTTGCCAAGGCCGAGGTCTGTTAACTTCCTGTTAGTGATCATGATTGACAACAGGTGGTAGCGTCTCTGCGCCTTCATAAAAAGGGTTTGTTTACAGCACTCATTGTATTGACCAACACACAGTAAAATGGGGAAGTCCAAGGAGCTCAGTGCAGATCTGAGAAAGAGGATCACAGATATACACAACTCCAAAATGTCTCTTAGAGCCATTTCTAAACAACTGCAAATTCCAAGATCTGTTCAAACAATTGTATGCAAGTTATTGTGAGGTGTAGTCACTTTGCCAAGCCACTTTGCTTCAAGAAAATCCAAACTATCATGCTCAGCTGAAAGGAAATTGGTTTGGATGGTCAGGAACAACCTGAGAACCACCATGGCACAGCCCTGCCATGAACTGGAAGCTGATGGATCACTGTCTACAGTTCAGATCACCATGGACTAAGAGGCTGCTGTCCAAGAAATAACCCCCTGCTCCAAAATTGACATCTTCAAGCTTAACTAAAGTTTGAAGCTGACCACACAGACAAAGAAAAAGCCTTCTGGAGGATAGCTGTATGGTCAGATGAGACAAAGATTGAGTTGTTTGGTCACAATTTATTTGTATAGTGCTTTTAACAACAAACATTGTCGCAAAGCAGCTTTATAGAAAATTAAAGATGTTAAACATGACCTAATTTTATTTGTAATTTATCCCCAATGAGCAAGCCTGTGGCAATGGTGGCAAGGAAAAACTCCTTCAGGCAACACAAGGAAGAAATCTTGAGAGGAACCAGACTCAAAAGGGAACCCATCCTCATTTGGGCGATAACAGATAGCATGATTATAAATCATTTGCTTCGATAACAGTGTCCTATATAGTCACAAATTGCAACTGTGTAACCTGGAAAATCATTATAGTTTTAACATGAAGTCTGTTTTGCTGAAGTTATAAACTGTTCATTGATGGAAACTGGAGTGCAAAACTGTTCTTGACAACTGCAGTCCTAAAGTTAGAAAGTCGACTGTAGTTTTCAGACATAAATGTATTACTATAAGTGTCCAGAGCATCTTCCAAGTGCGACTTTTGAGTGTCCATATGGGGCCATCCTCGACAGGAGCGATGAGCTGAGACTCCAGCCAGACGTAGGGCATCAGGATGGATCAGGTGAGTCTGAGGAGCAGAAGAGGTCAGCATCTTACTGGTGTCTCAGGATTGACATGTAACATATAACATGGATGTGGCACGTATGAAAAATACAAGTGGCGTATTTCCCTGTAAAACACTTGTGCCCATATATCTCTATATGTCACTTGTGAGGAAGTCGATGAATTGTTTTGATAAATTTGGGTACTTTTGGTTTGTGAATGTGTCAACATAATAAAAAGAACATCATACATTGGCTTGAAGATATGAAATTTATCTTCTCGTGTTGAAAAACTTGCATTTTTCATCCAAAATACATCACGGATCTGAGTGACATATTTAAATAATATTGGCTAGCATTGAGTGATATATCAGATATATTCCATTCAGCTAACATGATTCTGAATGAGCCAAAGACGAGTTCAATATCATGCTAGCTGAATGGAATATATCTGATCGACCGTGAAAAAAAGCCAGCCAATATTATTATTATTATTATTATTATTATTATTATTATTATTATACCCTCTCTTCATATCAGCATATCAGTATTCTTGAAGGCCAATGCTAGCTTACCTGTGAGTCGGCACTGACAGCGCAGCAGTAAAGTCGCCTTCCAGCCGGTGTAGCATTCATGTCGTGTTAGTGAATGCTAATAAAGCAGTCAAGCCAGTGCTATCAAGAGCAAGTAGCACAGGATAACGACCGAGTAACTAAGGCCCTGTCCACACGGCAACGGATTCAGGTGACTCCGATACAATTGCTTATTGTTTAGGCCTGGCGTCCACACGGCACCGGCGTTTTGGGTGCCCAAAACGCAATCTTTTTGAGAACGGGTTCCAGAGTGGAAAGATCTGGCAACGTTGCCATTGTGAAGTCGTCTGGATGAGTAGAACGGATTTGTTTACGATGACATCACAACCACATGACTGTGAGTGCTTCACGCCGGGTAGAAGTGTAACGAATATCACCAGGATATCACCAGGAAAAAGCCTTACAGAGCACTAGTGAGAGTGAAATACGAGCTTGGATATTATTATTATTATTATTATTATTATTATTATTATTATTATTATTATGTTCAGTGTTAGTTCACAGTAGTAATGCAAGAAGCAGAATAGTGACAGTAATAGTGAAGCAAAAACATGCAATTGTACAAACACTGCAGCTCTACAGCAAAATATTCATTTATGAAATGGTCTGATTCTTAACACCAGTAGTGCCAATGATCTTCTCATTGCGATGCGAGTTGTCAACAAATCCTATAACTTGGTTCATGAAACGCTCTTACAAAATATTTTCACTGTGAATATTTATTGTGTAATGGTGCAAAGTGTGTGTGAGAGAGAGAGAGAGAGAGAGAGAGACTCTGCCCTTAGGGCAGAGTCAATCCCGCCAGCAAAAATAGGGGAAAAAAGGAGCGATCTCACCTCTTCAGATGTTGGTTTTAGTCCTACAGTACATTCCTCACAAAGGGCATAGAGGAGCAAATTAATCCATCAACGTGTAGTATTCAATTTATTCTGGACCATTAAAGACGCCGCCTTCCGCGTAGAATCATACATCATCCTCGCCGCCATATTGGATAGGTCAAAGCGGAGAATAAAGATTCATGCGCTGCCTTTAACTGTACCAACAGGTTTACCGTCCAAACGAGATCACATGGGATTACCTTTCACATGTGAGAAACAACAAATTAATCCATCAACGTGTAGTATTCAATTTATTCCGGACCATTAAAGACTCCGCCTTCCGCGTAGAATCATACATCATCCTCGCCGCCATATTGGAAAGGTCAAAGCGGAGAATAAAGATTAGCTGCATTTAACTGTACCAACAGGTTTGCTGTCCAAACGAGATCACATGGGATTACCTTTCACAGGTGAGACTGGAAAAATACTTTTCATTGTATTTGGTCATTATAATGTAATTTTACAAACAGATTTTCCTGACTTTGTGGCTAATATGAAGTCTCGCGCATAATAGTTTATGCGCATGCGTCCTTACTTCTTCTATTGTTCTGGTGTCTCCGAAGGGACCGTCTTACAGCGCCCCTAGAGGTGTGGCATGTGTATTGCATCGTTTTCAGCAAGCGTTGCGTTGCCATATGGACCTGATATTTTACTGATCGTTGCCCATTTGGACGCGATATATTTTTAAATAACATCTCGTTGCCATTGTCGTGTGGATGTAGCCTAAGCTTTCTGTCTCCAGACTCGTCTTCCATGCACATTTGCCACAGTATTTTTCGCTCAGACTTAAATATTCAATTCCCTCTGTAATTTACTTAGTTACTTTGAAAATCAACATCCACAACTACACACAACGGAGCAACCTGGCAGCCAAAATTCTCTCAAAAATCTTCCATTTTTAATGATCAAACCTCGCGGCCATGTTTGTTTCTAAACTGTCACAGTCACTCGCTAGCGCTGAAGTTTAGCATCTCCGACATGTTTCTTTTCCAGTTTTTCGATGTCCCTTTGTATATTTTCCTCTTGTAAATATACATGAAGAATATCTAATGAAGCTTTGGTATCCTTTTGGGTGTTCAGCGTGTCTTTAGTTTCACATTTTAGTTTATTTAATTAGTGCTTAATCCTAGCAGTAGCACTGGATTAGCCGCATCTTCTCTCTTTCCCGGCCGACAAAGAAATTATTCTGCACATGCACAGCAGAAAAGTTTTGTCATTGGATCTTCGCATGAGCTCCAGTGTGTGACATCGTGTTGTCTTGATGACGTGCAATATTATAACAGTATTGCATGCTCATTCTCCATTGGGGAGAGTGGCGTAATACATGGAGGATAAGTGATATGATAACAATATTGCATGTTATCAATAAACCTACTAGAAGGGAATAGAATACATGTTTTAATTCCATCGAAAAGTGTCCTGTATGTATAATAATTCTGATATTTCTCGCCGATGATGTCACACCCAGTGTTTTCCCGCTGACTGGACGGGCATTGTCAAAATGGTGAACCAGTTCAGAATTAAAATTCTTTTGATTAACTTTTTTTTGTGGATGTGTCCATATAATAGAAATAACATTACACTGTGTTACCCAGAAATTTGGATATGAATATAATCTCCCAGATTTATTGACTTTATTGCCCTCTTACCCCACAGAACTTCATGAAGTAATTAAGAGTTATAATTTGTTTTACATAAACTTATTATGATATAACAGAAACATGCTATTATTTAAATTATAACTCATCATTAGAAAATAATGAGTATTTAGCTTTAAGCGAGTCTGGTCCTCAGTCAACATTTCAGATTCAACTAGATGTTGCCCCACTCAAAGAAAAATACAGTAACTAGTTAGTGTTTATGACTCAGACACAAGCTGGGTTTTTATTAACCTGCTTAATGTGCAATTTAAAATTGTGAACTAAAAAAAAAGTAATGGAAATTTGAATTTTGAAAAAAAAAACCACTCAAATATCACAAAAAAGTTTTTATGCTCACATGAGGTGGTTTTTCAGATGATCTGATAAAGCAGAATTGAAATGGAAATGTATTTTTCACATTTAAGTCACATGACATGACACAAAGAGCAAACAGAAACGCTACCTTTCTGAAAAAAAAGACTTCTCTGGAAGAGCTATTTCCAGAAGACAAACTATTTAAGAGGAGAAAAGCCAGCTTTAATCTCAGTGGAAGCACAGATCATTTGCAATAGTGTTTTGTCAATTTTTTTTTAAAGTATCACTTCTATTTTGTGTAAAACTGCAATGGAAACTGGGCTACAATCTTGTTCAGCTGTAAACTTATTTGATTAGTCCAGAATTTTGTTTTCTCTTTTATTTTCTCTGAGGTAAAGGTACAATTCACAGGCATAGAGAGATTTAAACTGGAAACCTGAGCTATTTTGAAGGTGTTGCCCACTACGCCTAGTCTCACACATTCATTCAGGTTTGTTGAATGTAAGGGGGCAGGACGCTTTATGTCCCAGGGTGCCATCAGGTCTGTGTTACCTTGTGGCTCCCTTTTAGGGTCCCTGATTGCACGTTGATCATAAGGAGTACATCTGGCAGGTCTGTGCCCACTTTAAACGATTGGAAGGTAAGAGTATACCTAATAATTACCTCTGACAACTTTGTTGGAGGAGGTTATGTTTTCACCTGTTTGTTTGCCTGTTCCCAACGTAACTCAAAAAATAGTGAATGGATTTTGATGAAATTTGGAGGAAAGGTGGGCCATAGACCAAGGAACAGTTGATTTAGATTTTGATCCAAATTCAGATATGTATGTGGATTCAGGATCCAGATATATCTGTGGATCCAGGAATTTTTTTGTCTGTTCCAAACATAACTCAAAAAGTAGCGAACTGATTTTGATAAAATTTGGTGTACAGCTTTAGTATTAGCCTAGGTTCAAGTGAGTTAAGTTTGATGTTGATAATTTATGGCTTGGTGGAGGTATGCACCAGTGTTGTAGTCGAGTCACTAAACCTCGAGTCCGAGTCCAGTCTTGAGTCCCCAGTGTTCAAGTCTGAGCCAAGTCCAAGTCATTAAAGAAAATTTCGAGTCGAGTCCAAGTCGAGTCCACTATTGATCCAAAATGAGTCTGAAACAAGCCCCGCTATCAACAGGGCAAATAACATGAGAGAGGGTTCACACTAGCTAGTTCATCGGTCATCAAGCAAGCCCCACTATTAACAAAGCAATGAACATAGCGTACTTACTTCTCTGGGTGTAGTCTTGCCAAATGATGATTGAAGTTTGAGAATGTCCTTGTTGTCTCCTCAATAGTTCTACATATGGAACACATAGCAGTGCATTTTTTCCCACTGCACAAGAAGTCTGTATAAGCAAGGTGGACAAGCCTAGGGGCTTCTCTCCAGTCATTTTAGTGCCATTAATGTTAGTTTGTTCCTGGACATGATGTATGAACAGGCGAATGTGCATTCTCTTGCACGAAATTAGCATAAAAATTAATTTAGATATAAATATGTCAAATTATTATGGTATGTTACAAAAAATAAAGAAAAAATCTGAGTCCTCGTCTCCAAGTTACGAGTCCAAATGCAGTTAATACACAAGTCCGAGTCCAAGTCTGAGTCATCAGTGCTCAAGTCCAAGTCAAGTCACGAGTCCTTAAAATTAGGGCACTAGTCGGACTCAAGTCCCACTTGAGTACTACAAGCCTGCTTTCTGTTATGGTGTATGTGTACTCCTGCTGCCTGATTCTCACACACTTCTACTGCTATGCGTCCTCTCACCCTCCAGATCTGCCTGGTTCATTCTGATTCTGTGCTTTTGCTTGGAGCTTTCTGCACTTGTGAAACACATTATGCTGGTGTGCATGATGCCACATGGATACCCTAAAGATTCCAAGACTCACCCTTGCTGCAGTGGCTAATTTTACTTTGATACTTTGTGCCCATCCTTGGACTTAGATTCACAATATGCTTGCTTTTATGGACCTACATCGAGCTCTTCATCTGGCATCTATTGCACAAATAAAATTGAACTGACGCCTCAAGGAAGTAATAAGGAAGAAATTATAGCATTTTGATTTGTCTGTAGGTTTTCTTATGTTGCTCTTTTGCCCTACTTTTCCAAATAATGCCCCATAATGCTTAGCAGGTCCATGACTTCACCCCTCCTTGTTATTTTCAAATATCAAATAGCTGCAGCTAGCATGCTCCAGGCGTTTGACATCAAGCAATGACTTAAATGGTTAAAGGCCTACAGCCCTTGCCACTGGAATAATCATTGTTCCTATGGGAGCTTCTGTCTATGTCATATAATCCTGTGCCAGCTAGAGAGGCCAACTAAGTCCAGTAAGCTTCCAGAAGAAACTAGATTAATAGTGACAAACAGATGAAATGTCATATTAAAGCTTAAGCATTTGACAAATTTTGCTGTACATCACATGTCTCAGGATATTATCATGCCACAAATTCAGAAAACAAAATTCGGGAATAATCACTGAATAGTTTGCTACCTAATGGGATTCCAATAAAGCTATGGAACAGAAAAAGCCTGGATATGCCATAAGCAATATGGAAACAATTATTTTGCCGCAAGCCTCTATTTTTTGGCAGGTTTCACCTACTGCAGTGTGTCTGAATGTAATCAAGGAGTTTGTGTGTGAGACATTAACTTCTGTAAAAATCGAACAGATGAGATTAATTTTATTGGTCAATAAAAAATGATTGATATAGTAACACAGCATCCTGTTAAACTGCTCTTACTTGTTCTTACTTGCTTAGTGAAATGCATGATGTCTAATTTCCTATATGCAACGGGATGCTAAATGCTTGCTGCCTTCATCCTAAAACATTATGCGCAGAGTTTTGCCTACTGGGTTGTATTCAGAGTTGATGTCAAACACACTCGTGCTATTCAGACAGGGCCTTGGGTTACATGCATTTCTGACTTTCCTTGCACTATATTGACTTAAGTAAGGTGCAGTATTATCTTTAGTACCTCTGTTATGTTCAGTAGTCACAATTTGTTGTCAGCCTGTAATTTATGTGTTGGGCTATAAATACACTTAAAAATATTAAATATAAAATGGCACAATGAATTAATTAACCATAATGTCTATAGATCTTTTTTTTTCTGGCACAAAGGACATCAGATGAGATGTTTATCTCAAAAACCAAGTTTCAATTTTTTTTTATTTATCACTTGTTAATATGTTGCATTATATTGCACAAAACAGCAAAGGAAAAAAAACACATGCTTCAGTCCATATTTTCTATCTCCTGGGTATGAAGGTACAGTAAGTGCTTATACAGTATATAAAGGTGATGATCTAGATGGGAGTAAAAAAAACAAACAAAAAGCTCATTTCAGACACCGTTACCCAAGAAAAGCAGGTAATTTGAATTACAATGTCTTGCAAAGGTATTCATTTACCTTGGTGTTTGTCCTGTTTTGTCACATTACAAACTGGAATTAAAATGGTTTTTTAGGGGGTTAGCACCATTTGATTTACACAACATGCCAACCACTTTAAAGGTGAAAATTGTTTTATTGTGACGCAAACAATAATGAAGATGAAAAAAAACCCAGAAATCTGGACTGTGCATAGGTATTCAGCCCCCAGAGTTAATATTTTGGGATTTTTTGTCCATTCCTCAAGGCAGAACTGCTCCAACTCCTTCAAGTTAGGCTACGTTTACATTAGACCGTATCTGTCTCGTTTTCTTCGCGGATGCACTGTCCGTTTACATTAAACCGCCTGGAAACGCCGGGAAACGGGAATCCGCCAGCGTCCACGTATTCAATCCAGATCGTGTCAGCTCCGGTGCTGTGTAAACATTCAGAATATGCGGATACGCTGTGCTGAGCTCTAGCTGGCGTCTCATTGGACAACGTCACTGTGACATCCACCTTCCTGATTCGCTGGCATTGGTCATGTGACGCGACTGCTGAAAAACGGTGTGGACTTCCGCCTTGTATCACCTTTCATTAAAGAGTATAAAAGTATGAAAATACTGCAAATACTGATGCAAATACTGCCCATTGTGTAGTTATGATTGTCTTTAGGCTTGCCATCCTTCCACTTGCAAGTGGTAAGTGATGTGCGCTGGGATCACACACACAGCGGCTAAGTCCCGAATCACAGCTTGTTCACTTCACTCGCGTGCTCTGTGAGCTGTGCAAGGCCGGAGTGCGCACCCTCCAGAGGGCACTCGCTGTTCAGGGCGGAGTGATTTGGAGCACAGGATGCCTGCGGAGCCGAGCGTATCCGTGTATTGGTATTGCTGTGTGCACGCAAATCGTGTATTGGTGTTGCTGTGTGCACACTAATCGTTTTAAAAACGTTAATCTGATGATCCGCTGATATGGTCTAATGTAAACATGGGCTTAGATAGATTGCATTGGTGTACAGAAATCTTCAAGTTATGCCGCAGATTCTCAACTGGATTGAGGTCTGGGCTTTGATTAGGCTAGTGGTTCTCAACCGGGGGGGCGCGCCCCCCTGGTGGGGCGCGGAGGTACTCCAGGGGGGTCGCGAGTAGGCTTCATGTATGGAGGAAAAAAAAAATCTGGGGCTAACAGGCTATAGTAGCTAAGCAGATGCAACACATTTACCCATGTCAAAATGCAGGACATTGGACTATTACATACAAATCAATACTATTATAAAATCTATCATCAATCTATCATAAAATCTTGTGTGTAGGTTATTTTAAGCCCGTGACGCGAACATGACGCAACGTCACGTGAGTGAGTCTGCATACCGTGGCCACCGTGTGAGTGCTTGCCACACACACACTAGTCTGGTTTCTTGCCGAGTTAACTCGTGCCGACTCTCGCTAGTCTACTATCATCAATCCATCGATACAGCGCAAAACCCAAACAGTCTTTTTAAAGACTACTACCCCACACTGTATTTTTGCTTTCCCCATTTCAGCTCTACCCAAATAATTTGTTGTTTTTGTTGTTTTCTTACTGCTAGTCTACTATGGATAATGCTACTACTGCTGCTACTGCTACTACTACTACTACTAATAATAATAATAATAATAATAATAATGATAATAATAATAATAATAATAATAATCTAGCCCAGGGCTATCTATCTATCTATCTATCTATCTATCTATCTATCTATCTATCTATCTATCTATCTATCTATCGGTCGATATAAGGTGCTGTAGGTCGGGTGGCGTCACTGCGGGTGAGTGTGTTTGGGGGGGGGATGGGGCGGGGCGAGAAGAGGGGCCCCCAACTGCAATGAACCAGCTTTGGTGGGGCCCAGGTTGCAAAAGGTTGAGAACCCCTGGATTAGGCCATTCCAAGATATTTAAATGTTTCCCTTTAAACCACTCCAGTGTAGCTTTAGCAGTATGTTTAGGGTCATTGTCCTGCTGGAACATGAACCTTCATCCCAGTCTCAAACCTCTGGGTGACTCAAACAAGTTTTCCTCCAGAATTACCCTGTATTTAGTGCCATCCATCTTTCCTTCAGTTCTGACCAGCTTTCCTGTCCCTGCAGATGAAAAACATCCCCACAGCATGATGCTGCCACCACCATGCTTCACTGTAGGAATGGTGCTCTCAGGGTGTTGGGTTTGCGTCACACATGGCATTTCCCATGATAGCCAAAAAGTTCCATTTTAGTCTCATTTGACCAGAGAATCTTCTTCCATGTGTTTGAGGAGTCTGCCACATGCTGTTGGGCAAACTCCAAACATGCTTTCTTAAGCATTGACTTTTTTTTGGCCACTCTTCCATAAAGCCCCACTCTGTGGAGTGTACAGTTTAAAGTGGTCCTATAGACAGATACTCCCATCTCCGCTGTGGATCTTTGCAGCTCCTTTAGTGTTATCTTTGGTGTTTTTGTTGCATCTCTGCTTAATGCCCTCTTTGCCCAGTCTGTGAGTTTTGGTGGGCGGCCTTCTCTTGTCAGGTTTGTAGTGGTGACATATTCTTTCCATTTTGCTTTAATGGATTTAATGGTGTTCCCTGGGATATTCAAAGTTTGGGATTTTTTTTATAACCCAACCCTGATCCATACTTCTCCACAACTTTGTCTCTGACCTGTTTGGAGGCTCCTTGGTTTTCATGTTGCTTGCTTAGTAGTGTTGCAGAGTCAGGGTCCTTCCAGAACAGGTTGATTTATACAGACATCATGTGACAGATCATGTGACACTTTGATTGCACACAGGTGGCTCTTAATTAACTAATGATGTGACTTATGAAGTGAATTGGTTGGACCAGCTCTTATTTAGGGGTTTCATACGAAAGGAGGTGAATACCTATGCACACTCCAGATTTCTCATCTCATCTCATTATCTCTAGCCGCTTTATCCTTCTACAGGGTCGCAGGCAAGCTGGAGCCTATCCCAGCTGACTACGGGCGAAAGGCGGGGTACACCCTGGACAAGTCGCCAGGTCATCACAGGGCTACACTCCAGATTTCTATTTTTTTATTTAATTATTGTTTGTGTCATAATAAAACAATTTTCACCTTTAAAGTGGTAGGCATGCTGTGTAAATCAAATGGTGCTAACCCCCCAAAATACATTTTAATTCCAGCTTGTAATGTGACAAAACAGAACAAATACCAAGGGAGATGAATACTTTTGCAAAACACTTTATTTGAATGTTGACTGAATTATTTGTCCCCTGTAAATACATGCAATAATAAAATTTAACACATTGCAACATTTAAAATTAGTTTAGACCACCTTCCTAGTGTGGACTTTAGTTGGCACGATAAACAGATAAAATCAGAACCTTTGCTTAGCCTAGACTGGTATTGGAAGAAGAAGAAGGAGAAGGAGAAGACAAGGAGGAGTAGACCCTGACTATTGAATTTTATTCCTGCAATTTTGTTGCCATATTGTTGCTATACAGAGGGCAAGCAGGCATATAATTGTGGGAAGCTGAGTGCATATGACACATGAAAATTGGGCTTTTGTGAAAAGGCGAGTGAAGGCGATGATGATTGATGGGGTGAAGGGGTGCCCTACAGAGACCATTTCACTAACAATGAGAGACAGAAAGGCTGAGAGAAAAAGAGAGAGACAGTTGCGGAACAGGCAATAAGGGACCATGGTCAGTGAAAAACGGGCTGTGCTACGAATATCCCAGCAACTAATGGCCCCCACGAGGCAAGAGTTAAAATCCTATAAAATAAAGTTCACTAACGCATAAAGCCCTAATAAGTATCCCTTTCAGCATTTTACAGGACTTGGAAACTTTATAAGAGGTGGGCATAACCATGCATAGCCAACTCTGGATTCATGTGAAGATGCTCTGGGCATTTTCACGTCTGTCATCATGAATGATACAATGCTGCACAAAACAATACAAGAACGGGACCACAAGTATGTCAAGTAGACATATTTCCAGTAATGAAAATAGTCCAAATGTCAGAGAGTACTGCCAACTGATTGTTACCATCCATAAAAAAAAATAAAAAAATCTGTCGATTATATTTATTCCTGGAATATTGACCATGTACTTGGATGAATCAGTTTTTGAAAAGATTGTATAAAATTAAAACATATGAATATTCTGTTTGTGCACTAACCGCTATATACTGTAACTGTAAAGTGTAATGATTTATAATCTCACCCACCCGTGTCTTTTCAGTCTAGTCCAACTCAAAGTTTCTTCCTGATGTTGTCTCGGAGTTTTCTGTTGCCACTATCATGTCTGGTTTGCTCATTAGGGATCTAAATCTTCATCTGAATTTCTATCAAGTTGCTTCTGTTGTTAAAAACGCTATCCAAAGTTGAATTAAATGGAATTAAATTAATTGTTGCTGTCTGTTCAGAACTAAAACATGACACTGACCTAGTTATATGTTATGCATCATCATCACATAATTTCTGTAAATAATACAAAAATGTCTTCCTTTTTTAATGAAAATGAGATAAGCAGATGTTCACGCTACTGTAGTCATTACTTTAGCTAATACCATTACCATATGTATACTGGGGCAGAGGGTCATTATTAACAGGAGGGCAGCTGAGAGGTACAGGTAATGATGTTAAACCAAAGCCTGAAATATGAAACTCATGTTAGCAAATGCAACAGTTATAACATGGTTTTACACTCTCAAAGAATTTTACTTCTTACATTCAAGTAAGATCATGTTTTTGAGCAAATAAACACACATGAACACCTGCTTCTTATAAAACTCGCTAAAGTAAATTGTGCCACTTAAACTCAGGCGAGATCAAAGTCTCCTATAACTTACAATTAAGGACAAATCTATTGTAGCACTGCATAACAAGGTCCTGACGAGCTGCTGTCTGCATTGTCCCAGAGGGAACTGGTGTCTTACATCAGCAAAAAGTCAGCTAACAAACCATTCTAATCAGGAACAGTCCTCACTTCAACTTTGACCCTGTTTACTGGCGCGGCAACATGCAAAGTATGTCCACTTGGTCTGGTGCATTTAATAAGGCATCTCAACAAATTGACATGAAGTGCCTGCTCCGGGGAGGAAGGGGGGAGGAAATTGGCTACGGGGGCCTGCTTTCTGTTGGCTGTAAATGATTCAGATTGGGTGGGGTGTTGGGGTGGGAGAATGGGTGGAGATAGAGGACAATGTGTCACAAATTAGACTTGGAAATCAAGAGCAATGGGCCCTGTTCTTCATCTTAGTCAGCACACACATCTTAATGTATACATGAAGACACACACATAATCACAGGCACAGATTAGTGGGTAAGCAAAGGGTGGAGGGGGTGGAGAAGTGAAATGTAAAAGAGCCAAACCTCAACAGCATTTATTTATTTTCTTTTTATCCAACTCAAATGTAAGAAAATTTATGCATACATTAATTTTCAGAAACTGCTCTATCCTGATTGGGACAGTGGTGGATCTTGAGTCTATTCGAGGATAGACTACACAGGGTGTGAGGTAGGAATACATCAAGAATGGGATGCGAGTCCATCACAGGCACACATATATTCACACCTGGGGCAATTTAGCATAGCCAGTCAACCTACTGAAAAGTTTTTGGTAGGCAGAAGGAAATTGGATAACTTGGTGAAAACTCATACAGACACAGGAAAATCTCCACACAGACGACAACTGGGGAACTTGAAGCTGTGTGATGGGGATGCTATTGTGCCACCTTAGAAAAGTTTATCTAGTCGTTACTGTATATTGGCACCCAAAATTGCACAATTCTTCATCTGCAGCAACGTGACCAAAACTGCTTGCATCATTGACCACCGCCATGTTGGAGGATATACAATCAAACAATATAGCATCTGTAAACAGCATTGCAAGTAATAACATAACTTATTCAACTTATTTTAACTCACTGGATGGCCCTTCCAAGAGAGTTACATTTAGAAGCTTGTAGTAATTTCTCAAATATATTTTATAAAAATTAATTTTGGCTGCTTCATAAGATAGGTATCCAATGCACTACATACCATACAGTATTTAGTTATAAAAGAGCACTCACTGGGTGAGGATGCTGCAGTGTTTGAGGTAGTGGATTGACATGAATCTTGTTTGACTGATTCTGTGATTGTTTGGGAAGATTCTTCAACAATTTTGTGTTTCTTTCTGTGCTCTGTAAGTCTTAGATTAGATTAGATTAGATTAGATTAGATTAGATTAGATTAGATTAGATTAGATTAGATTAGATTAGATTAGATTAGATTAGATAAAACTTTATTGATCCCTTTGGGTGGGTTCCCTCAGGGAAATTTCCTGAAATTATTAGGAAAATGCCTTGCATTTCAAGCTACCACTTTTGTACCATCTTTGATTTTGTTGTGGTCCATATTTTGTGTTGGAGTCCAGTCTGGATCCGTAAAATTATAGAGGTCAGTTGGTTTCCCTGATGGAAAGAAAAAGCAAAATAAAATTTAAAAAAATATATATACAGCTCTTTTTAAAATGAAATAATCATAGATTAGATTATTTGATTGTCGGATCACACACTCGATGATCATGACTTTGTCACGTTTGACAGCGGCGAGTTTCTGCATGACCAGGCTATTAAACGATCCAATATTTCTTATATATTGCGATCTTTCATTAATAACTAGTACGTAGCACTTACCATTAATAAAATGTTCACTGCAGACTCGTGTGGTTTTTGCTTTCTCATTGCTCAGATCAGCCTGGTTTATGTTGGACAGCCATTGACATCGACGCTCCGTAGAATACTCTTGTTTTTTTCTCCTTGATTATTTATGATTGCTGGAATTCTAAAGAACTTGTCAGTCCCCTTGTCTCGAATAGAGTTGTGCCTGCATCCAGTTATAGCATAAAGAGTTGTCATGGTGAAGAAACTAAAGGATTTCTTAAGTGTAACAACCTCTCGAGCATATCTTCTATAATAAATGTGCGCCGCATGAGTTTGTGTATATCCTCCAACATGGCCTACTTCTGGTTCAAAGCCTCATGCATTATTAGCTATGACGTCACATGCAAATGAAGAATTGGTGTGCACTGCAAGTCCTTCTGAGGGAACTAGCAATACAACATACATCTACATTTATTTCCTGTCAGCACTTGCTGTTGTCCACCAATCCTGTTCCAGTTTGACCCCACAACACCAACACATCAATAATTCTTCATCAAAACAACGATGACATCAAATACCCTGTGGCTGAGCAGTCATTACTGCCACGTGGTATTCATTTAACATTATTGTACTCTTCATAGTCAATTCCACACAGGTCAAGTAGAACTGGAAATAGCTGGGTAGACAACTATGAAAGGCTGATCAGTTGCTTTGCTTTATGGGAACCACATGTCCAACCCTGTGCAGTGTTGCATGGTAAATATGTTTGAATATACAGTAGAGTCTAAAAGAAACACTTAAAACAAGAAGGGCACTTGGTAGAGTGCATACCTCTGCCAAGCCACATATTCAGGTTGGCATCAAAATCTAATCAATTGTTTCTTGGCCCATAGCTGACCTTTCCTTAAAATTTCATCATAATATGTTCACTATTTTTTTTAGTTATGTTAGGAACAGATAAACAAATGAACAAGCAAACAAACTGAGGCAACAATACAGTTGGCATTGGTAATAACACTGATAATACCACTAATAATGAACTGAGAGCTAGCAAAACTAGTCGTAGATAGTTGCAAAAGCACTGCTTGAACAAACACTTCCTTCCAAAGCACTTGTGGTTAGGCAGTTGCACTTCTTCATATTGAGTCTAAGATAGTGATTTGTGCAAGAGTTTGGTGTAGTAATTGGCTCTAGGGCATGTAGACTCACACTGGGTCAGCAGGGACTCAAAACCGGACCTCACTGGCTCTAATTTAATTCAGTGACTGGAAGTTGCTGAGAAAGGTGTTGAGAGAAATGCCTGTCAGGGCATCTGCAACAGGAAGCTTTAGATTAAGGGTCAGTATTCTTGGCTACTTCTTATCTGATCTGAATTACTTAATAGAAAAGCTCAGAAAAGTAACTCAGAAACCAAGACACATATTTCAGTAGTGTTCATAACTCATGTATTGTTTATGTATTACATAAGAAGGAGATTACAGCTTACAATATGGCATGTAAACCTAAGCCCCTTTCACACAGCCTGTTCAAGGTGGGAATTTTCCGCCATTTTTCTGCCTCACATTCTGTATACAATGTCTGAATGCGGAACAGGGGGTCTGTGTTATTCCACCTTGCCTGCGACCCTATACAGGATAGGCAGTTATGGATAATGAATGGATGGATTTTTAATAATTTTGTCTCTTAAAACGAGCAAATACAACAACCTTCTGGTTTGGTTTTCCATTTTATGCAAAATTATTAGAATAGATAGTTTTTATATTATATTTCACCCCTCTCCCTATTCATTACATGGTACGGTCTTGCACAGGCAGAGCCAGAGCATGACAAAATATTAGGTTTGTTGCTTTCCAATCCAGCACTAACGTTAGCTGCGCAAGGTACAAACACAGTTGATGGTGAACCATCAGTAGATTGACACCATGATCTGCCCCTTTTCCACCAAAGCAGTTCCAGGGCTGGTTCGGGGCCAGTGCTTAGTTTGGAACCAGGTTTTCTGTTTCCACTGACAAAGAACTGGCCCTGGGGCCAGAAAAACCGGTTCCAGGCTAGCACCAACTCTCTGCTGGGCCAGAGGAAAGAACCGCTTATGTCAGCAGAGGGGGTGGAGTTGTTAAGACCAACAACAATAACAAGACCGCGAAAGATCGCCATTTTAAGCGGCGAGAAGCAGCAGCTGTACAAACATGAAGTCATCCATTATTATTATTATTGTTATTATTATTATTGTTGTTGTTGCTGCTGCTGCTTCTTCCGTGTTGTTTTTGCTTCGATATTCGCGCCAAGGTTTAAGCAAACGTAGCGACGTAACTGACGTATATAGCAACGTAATGACGTATACAGTGACGTAATGACGTGGCACCGCAAGCTATGGAAAAGCAAACTGGTTCTCAGCTGGCTCGCAAGTTGAACGAGTTGTGAACCAGCACCAGCACTGGCCACGAACCAGCCCTGGAACTGATTTGGTGGAAAAGGGGTAGAAGTCGGGTTACCAGAAATGTAAGGGGGGGCAATAAGATTAGGGATAAAATTAGCTCATGTTTTAAGTCGTTCAAATTCTGTAAAGCTGCTTTGCAACAATGTTTGTTGTTAAAAGCGTAATACAAATAAACTTGACTTGACTTGACACCTCTGAGCCAGAATGATTGATAGTAATAGAGGTGCACGCTTGTAGTACTCAAGTCCGACTCATGCCCTAATTTTCAGGACTCGTGACTTGACTTAGACTTGAGCACTGATGACTTGGACTTGGACTCGTGCATTAACTGCATTCAGACTCATAAATTGGAGATGAGCACTCTGATTTTTTTCTTTATTTTTTGTAACATGCCATAATAATTTGGCATAAGATATTTATATCTACATTCATTTTTATACTAATTTCGTACAAGAGAATGCACATTCACCTGTTCATATGCCATGTTCAGAAACAAACTAACATTAATGGTGCTAAAATGCCTGGAGAGAACGCCCCTAGGATTGTCCGCTTTGCTTATACATAGTTTTCACTGATGTCACGGCATTCCGGGGAACACCCTCCAGCCGCCATCTTGTGGGGCAAACAAAACGGACCATCGCCATTACCGGCTACGTTATCTTGGACGAATTTATGAAGTTATATAGTCAGTTTTCTAAAATAAAGATCAATGTCTGCAAAATCAAGCAAACAGAAGTATATAGATACATTAGACGACATCTCACTACAACGGTATGCAGCCAAACTGGCCTTGATTGGGGGAATTGACCCCTATGAAGTGGACAAAGATGCATTTTCAAGTGACTATGCAGGGCTGCCAAAGCCTGAAACTGCCAAAGCCTGCTCCAAAGCCTGAAACTGACTTCATCAAACTTTAAAGGCTGTCTGATATATACAACTTTATATATTCTACAGCGCGCAAGCTGCGCAAATGTGCGCAGCTTTCCGATTTAAACTTTTTTTTTTCTCATCCTTATACTTCCTGTTTCATGGACTGTAATGGATTTGCTTATTTAGTAATTTTAATACAGAATTTACTTTGAAATTATAATCAGACACTCCAACGCCCTCCCTAAAAAAAAAATCGGATCTGCGCGATTCAGCCGTGAAAAAGGCGGCATCCGCCAAAAGGCGCGCTGTTTGCATCCCTGGTTGATTAAACACAAATCAAATCATACAGAATAGACCTAAAATGTTTTTCAAAAATGACCCTTGCGTGATTGAAGTGACAAGTGTCAAATAGAAACGTGACAAATGAGCGATATTAAGTGTACATTACAATGTAAACGTACACTCAGCGGTTCCAGTTAGGCATTCTCAAGAGATTGTTTACACGATGTTTTGGTTTCCAAAAACAAACTTAAACACAATTGATTGTTTATTTAAACAACTTACCACTTATAAAATGATCGGAGCAGACTTTGCTGTGTTTGGAAGGCTGATAATCCTTGCGGTTGATTCTTGCAAGCCATAGATTTCTCCTTTGTATGCTGAGTTTCTTTGTTTGCTCGCCTTCGTGTTCCCGTACAGTGGGAATTCCATAAAAGCTCCGCTTGACGTCATCATCTGACCTATTACGACAGCCATGAATACAACAGGTGTGCACCATTGCTAGCTTTAAATAGCCTGCTTTGGTTCTTTTGAAGATTTTGTACTCACGCATTACAATGTGTGCTCAGTGACCCATATGGTAAGCTTGACCCACAAGATGGCCGCCACTAGGGAATCCCCGACTCTGTGATGTCATGTGAAAACTATGTATACAGACTTCTCATGCAGTGGGAAAAAATGCACTGCTATGTGTTCCATATGTAGAAGAACTATCAAGGAGACAACGGGGACAACCTCGAACTTCACTCGTCATTTGGCAAGACTCCACCCAGAGAAGGAAGTGACACGCTATGTTCATTGCTCTGTTGATAGTGGGGCTGCTTGCTGACTAATGAACTAGCTAGTGTTAACCATCTCTGACATTATTTGCCCTGTTGATAGTGGGTGGGGCTTGTTGAGCAATGAACAAGCTTTTTATCTGTAGCCTATTAACTAAAATGGGGCAGTCAAACAGTAACATTAGTCCAACACAGTAGCAGAGACGGTTTCACATAAAGGCAGCAACAGCCCCTGTCAAATGGTGTGGTTGGAGTCAACTCAGATCAATAGTGAACTTGGCTCAAAATTTTCTTTAATGACTTGGACTTGACTCAGACTTGAACACTGGGGACTCGAGACTGGACTCGGACTCCAGGTTTAGTGACTCGACCACAATGCTGCAGAGGCGGGATTGACATCTGCATAAAAGGGACAACTTGTATTGTGGAACAAGGGTATGATGTTTTTGAACTTGATATACATTTCTGACATTCTTCTTTCTGAGACCAGCATGAATACAGACATCTCTGTCTACGGCATCTAAGGTCTGCATGCCTTTCTGCCTCAAATCGCTTCCTACTTCTCTTCACTTTCTACTCCAACATATTTCTGATTGCACAGCAAATGTGCACGGCTGTGCACAGCTAACAAAAGCACCTCAACACTCAATTCACCCGTTCTTATTGTTTTGAAAGCAACACCAGTATGCTTCTATTTCTGAAGCATAGTGTGTTATACATCACCCTAAATGCCGACACTCTGTTGTGTTACATGTTATGTCTCTGGGTGCAGAACACTGGCATACTGTGTAAAAGCATACACTGGCACCACTCTATGCCAATTTATTTCATTCAGTATAAACAATCAAAGCAGGATTTTCTTGACGGACATATTTCAGAATATCTGTGTAAAAAGGGCTTGCTATTGCACATCACTTCCTCTAGTACATACAGTATATAGGAGGAAGTCCGTATTTATGAGCGGTAGTCAGTATGTCATATCACTATTTGGATCCCTGTCCAAATCTACAATTCCACTTTGATATAAAGAAAGAACATGCAAACTCCACAAAAAAAGGCCCCAGTCGGCTACCAGGTTTGAACTCACAACCTTTTTGCTGTGTGGTGACAGTAGTAACCACTGCACCACTGTGTTTAGCCTATTAACTAAAATGGGGCAGTCAAGCAGTAACATTAGTCTGCAGCCCTGCTATCAACAGAGCAATGAACATAGTGTGTCACTTCCTTCTCTGGGTGGAGTCTTGCCAAATGACGAGTGAAGTTCGAGGTTGTCCCCGTCATCTCCTCGATAGTTCTTCTACATATGGAACACATAGCAGTGCATTTTTTCCCATTGCACGAGAAGTCTGTATAAGCAAAGTGGACAATCCTAGGAGCGTTCTCTCCAGGCATTTTAGCGTCATTAACGTTAGTTTGTTTCTGAACATGGTGTATGAACAGGTGAATGTGCATTCTCTTGTACGAAATTAGTATAAAAATGAATGTAGATATAAATATCTTATGCCAAATTATTATGGCATGTTACAAAAAATAAAGAAAAAATCAGAGTCCTCGTCTCCAATATTGCTTTTGTCTAATATTAATAAACCACATATCACTTATACCCAGGCAACTAAATTTTTGTACCTCTTTGTACAATCAGATTTCTAATTATCTTTCAAACTTGGGGCCCTGAAAGTGAGCCCAGAAGAATTAAATAAAATAATCAGAGCTTATTGAATGACAGAAAAAAAAAACTATGATTACTTAATTGTAATAACCTGTTAAATTTGTGGTTGATATAGAGTTACCTGTTTTCTTTCGTGACAATATGAAATTTAAGCATGGCATGAGATCGAGAGAGAGAGACAGAGAGAGAGAGAGTCTGTGCAAGCACGTGCTAGGGCACGAGGGAAATTAAGCCAGTTTTCTTTCATGATAAATTTCAGCTGGTGGCTTCCTTTATGGAATATCCTGTGATGGATTTGACATGCAGTCACAGTGCACAGCAGAAAAAGAGAACAAGTAAAACAAGCTTTTTTCATAAACAACACTGTATAGTATATAAATTAGTACATTATTGACAAATATATATTTAGACTTGCTGATTCAACATCCATCCATTATCTGTAACTGCTTATCCTGTGCAGGGTCGCAGGCAAGCTGGAGCCTATCCCAGCTGACTATGGGTGAGAGGCAGGGTACACCCTGGACAAGTCACCAAGTCATCACAGGGCTGACACAGAGACAAACAACCATTCACACTCACATTCACACCTACAGTCAATTTAGAGCCACCAATTAGCCTAGCTTGCATGTCTTTGGACTGTGGAGGAAACCGGAGCACCCAGAGGAAACCCACACAGACACAGGGAGAACATGCAAACTCCACACAGAAAGGTCCCCGTCGGCCACTGGGCTTGAACCCAGAACTCTCTTGCTGTGAGGCAACAGTACTAACCACTACACCACTGTGCCGCCCCAAAATGTAATATGTCACAGATAAAGTTACTTAAAGCCAAACATCCCTGGTCTTCATCTGCTTGCATCCCATATCCTGTCATGTCACAGAGGATTTTCTCAGATAGGCTTCAAGGTTTAGAAACATCACTTGCAGTGAGACAAGAGAAGACATATATAACTTACATATTATGAGTTGTGTCTCTGTGTTTAAAAAAAAACATGCAAATCTGATGAAATGTTGTGCATTAGATGCATTCATTTTGTCTCAGTTCTCTTCCACTCTCTTAAAATTCTGGAAGGACTAAACACAGGGCTTAGTTAAGTTAATAAGAGTCAATTGCCCAAGGGTCAAAACATACAGTACCTGAGTTGTTGCTGTTGTTCATGATGATGATGATGATGTTTAATTGTTTTGTATTGATAACTCCATCCACCATGAGGTGAATCAAGTCAAACTAAAAGAGCTGGTTTGACATATAAATGTTATGAACAGATCATGTTGAATGAATGGCAGTAGGTTCCAACTGTGTGAGCTTTAGGCCCACAGGAAGAATCTCAATGGTCATTACCATCATCATCATCATCATCACCACCATGATCATAATCATCAGCAGCAGCACCACCCTGAGTGCACTGGCCTGCGTCTCATTGCCACTGTTGATGTTTCTTTTCCATTTCGCATTAAACTGTTCCTCTCAGGGGCCTCAAAGCTCAAGGGGTCATACTCATTCAAATGCCTTTCAGTCCTCCTGTCCTCACTGCTCTACTTCTAAACGAGCCCTGTTAGTGAGAAATTCCTCTTCCTTCCCATTCAGAGTGTGGCTCAAATGAAGACCCCAGAGATACTGACCGAGTCGACTGCCAAAACTCTGTAGTTGTGAACAGTTTCCTCTGAATCATCACAGATTTAGAAAGTGCATTTTAAGAAACATGGTGGGGCAAATTAAGGTAATTAGTGTTACTTGCTAAAAGAATGATCAGGCCAGGGTTTTACTTTTGATAACATAACATCTTAACCAGTAGGCTAGATTTTTTTAATATTTATTTATTTATTTATTTATTTATTTTTGTATGGGTGAAACTACAGCACTGAAAAGGTTTGCTAGAGAAGAAGAAGAAGAACTTGTGAAATTCCACTCTGGATTTAACCCATCTGAAGCAGTGAACACACAAATGCACACACACACACGAGCTATGAGCACACACACATACCCAGAGCAGTGGGCAGCTATGCTACAGCACCCAGGGAGCAGTTGGGGGGTAGGTGCCTTGCTCAAGGGCACCTCAGCCCAAGGCTGCCCCATGTTAACCTAACCTGCATGTCTTTGGATTGTGGGGGAAACCGGAGCATCAGGAGGAAACCCATGCAGACACGGGGAGGACATGCAAACTCCACACAGAAAGGCCCCCATCAACCGCTGGGCTCAAACCCAGAACCTCCTTTCTGTGAAGCAACAGTGTTAACCACTACACCACCGTGCCAAGGTAGAACTTTTTTTTTGTTTCATTAAATGAAGCTAAATATGCCCAAATATTTAAGGTAAATAAAGAACTTAGAGTACTTCAAGAAAGTACTCTTTAAATTATTCTATCCACATTCATTGGATATGAGTAATCGCGTGCTCTGATTGGCCACTCTACTACTAGACTATCAGCTCATATACCGTGAGTAGAGAAAAACAAAATGGCGGAGCGTGGTGCTGAAACAACTGAGGATGAAATAAAAATTTTCCTTGAAAACAAAACCCCCCAAATTGTTATCAAGTATTTAAAATAAACAGAAATAGAATACAGTTTGAATACAGAATAATACAGTTTGTTTTGTTTTCTTTTTTCCCCATTATCTCCTGTTCCACACTCCAGCCCAGTCAGTGGCAGTAATGCACCTTTAAGTTGGTTTGTCAACCACCAAAAAAACCCTAAAGAAGAAGAACAAGGGAAAAAAAACAAAAATAAAAATGCAACAAATTATGGAATAAAAGTATTTGGTGGTAAGAATGTCTCTTTTTTATTTTTCAAGAATTATTATTATCGCATTTTTCACAAATTGTGACTGTCATTTCGCCAGTTTGTTTACATTCTAAGTGGAAATAATTTTGTCGGATGTTTGTATAAAGTTTCTATATATCGAACTTGCAAAAAATTAAAATAAAAATGCTCTGTTTCTCAAAATCCAGTGAATGTGGATAGAATAAAACAGTTATTCCATTCAATCTCGTTGTACATGGCTTATAGCCAACTCAGTGCTAAGCACCTCATTGGCTGTCAGCTCATGTACAGTGGTATGCAAAAGTTTGGGCATCCCTGGTCAAAATTGCTGTTACTATGAACAGTTAAGCAAGTTGAAGATGAAATGATCACCAAAAGGCATAGAGTTAAAGATGGCTCATTCCCTTTATATTTTAAGCAAAAACAATTTTTTTTATTTTCATCATTTACATTTTCAAAATGACAAAAAAGAAAAAGGGCCCAAAGCAAAAGTTTGGGCACCCTGCATGGTTAGTACCTAGTAACACCCCCTTTGGCAAGTATCATAGCTTGTAAACACTTTTTGTAGCCAGCTAATAATCTTTCAGTTCTTACCTGGGGGATTTTCACACATTCGTCCTTGCAAAAGGCTTCCAGTTCTACAAGTTTCTTGGGCTGTCTTGCATGCACTGCTCTTTTGAGATCTATCCACAGATTTTCAATGATGTTTAGGTCAGGGGACTGTGAGGGCCATGGCAAAATCTTCAGCTTGTGCCTCTTGAGGTATTCCATTGTAGATTTTGAGGTGTGTTTTGGATCATTATCTTACTGTAGGACCCATCCTCTTTTTAACTTCAACTTTTTTACAGATGATGTGATGTTTGCTTCCAGAATTTGCTGGTATTTATTCGAATCCATGCTTCCCTCGACCAATGAAATGTGCCCTGTGCCACTGGCTGCAACACAACCCCAAAGCATGATCGATCCACACCTATGCTTCAGAGTTGGAGAGGTGTTCTTTTCCTGGAATTTGACATCCGTTTTTCTCCAAACATACCTTTGCAGATTGTGGCCACAAAGTTCTATTTTGATTTCATCAGTCCACAGGACTTGTTTCCAAAATGCATCAGGCTTATTTAGATGTTCATTTGCAAACTTCAGACGCTGAATTTTGTGGCTAGGACACAGGAACGGTTTTCTTCTGATGATTCTTCCATGAAGGTCATATTTGTTCAGGTGTCGCTGAATAGTAGAAAAATGCACCACCACTCCAGGGTCTACTAAATCTTTCTGAAGGTCTTCTGCAGTCAAACAGGGTTTTTTTTATTTGCCTTTCTAGCAATCCAATGAGCAGTTCTTTCAGAAAGTTTTCTTCATCTCCCAAACCCCACCTTGATCTCCACTGTTTCTGTTAACTGCCATTTCTTAAAAACATTACAATCTGAGGAAACAACTCCCTGAAAACACTTTGCTATGTTCTTGTAGCCTTCTCCTGCTTTGTGAGCATCAATTATTTTATTATTCAGAATGCGAGGGAGTTGCTTAGAGGAGCCCATGGCTGTTGATTTTAGGGACAAATTTGAGGAGTCAAAGAATTTATACAGCTTTGAAATTTGCATCATCTGACCTTTCCTAATGAAGGATTTAAACAATTCACAGCTCAATAAGCTAATCAAGGTCTGGAACCTTGGTAAAAGTTACCTGAGAACGCAAATGTATTGGGGTGCCCAAAGTTTTGCATAGTGTTCCTTTTCTTTTTTCACTCTCCAATTGTACAAAACAAAAATAATACACAAATCTTTCAGAAAACACTGAAAAGAAATGTCATCTTTACCTTTATGCCTTTTGGTGATCAGTTCATCTTCTGCTCACTTAACTATTCACAGTAATAGACATTTTCAGTGAGGGTGCCCAAACTTTTGCATGTCACTGTATGACTCGATTTCATGGAATAACTGATATATATAGGCGGCACAGTGGTGTAGTGGTTAGCGCTGTCACCTCACAGCAAGAAGGTCCGGGTTCGAGCCCCGTGGCCGACGAGGGCCTTTCTGTGAGGAGTTTGCATGTTCTCCCTGTGTCAGCGTGGGTTTCCTCTGGGTGCTCCGGTTTCCCCCAGAGTCCAAAGACATGCAGGTTAGGCTAACTGGTGACTCTAAATTGACCGCAAGTGTGAATGGTTGTCTGTGTCTATGTGTCAGCCCTGTGATGACCCAGCGACTTGTCCAGGATGTACCCCGCCTTTTGCCTGTAGTCAGCTGGGATAGGGTCCTGCGACCCTGTAGAACAGGATAAAGTGGCTAGAGATAATGAGATGAGATATGTGTGTGTGTGTGTGTGTGTAAAACAATTTTTCAGAAGTTGTCTGCTTCAGAGATGAAATTGGCTGTTTGTTATGAAATTTTGTGTGTTGGATTGAAATATGACAATTAAAATACCTGACTGACTATGGCTTCCAAGATATTTAAGATTTTACATTTTATACTTATGTACATTGTGTAGATAGTAACATTTTAAGTATAAATTGTAAACCTAGGTCTCTTCATGTGTTTATGGTTGGTTTACATGATATTTCACCTGTCTTTATGTAACACTAGAAAATCAGCAAAAAGTTTATATAAATAAAATGTATTATGAACCAAAGGGCAAAAAACAATTATGTAAAAGTACTGAATAGGTTTAGTCCTTATTCAATGTGTACTCAGTGCTTTTTGGCAGCTTGTCTCTTGTCTAGCTTGTCAAGCAAAGACTTAATCTTGAGTGCACAGCACTGTATGATTTTTTTTTTTTTTGAGCTGATATTGGGTAATTTGTTGATATAAGTTGACTTATGATTGCATCATCAGTAACTTCTAGGAATAACATGATATCAAGTATGATGCAATACCGCCTTCAGATTGCATCATTCACTGTTTTGCCAAAAAAGTAAGTACTATCCAAACCCAATCATAGATTTATTCATTGAGCCAATCTTGAAAACTAGAGCCAATGAACAATTTTAAGTTTCATTTTCATTCTCAGTGACCCAGAATGAGTAAAGTTTGACTATATTTATTTCAGAAGCATTTTGGCTGTAGACCAGTGTAATATATAAACTGCTTATCTAACACAGAAGCCATATTATGGACTGCTGGGCTTGAATTTGGGTGCAGTGGAGCAAGAAGATGATCACGAGAAAGCACCTGAGATGAAACAGAGAGTAACTCTAGAGTTTAAATTACAGCTGTCCAACTGTTGTGGCCTGATCAAGGAGATCACACAACTTCCTGGTAAATTAAGTGACTCACAGCACAGACCAAGACCTGAGAAAATGAGACACATACTCAAACTGTCAATATACAAACACACCCATATGCACACACACACACACACACACACACACACACACACACACACACACACACCTCTAAACCAACTGTAGACACATGACTGAGTCATTGAGCAAAGTCTGCTCCAGCAGTGTAAAACCAGACAGTTGTTAATCTGGAAGCTAAATTTTTGACCCCCAGTTGCTTTTGGATGTCATCGCATAATTACCTAATGTCAAAGCTGCATAGAGGAAGGACTGTGACAAGACTGAATTACATCTTTTCTTCTTTGCTCAGCCATTCACTCACAACTCAGTCAAATCTGATCTGTCTGCTTCACATGTTAACCTTGAGAGAAACCCGGGCAGAAGGCCAAGTCAAGGGAAAACTCATCCAAGCCCCCAAGCCTGCCCCCCCCCAACAGACAGAGACACACACACACACACACACACACATAAAGACCTGTGACACCAGCTGAATTTCTGGCAAAGCTAATAAATCTTGAATAAATTACATTACATTCCCTTTGCACCAAAATTTGCGTGCAGCACGTATTGAGTCTCAGGAAATCAAGGACGACAATTTCCTCCCCACGTAACATTAGAATGCAGAAGCTTGGAGTCCCAGAGGCTCCAAAAGTCGCCACTGTTGGTTTTACCCAATTATCCTCATCCTCCCCTTTGTGAGTGGAATCCAGTCATGGCCCATCATGCACCATATCTATTAACGGCAGTGGAAGAAACAAAAAAACTGACGATGTCGGTTGCATGGCACAACTCTATGGTGTGAAACAGGTTTGATTTATTGATGATGGATGAGCAAAAAGAAGAAGTGTTCTTCAACAGAAAAGCAAGACAACTTCCCTCATGCTGGGTTCTCTTCATTTCCCTTGCACCATGTCGAACCCTCGGACCTGCCTGATTTCACTTGAAGCTTTTCCTGTGCCTGGTGCTACAAAAATGAAAAACAAATATGAAGTTGTCATAGCTGTTTTATAGAAGTTAAGATTGCTTTGAACATAACCCTGGGCACATCCCTTAAAATAGGCACATCAGTGGAAAGGACAAGGAACAAACATGCCAGACAGCACCAACAAATGAATTAAAGGGAGCCATATTTACTCATACACTCAACTCAAGTTACAAAACCTGTTGTAGATACTGTACATGCAACTTGGTTTCTATGTCAATTCCCCTACTATTTTCCTAAAATGGGATTTTATCAAATGATAAACTTGATGCTTATGTCAACATCTTCTCAAATGTTCCATTGTTAATATGGTACATGCCCCTCCCAAAAATTGGAAATATCCATGAACTAAACTAATCCCATCACCATGCCCTAATGCTAAAACCCCCTATGCGTATGTAGGAAAAGGTTTAGTCCCCAGCCTTAGGGTTTTCATTTGACCTCAGAGGATTTACTTTCTTTAGAAACATGGGCTTAATATAAGAACTGCTCTTTTTTTGGGACAGATAATCTGGAAAAGAAAGATCTCACAGATAGCGAGGCAAACAGAGATCTGCTTCTCATGTGACTCCTCACTGAAGGGTTAAGGTGAAACATCCAAGGTAGTCATTAAATGTCATCACTCCTTCATTGAGTTCTCTTAACTGCCATTATGGAGTGTGTATCAAATGAAAAGAGATTTTCATCGGTTACCTGTAGCCATATATGCTGCTATGTATTTACGAGTGTATGGTGGTGATGGGATAATGGGAGACAAAGGTAGAAAGACTGAAACAATCAAAGATACCATTATAACTTAACACTTGTCTCGATCAAAGCTTCTCCCTCACATTACATCACCCTTTGATAGTTCAACAAATGAACTGCATGTTCAGTAACATACTGACCTGCTAAAAATAAAATTAAGAAATCAGTAACCTGAAGGTAAATTAGACAGTTGGTGTTATGTGGGAATATTTTAAGGAAGTGAATGACAGAAAACAATTAGGACTTCTGTTTTCAACAGGAAAACTATTTTGAATTATGAGCAAGATAACACACACACACACACACACACACACACACACACATATACATACACACACACATATATATATATATATATATATATATATATATATATATATATATATATATATATATATATTTGTAGCAGTTCGACAGGTATGAGTGGAGCACAGAGGACGGCAGGACAGAGATCAGGTTGATACACTGTTTTTATTGTCACACTTTTCAGTCTAACAACTACGGTTTAAAGTGTACAGATATACACACACTCGGCGTCTGGTTCCGGGAAGAGCCCCTCTGCTCTCGCTCTCCCTCCTTAAATAGGGCGCGGTCACTGGGAAGACACACACAAACACAGGTTAATTGCCGTCAGGTGTAGTGATTCTGCCACTTACCTTCCCTGACTCCGCCCTCCTGTCACAGACCGGCGCTTGCCCATGCCCCCACTGCCACATACTCCCACCGCCCAACTCAGGCCGGGCAGCCGTCCGGTCTGCAGCCGACTCCCCCCCCTCTCGACAGGAGAGGAAGTGCGCCATGACCATCTACGCCCCCAGCCTGTGGACCACCTTAAAATTGAAGGGTTGGAGTGCCAGATACCAACAGGTGATCCACGCGTTGGCATCTTTCATGCGGTGGAGCCACTGGAGGGGCGCGTGGTCCAACCAGAGGGTGAAAGGGCGCCCCAGCAGGTAGTAACAGAGGGCGAGGACCGCCCACTTGATTGCCAGACACTCCTTTTCAATGGTGCTGTAGAGCCCCTCACGCACTGACAGCTTCCTACTGATGTAGAGGACGGGGCGGTCCTCCCCCTCCACCTCCTGGGAAAAAACTGCCCCCAGCCTTCTGTCTGACGCATCGGTCTGCAACACAAAGGGGAGAGAAAAGTCAGGGGAGTGTAAAAGTGGCCCCCCACACAGTGCAGCCTTTACCTCGGAAAAAGCCCGCTGGCATTGCTCCGTCAACTGGACCGGATCTGGGGCCCCCTTTTTAGTGAGATCAGTCAGCGGGCTGGTGACATCCGAATAATTAGGTACAAACCTACGGTAATAGCCAGCCAGCCCCAGGAACTGTCTCACCCCCTTTTTGGTCTTGGGCCTCGGGCAGGCCGCAATTGCTGCCATCTTATTAATTTGGGGACGCACCTGCCCGTTGCCCAAGTGGAAGCCCAGATACCATACTTCCACCCACCCAATCGCACACTTCTTTGGGTTGGCTGTGAGCCCCGCTCGCCTCAGCGACCTAAGGACGGCCCTCAGATGTTCGAGGTGCCGCTGCCAGTCATTACTATAGATGATGATGTCATCTAAATACGCCGCCGCATAAGTGGCATGAGGGCGGAGGACTCTGTCCATCAGCCGCTGAAACGTAGCGGGCACCCCAAACAGCCCAAATGGAAGGGTGACGAATTGGTGTAAACCAAACAGTGTGGAAAAGGCCGTTTTTTCTCGGGATAGGGGAGTCAAGGGGATCTGCCAATATCCCTTCGTCAAATCCAGTGTCGAATAAAAGCGAGCAGTGCCAAGTCGATCGAGCAACTCATCAATATGAGGCATTGGGTAGGCATCGAATTTAGACACCGCGTTGACTTTTCTGTAGTCCACACAGAACCGGACCGACCCGTCGGCCTTGGGTACCAAGACCACCGGGCTGCTCCAGTCACTGTGGGACTCCTCGACGATGCCCATTTCGAGCATGGTCTCAAGTTCTTCCCGAACCACCTTTTTTTTGTGTTCGGGTAGTCTGTAAGGGTGGCTACGCACTACTACCCCTGGGGGCGTCTCTATGTGGTGCTCTATGAGGTTAGTGCAACCGGGCAGGGGCAAGAACACATCCGAAAACTCGGTCTGCAACTGGGCGACCTCCGTGAGCTGGGTCGGGGAGAGGTGGTCTCCACAGGGGACCGGAGGGGTACGTGATGTCAATGCCCCTTTTTGAACCTCTGGTCCCAGCTCCGCCTTCTCCGGAACCACCGACACCAACGCCACGGGGACCTCCTCCTTCCAGAGGTTAAGCAGATTGAGGTGGTAAATTTGTAGTGCCCCACCCCTGTCCGTTCGCCTCACCTCGTAGTCGACATCCCCGACTCGCCGTGTGACCTCAAAGGGTCCTTGCCACTTGGCGATCAATTTGGAGCTCGAAGTGGGCAACAGTACGAGTACTTTATCTCCCTGTGTGAACTCCCTAAGGCGCGTACCCTTGTTGTACGGGCGGGCTTGCCGTTCCTGGGCCTGCCACAAATTCTCCTGGGTTAGGTGGGTGAGCATGTGGAGTTTTGCGCACAGGTCCATAACGTATTGAATTTCGTTCTTGCTTTGTGAAGGTCCCTCCTCCCAATTTTCCCGCAGCACGTCTAGGATGCCGCACGGCTTATGCCCATATAATAATTCGAACGGGGAGAACCCCGTGGAGGCTTGGGGAACCTCTCACACTGAGAACAACCAGGGCTCGAGCCACCTATCCCAATTACGTGCGTCCTCACTTACGAATTTTTTAATTATATTTTTGAGGGTGCGATTGAACCGTTCCACTAAACCGTCCGTTTGTGGGTGATACACACTGGTGCGGATCGGCTTAATCCCCAATAACCCATACAGTTCGCGCAGTGTCCGTGACATAAACGTAGTGCCTTGATCAGTCAGAATCTCTTTCGGGGTCCCGACTCGGGAGATGACGCGGAAGAGTGCCTCTGCAATACTGCATGTTGAGATATTGCGCAGAGGCACTGCTTCCGGGTATCGCGTTGCATAGTCCACCAGAACTAATATAAAGCGGTACCCCCGTGCTGACCGATCTAATGGCCCGACGAGATCCATCCCAATTCTCTCAAATGGGGTCTCGATCAATGGAAGAGGGCGCAAAGGCACTTTTGGAATGGCTGCTGGATTTACTAACTGGCATTTGCGGCATGCCGTACACCACCTACGAACATCGCCACGAATCCCCGGCCAATAGAATCGGGCCATTATTCGGGCTAGTGTCTTATCCTGCCCTAAGTGTCCAGCCATGGGATTAAAGTGAGCCGCCTGGAATACCAATTCCCGGTGGCTCTTCGGACTCAAAAGCTGCGTAACTCGCTCTTTAGTTTGAGTGTCCTGCGTCACTCAGTATAACCTATCCTTCATAATCGCGAAGTAGGGGAAGGGCGGGGTGGCGTTCGGCTGGAGCGTTTGACCATCGATTACTCTCACTTGGTCAAACGCATGTCGCAGAGTCTCGTCTCGCGATTGCTCTAATGGGAAATCTGCGAGGGATTCCCCAAGAGAGAGAGGAGGGGCCGGCGGCTCCTCACTCTGACGCGGAGATAACGTAGACGGCTCTGTGACAGCTGCTCCCGCCAAAGCGACCCCGGGACCTCCCCCCGTTAAATGGCAGGACCCACTCTTGACTAAGTGCATCATTAAATCCCGAAATACTGGCCAATCAGTCCCCAAAATTAAAGAGTGGGTAAGGCGAGGATTAACCGCCGCCTTCACTATAACTTTTTCCCCTCTGAAAAAAATGTGGACCGATACCAATGGGTAGCTGTGAACGTCCCCATGCACACACAACACCTTCACCCCCTGTGCTCCCCCCAATGCCTCGTTTTGTACCAGGCTTTGGTGAATTGAGGTCTGATTACAGCCAGAATCCAGCAACGCCTGATATGTATCCCCTTGGATACTCACCGGTATGCGATACGGCCCGATCGAGTGCAGCCTCTAGCGCGTCGGGGATCCGAACCACCACGCCCACTTCCATCGCCGTGCACTGCGGTTGAAGGTGGCCCGGCTCCCCGCAGCGCCAGCAAACCGGCCCGGGCTTTCCCTCTGCACCGGTGTTCTGGGGCTCACTCACTTGAGGGGGGAGAGACAGACACAGAAGGGAGAAACGGGAGGGCACTGCAGGTGCGGCGGGCCGGCTGGGGTGGTGCCGGCCCCCGCCTCCGCGGTGGGGGAATGGGGTGAGGACGGGACACAGGAGGATGGGGAGAGAGAGAGAGAGAGAAGAGGAGAGAAGAGAAGATGCCGTCTGCTGTCCTGCCACCGGGACAGCTGCCAAATGGTCCTCCGCCAGCTCGACTGCCTGATCCAGCAACGCCGGGCGGTGGCACTGGACCCACTCCGCGGTTCCTGCTGGCAAGCGAGCGATGAATTGTTCCAGCACCATCTGGTCGATGATTCCCTCAGCGTCGCGGTTGTTGGCCCTCAACCACCGCCAGCCAGCAGGTGTCCTGGAGCTGCTGGCCAAACGCGAACGGCCAGCTGACTTCCTCAAAGCGCAACGCGCGGAAGCGCTGGCGCTGCTGTTCTGGGGTGCGCCCCACACGCTGAAGGACGGCCCGGCGGAGGTCTGCGTAGGCCAGCTGGCGGTCGGTGGGGAGCTGTAGCGCAGCCAGCTGTGCCTCTCCCGTTAGCAGGGGGAGGAGGCGCGCCACATGCTGCTCCATCGGCCACCCCGAGGCTTCTGCGACTTGCTCGAAGAGCGTGATGAACGTCTCGGGGTCGTCCTGCAGGCCCATCTTGGTGACGGTGAGGGGAGATGGGCCCACGGTAGGAGCGCTGGTGGACCCCGCCGATGCGAGGAGATGCCGGAACGTCTCTCGGTCTTCTTGCTGGGCCAGCACCAGGGCCTCGAATCGTCGCTCTTGTTCCTTTTGGAGGGTGACGAGCGCCTGGTGCTGGCTTTGCTGGGCCGTGGCGAGGGCGTGGACCAGGTCAGCGAACGGGGAGGACTCCATGGGGCTGATCGGCTGGTGCTCCACTTTCTCCCGGGTTTCGGCTCCACTGTAGCAGTTCGACAGGTATGAGTGGAGCACAGAGGACGGCAGGACAGAGATCAGGCTGATACACTGTTTTTATTGTCACACTTTTCAGTCTAACAACTAGGGTTTAAAGTGTACAGACACACACACACTCTGCGTCTGGTTCCGGGAAGAGCCCCTCTGCTCTCACTCTCCCTCCTTAAATAGGGCACGGTCACTGGGAAGACACACAAACACAGGTTAATTGCCGTCAGGTGTAGTGATTCTGCCACTTACCTTCCCTGACTCCGCCCTCCTGTCGCAGACCGGCACTTGACCACACCCCAGCTGCCACAATATCCCTTGGTGTTTGTCCTGTTTTGTCACATTACAAGCTGGAATTAAAATGGATTTTGGGGGGTTAGCACCATTTGACTTACACAACATGCCAACTACAGTACTTTAAAGATGCAAATTCTTGTTTCATTGTGAAACAAACAATAATGAAGATGAAAAAAAAACAGAAATCTGGAGTGTGCATAGGTATTCACACACACACACACACGTCAATACTCTGTAGCGCCACCTTTTGCTGCAATTACAGCTGTCTCTATTATGTGTCTCTTAGCACATCTAGCTACTGGGATTTTTGCCCATTCCTCAAGGCAGAACTGCTCCAACTCCTTCAAGTTAGATGGGTTGTGTTGGTGTACAGAAATCTTCAAGTTATGTCACAGATTCTCAATTGGATTGAGGTCTGAGCTTTGATGAGGCTATTCCAAGATATTTAAATGTTTCCCTTTAAACCACTCCAGTGTAGCTTTAGCAGTATGTTTAGGGTCATTGTCCTGCTGGAACATGAACCTTCGTCCCAGTCTCAAACCTCTGGCTGACTCAAACAGGTTTTCCTCCAGAATTGCCCTGTATTTAATGACATCCATCTTTCCTTCACTCCTGACCAGCTTTCCTGTCCCTGCAGATGAAAAATTTCCCCACAGCATGATGTTGCCACCACCATGCTTCACTGTAGAAATGGTGTTCTCAGGGTGTTGGGTTTGCGCCACATAAACTCCAAAGGTGTTTTCTTATTTTTTTCTTTAAGCAATGGCTTTTTTCTGTTCACTCTTCCATAAAGCTCCACTCTGTGGAGTGTATGGCTTAAAATAGTCCTATGGACAGATACTCCCATCTCCGCTGTGGATCTTTGCAGCTCCTTCAGTATTATCTTTGGTGTTTTAATGCCCTCCTTTCCTGGTCTGTGAGTTTTGGTGGGTGGCCTTCTCTTGTCAGGTTTGTAATGGTGACATATTCTTTCCATTTTGCTATTTTGAATGGTGTTCTCAGGGTGTTGGGTCTGTGCCGCACAAGGCATTTCCCATGATAGCTAAAAAGTTCAATTTTAGTCTCGTTTGACCAGAGAATCTTCTTCCATGTGTTTGGGGAGTCTGCCACATGCTGTTGGGCAAACTCCAAATGTGTTTTCTTCAGCAATTACTTTTTTTGGCCACTCTTTCATAAAGCCCCACTCTGTGGAGTGTACGGCTTAAAGTAGTCCTATGGACAGATACTCCCATCTCCGCTGGGGATCTTTGCAGCTCCTTCAGTGTTATCTTTGGTATCTTTGTTGCATCTTTGATTAATGCCCTTCTTGCCTGGCCTGTGAGTTTTGGCTGGCGGCCTTCTCTTGTCAGGTTTGTAGTAGTGACATATTCTTTCTATTTTGCTCTAATGGATTTAATGGTGCTCCCTGGCATATTCAAAGTTTGGGCTATTTTTTATAACCTAACCCTGATCTATACTTCTCCACAACTTTGTCTCTGACCTGTTTGGAGTGCTCCTTGGTTTTCACGTTGCTTGCTTAGTAGTGTTGCAGAGTCAGGGTCCTTCCAGAACAGGTTGATTTATACAGACATCACATGACTATATATATATATATATATATATATATATATATATATATATATATATATATATACAGTGGTGCTTGAAAGTTTGTGAACCCTTTAGAATTTTCTATATTTCTGCATAAATATGACCCAAAACATCCTCAGATTTTCACACAAGTCCTAAAAGTAGATAAAGAGAACCCAGTTAAACAAATTAGACAAAAATATGATACTTGGTCATTTATTTATTGAGGAAAATGATCCAATATTACATATCTGTGACTGGCAAAAGTATGTGAACCTCTAGGATTAGCAGTTAATTTGAAGGTGAAATTAGAGTCCGGTGTTTTCAATCAATTGGATGACAAATCAGGTGTGAGTGGGCACCCTGTTTTATTTAAAGAACAGGGATTTATCAAAGTCTGATCTTCACAACACATGTTTGTGCAAGTGTATCATGGCACGAACAAAGGAGATTTCTGAGGACCTCAGTAAAAGCATTGTTGATGCTCATCAGGCTGGAAAAGGTTACAAAACCATCTCTTAAAAGTTTGGACTCCACCAATCCACAGTCAGACAGATTGTGTACAAATGGAGGAAATTCAAGACCATTGTTACCCTCCCCAGGAGTGGTCGACCAACAAAGATCACTCCAAGAGCAAGGCGTGTAATAGTTGGCGAGGTCACAAAGGACCCCAGGGTAACTTCTAAGCAACTGAAGGCCTCTCTCACATTGGCTAATGTTAATGTTCATGAGTCGACCATCAGGAGAACACTGAACAACAATGGTGTGCATGACAGGGTTGCAAGGAGAAAGCCACTGCTCTCCAAAAAAAACTTGCTGCTTGTCTGCAGTTTGCTAAAGATCGCATGGAAAAGCCAGAAGGCTATTGGAAAAATGTTTTGTGGATTGCTGAGCCCAAAATTGAACAATTTGGTTTAAATGAGAAGCGTTAAGTTTGGAGAAAGGAAAACACTGCATTCCAGTATAACAACCTTATCCCATCTGTGAAACATGGTGGTGGTAGTATCGTGTTTTGGGCCTGTTTTGCTGCATCTGGGCCAGGACAGCTTGCCATCATTGATGGAGCAATGAATTCTGAATTATACCAGGGAATTCTAAAGGAAAATGTCAGGACATCTGTCCACGAACTGAATTTCAAAAGAAGGTGAGTCATGCAGCAAGACAACGACCCTAAGCACACAAGTCGTTCTACCAAAGAATGGTTAAAGAAGAATAAAGTTCATGTTTTGGAATGGCCAAGTCAAAGTCCTGACCTTAATCCAATCAAAATGTTGTGGAAGGACCTGAAGCGAGCAGTTCATGTGAGGAAACCCACCAACATCCCAGAGTTGAAGCTGTTCTGTACGGAGGAACGGGCTAAAATTCCTCCAAGCCAGTGTGCAGGACTGATCAACAGACACCGGAAACATTTAGTTGCAGTTATTGCTGCACAAGGGGGTTACACCAGATACTGAAAGCAAAAGTTCACATACTTTTGCCACTCACCGATATGTAATATTGGATCACTTTCCTCAATAAATAAATGACCAAGTATAATATTTTTGTCTCATTTGTTTAACTGGGTTCTCTTTATCTACTTTTAGGACTTGTGTGAAAATCTGAGGATGTTTTATGCCATATTATTTTTGCAGAAATATAGAAAATTCTAAAGGGTTCACAAACTTTTAAGCACCACTGTGTGTATATATATATATATATATATATATATATATATATATATATATAATTCCCCTGATCAAGAAGTATAATTTCTGTAATCATCGCGCTATCCACTGAACCACAGTGAAATTTTTTTTTTTTTAAATATCTTTTATCTTGTGCTCTCAGTTTCCTCAATGTTAAGTTCCCTTCTGTAAACAGGGAAATACTTTTCATAAAATGACTGAAATGGCAACTATGAAAAATAGGAGATCACATCAAACAAATAATCAAAATGGAAGAACATTCTTATCACCATCAGATGATCTAGCCCACATATATAGAGTAACAGAACCCAGAACTGTACTTTATATTTTGGAGCCAAGCACCAAAGGTGTAAGTTCATTGTAACTGTTAGAAAATTTCACTATAATTATACTTTCTGTCATGGGAGTCTATGGCAACCCATATAACCCTTTGGTCAATTTTACTGAAATATGGTACATTGATAGAGGATAGTCCACATTATCCAGGCATCAAATTTGGGGTCAATCCATCCATCTCTATAGTGCCACCGACAGGCCAAATTTAAAGATATGTTTTTGCTTATAACTTTTAAATCGTTTATCCTAGGGTTGTGATCTTTATTTCCCCTGGATCCTTGAGTGGTCTCGATTTGAATGCATCCATTGCCATTAATGTTTGCCATTTTGAATTTTTCAAAAAACATACGTTTGAAAACTAGTCCTAGATTGTTGACCCTATCACCACCAAATTTGATATGTAGCATCTCCCGAGGGTTCTGACCAAACTTCTTAAAAAAGTTTTTGATCAAGCAAATGATATGGCCTCTGTCATCCAATGAACTTTGATGGCAAAGACACCAAAACAGGTCATGAGCCATATGTCAGCAGTTCTTGGTTGGAGTCATGCCAAATATGGTATACTTTATTGCCAGGAGTGAATATTGGGTGCCCCCAAGTTTCATGAAGTATGGCCACATGGGAACTGTACCAGAAAAACAGAGGGGAAAAAACATTAAACGCTTATGACTTTGGAGGCAGAGCAGATGTGTCAACCAAATTTCTTGTGCATTCCTTTGTGGCCAAGCCATCATTCCATGTCATGCTACCAACAGGCAGAGTTTCAGAGTACATTTTTGCTTATAACTTTTGAAGCATTTGTCCTAGAGTTGTGATCCTTAAACTCCTGGCTCCCTGGGTCATGATAAATTGAATAGAATAGACTCATCCATTGTATTAGATTTTTGAAAAAGAAAAAAAAATCCTACTTTGCAAACTAGTGCCAAAATTTGGCATGAATCACCAAGAGAGGGTGCTGACCAAAAGTTGTGATGGGCCAGCTGATATTGCCATAGTCACATATCAATCAAATTAAATTTGATGGTAATAGATGGCAAAACAGGAAGTGACTCATATCTCAGCAGTGCTTTGTTGAAGTGATGGCAAACTTGGTATATTTTTGGTATTAGGAATACTGGGTATGCACCATCCATCTATCCATCCATTATCCATAACCGCTTATCCTGCGCAGGGTCGCAGGCAAGCTGGATCCTATCCCAGCTGACTATGGGCGAGAGGCAGGGTACACCCTGGACAAGTCACCAGGTCATCGCAGGGCTGACACGTAGAGACAAACAACCATTCACACTCACATTAACACCTACAATCAATTTAGAGCCACCAATTAGCCTAACCTGCATGTCTTTGGGGGAAACCAGAGCACCCAGAGGAAACTCACACAGACACAAGGAGAAGATGCAAACTTCACACAGAAAGGCCCCCATCGACCACTGGGCTCAAACCCAGAACCTTTTTGCTGTGAGGCAACAGTGCTAACCACTACACCACCGTGCCGCCCCAGGTGTGCATCATGTTTCACGAAATTTGGCTACTTGAAAGCACTGTACCATTAAAAAAACAAAACAAACAAACAAAAAAAACCCAACTTTTAAATCCCCATTACTTTTCTTATTTTGTTTGTTTCATCAAAGCTAAGAATCCTAACTGGGAACTTATGGAACCTCTGCATCAGCCATTTTGTGTTTTATCCATCTTTGATTTTGTCAAAAACACATTTAGCCATCTTCTCCTAGAGTTACTGCACAATGAAATTTTGTGTATTACCTCTTTTGAACATTGTCCTTAAGAATAGTTAAAGGATATTTACCAGGTTGAACAATATGGCTGCAGTGTAAGCACAAATTCACCCATGAAGGTACCATAATGGAAGAGTGGCCATATCTCTGCAATGCTTTTGTTCATTGGCATAAAACTTGGCACATATGCTTACCATGAGGCCTGGGTGGCAAACACGGTATCTGGTTATTTAGCACAAAAGTCTTTTAGCACAAGTCTTTTAGCAGAAATCTCAAGTCTTTTCACACAAATCCAGAGTCTTTTAGCACAAGTTCTAAAGTCTCTTAGCACAACTCTATGTTCTTTAGCACAACTCTAGATTATGGTCACAATAATCGAAAAAAATACTCTCCAGTAAACACACACGTACCTACGATGTAGTGGTTAGGTAGTGGTTTGGTAATGTCAGGGAAATACATCGTAGTTACATAGTAGGCACGTCCTAATACAACGTCGTGCCAATACGTAACGTAGTGGTAATACCTAACGACAACATAGTGGTAATACCTAACGACAACGTAGTGATAATACGTAACGGACACATTATCTGGTGACTATCCAATGACATATGTCCTACTATGTAGTCTACATGTTGTGTGTATTTTCTATTTGATGATCGATGTATTAATAATTTGCTTTCGTACATTTTGTTGTATGTCTCTATGAATAACATTAACCATGTGATCTTGGTCTATTGATGAATTGGTCGTGGTTTATTTAACTTTAAAATAGCGCTGAATGAGGCCATTTCAATGAAATAAAAGTTCATAGATTCATGATTTTGCAGTTAGGTATGTCTTATCAGTTTACCTGCATTGTAACCCTCTAATATAACTATTAGTGGTATTTTTTTAAATCCAAAATCATGTTCGGTACACGCAAAACTTTAACTGAAGGGGAGGACTTTCACATGATCTGTAATTGCCAACAAATTATTTCCGTGACCTGTGATTTGAGCCTGTTTCTATTCCTGTGATGTGTGATTGAGAATTTTTATTTTTGTGACACAGCCCCCCAGTGGCAGATCCGGGGGAGAGGTTTAACCCCCCACCCCCCTTCAGCGACCAGGGGAGAGGGGGGTGGGTATAAAAGAGTAAACACAACAGAAAGCTTGAAGCAAGCAAAATTATTTAAAATATGCTCAAATTCACTGAATGAACATGTACATTTTCATTTTCCAGGGCGCATGCCTTTGGGCCGTTCGTCGACACTTTTCGTAGAAGTTATCAATATCCCCCACTTTTTTTCCAAATCCAATACCCGCCACTATCCCGTGACCCCCTCCACCACCCCACCCAGTTAACTTGGCGGGAAAATGGCATATGCTGGCTGACCTCTATCCCACCATGCTTTGCCGGCTCCGGATCAAGTCGGTCTTTCAAAACCCGTTGAAGGATCGACTTCCCGCGTCCCAGTTTTTTTTATTCGTGTGAAGAGAAGGTGTTTCGTTATAATTGGAGAGCTTTGAGCAACAGAATCTTTCAAGAATGTTACCCTTGATATTGTTGTCACTATGTGAATGTAAGGTGATTAAGTCTGATGATATATTATATGCAAATGTTATCGTTAAATGTTTATTTTAACGAATTTTAGTGTATGAGTATCCACTGCAGGAAAGCGTGCCGTGGCGCCATATTGTTTGTGGGGGATGATGACCGTGGTGTCGGAGTCCCGACTCCCAGTGACAACCCTGTTATTGAATGTTGTTGTGGATCCTTTATGGGGTAATTTCATTCACTATTTTAAACCATGGTTTAAAGCTGTGAAGGTTTAACTACCTCTTGATTTCAATCAAAAGATGACTTTGGTCAGTTCAAAAGAGATATAAACTGATAAACATGCATCCTAATATGAATGTTTGATGAACTTTAAAAACTATATTGTTTCACAAAATTTATTCTGTAACAACATATGTAGACTACTTATTGGGGTATTTGGAATGTTTCATAAAGCTGTTCCACATTATTTCAGTTTGTTTTACTGTTACATGCATTTATTATGCAATCTAGAGAAAAATTCACTTAGGTGGAATTTCTTTTTATCTCTTGGGAATATCATTCATCTCCAAGGTTTGCATATTACATTCATTAAAAACAAACAGTAAAATCTTAGCATTAGCTTAATTAATTCCATTTGTTCTGCAAGATATTAATTGGTTTGCAAATTTGTCTCAGATACAGAGGATCTTGAAGAGCTGTTCAGGCCGAGGAGTACAGATCCACGGCAAAATACCATATCAGACAGTGAGTTCTATTCTTACTTACAAAAGAGACATGCTAGCGTATACATTTTATAAAAAGATAGAAACACTACTTGAATAAATGACTTACATTTGTGATCTGTCAGTCTGAATATCTGTGTAGTGACATCCAGTACTAATACTATTACTTATTGATGTGTGGTATTTTATCATAAAATTCAACCATTTTTTAAATTTATATATTTAATTCATAAATGCATAATGCTCACTTGTTTTTATGTGGCCCATGACACTAACCACTTCCTTTTTATGTATTTTTATAGATTATCAGAGAAAGGTTCTGATGCGCCTAGATGAAATTGTGCAGAATTATCTGTAGGTACTTACCTCTTGCAAATATTTTATGTGTACATACATCACTTAATCTGACCATATAATGGTAAACAAGGATTTCCCAATTTATCATTGATTATAATTATATTTGCAGGCTCGCGCTGCTGTGGCTGCAACAACTAAAGAGACAACTACTGTACCAACCCACCATTCATCTGATTCGGAAACCAGAGACAGCTGTTAGCTCTTTCACTGCTAGAATTTCTGTTATTGAATACTGGTTCACCATTAAATATTTTCTAGAGCCAGAACAAAAATAATGGTTGGCATGTGTGTAAATATTGCAGTCAGTTTCTGTAGGTTTTTATGCCATTTTAGTGTAATGTAATATCTGACCAGCAGCTATCATAAAAGTGCAGGATAATACCTTTAAGTTCCTTTGCATATTCATGATTACATTTGATTCAGGTAATGCATGTATTAATCTTCTATTTCATCCTGTGAAACTATAACACATGACCTGTTATGATTGTCAATTGTACTAGTACATACAGTTTTTTTTTTAATATATATATATATATATATATATATATATATATATATATATATATATATATATGGGTGGCACGGTGGTGTAGTGGTTAGCGCTGTCGCCTCACAGCAAGAAGGTCCCGATTCGAGCCCCGTAGCCGCCGAGGGCCTTTCTGTGTGGAGTTTGCATGTTCTCCCCGTGTCCACGTGGGGTTCCTCCAGGTGCTCCGGTTTCCCTCCAGTCCAAAGATATGCAGGTTAGGTTAACTGCTGACTCTAAATTGACCGTAGGTGTGAATGGTTGTCTGTGTCTATGTGTCGGCCCTGTGATGACCTGGCGACTTGTCCAGGGTGTACCCCACCTTTCGCCCATAGTCAGCTGGGATAGGCTCCAGCTTGCCTGTGACCCTGTAGAACAGGATAAAGCAGCTAGAGATGATGAGATAATATATATATATATATATATATTGTTCACATTTCTAATCTAACCTGGCTGATGCAGCTATTTTTTTGTTGAAATAAATGCACTGACTATGCAAAATATTGTTGCTTCTTCCATGTTTCCTGCATAATATTACTCGGGTTTTGTAAGGTAGTAGAAAGGATGGGAAAATGTAAGGTGGTGAGAACATGCCCATATGAGTGTGAAAGTATCCATAGTGTAGTGGGAAGGTGCCCATAGGGTAGTGGGAAGGTGCCCATAGGATAGTGGGAAGGTCGTGGGTACATAATTTCTCTCCGTAACTTTACGACGTAGTAAAAACGTTGCTGGTAGTCCAGAATTTTACTTAGTGACTTCGTAAAAACACTACGTAACATCTACCAAACCACTACGTTGTAAGTACGTAGTTACTATGTAAAATTGTTACAGTACCTGGGATCATGATACAGGAAGGGGTTTATTATGATTGCTTAGGGACTGGAAGCTGGAATTTCTGCTGTTGTCCATATTAAGGATCAGTTGTTGATCCCTGAAATGTGGACTGAAAATCTGATTCCTTGGTGTCTTTGGATATTTGTACTTAAGCCTAACAAACCTTGAATTGTTGGCACCTTCATAGATAACTTCAGTCACTTCTGATCATATCACAAATTCAAGTGACTGTCAATAATTACGCGTTTACCAAATTAATTAACCGGGGGATTGTGTCTCTTGCCCTGCTTGACAACATGTGTTTTGCTGACTAAGAGCGGAATCTATTCCTAAAAACTTACTCAAATTATGAAAAGTCCATTTGATATCACATATTACTGTTTTCATATGTATTTGACTAATAAAGCTACAAAGTCTTCAACCAAACAAAGACCAATTTCAAAGGTAACTTCCACTAAAGTATCCTAGAATGAATGGCAATTAAATACAACCCCGATTCCAAACAAGTTGGGACAAAGTACAAATTGTAAATAAAAACGGAATGCAATGATGTGGAAGTTTCAAAATTCCATATTTTATTCAGAATAGAACATAGATGACATATCAAATGTTTAAACTGAGAAAATGTATCATTTAAAGAGAAAAATTAGGTGATTTTAAATTTCATGACAACAACACATCTCAAAAAAGTTGGGACAAGGCCATGTTTGCCACTGTGAGACATCCCCTTTTCTCTTTACAACAGTCAGTAAACATCTGGGGACTGAGGAGACAAGTTGCTCAAGTTTAGGGATAGGAATGTTAACCCATTCTTGTCTAATGTAGGATTCTAGTTGCTCAACTGTCTTAGGTCTTTTTTGTTGTATCTTCCGTTTTATGATGCGCCAAATGTTTTCTATGGGTGAAAGATCTGGACTGCAGGCTGGCCAGTTCAGTACCCGGACCCTTCTTCTACGCAGCCATGATGTTGTAATTGATGCAGTATGTGGTTTGGCATTGTCATGTTGGAAAATGCAAGGTCTTCCCTGAAAGAGACGTCATCCGGATGGGAGCATATGTTGCTCTAGAACCTGGATATACCTTTCAGCATTGATGGTGTCTTTCCAGATGTGTAAGCTGCCCATGCCACACGCACTAATGCAACCCCATACCATCAGAGATACAGGCTTCTGAACTGAGCACTGATAACAACTCGGGTCGTCCTTCTCCTCTTTAGTCCGAATGACACGGCATCCCTGATTTCCATAAAGAACTTCAAATTTTGATTTGTCTGACCACAGAACAGTTTTCCACTTTGCCACAGTCCATTTTAAATGAGCCTTGGCCCAGAGAAGACGTCTGCGCTTCTGGATCGTGTTTAGATACGGCTTCTTCTTTGAACTATAGAGTTTTAGCTGGCAACGGCGGATGGCACGGTGAATTGTGTTCACAGATAATGTTCTCTGGAAATATTCCGGAGCCCATTTTGTGATTTCCAATACAAAAGCATGCCTATTTGTTGGCGCAGAATTAGGGGGATTGGTGATCCTCTTCCCATCTTTACTTCTGAGAGCCGCTGCCACTCCAAGATGCTCTTTTTATACTCAGTCATGTTAATGACCTATTGCCAATTGACCTAATGAGTTGCAATTTGGTCCTCCAGCTGTTCCTTTTTTGTACCTTTAACTTTTCCAGCCTCTTATTGCCCCTGTCCCCACTTTTTTGAGATGTGTTGCTGTCATGAAATTTCAAATGAGCCAATATTTGGCATGAAATTTCAAAATGTCTCACTTTCGACATTTGATATGTTGTCTATGTTCTATTGTGAATGCAATATCAGTTTTTGAGATTTGTAAATTATTGCATTCCGTTTTTATTTACAATTTGTACTTTGTCCCAACTTTTTTGGAATCGGGGTTGTAAAAGTACAATATAAATGTTCAGGAATGACAAAACAAGCAAAATTAATATATCAATTGTTTATAATACGGCAATGTAGCGTGTATCGAGTATGGGTGGAGCACAGAGGACGGCAGGACAGCGTTTGGAGGCAGACAAGGCGATTTATTTTTATAACTTTTCAGTCTAATAATCTCATTCATTCACACACACACACTCGTCTGGTCCCGGGTTGCGCTCCCTCTCCTCTCTCTCTGCCTCCTTAAATAGGGAGCGGTTACTGGGAAAAAACACACACAAACAGGTTAATTATCCTCAGGTGTCGCGATTCTGCCACTCACCTTCCCCGGCTCCACCCTCCTGTCACAGACCGGCGCTTGACCACGCTCCCGCTGCCACATACCCCCACCGCCCGACTCAGGCCGGGCGCTCGTCCGGCCCGCAGCCGACTCCCCCCCCCCCCCCCCCTTGACGGGAGAGGAAGTCCGCCACGACCATCTGCGCCCCCAGCCTGTGGACCACCTTGAAGTTGAAGGGTTGGAGTGCCAGATACCAACGGGTGATCCGCGCGTTGGCATCCTTCATGCGGTGGAGCCACTGGAGGGGCGCGTGGTCCGAACAGAGAGTGAAAGAGCGCCCCAGCAGGTAGTAACGGAGGGCGAGGACCGCCCACTTAATCACCAGGCACTCTTTTTCAATTGTGCTGTAGCGCCCCTCACGCACTGACAGCTTCCGGCTGATGTACAGGACAGGGCGGTCCTCCCCCTCCACCTGCTGGGACAAAACGGCCCCCAGCCCTCTGTCCGACGCATCGGTCTGCAACACAAAAGGGAGAGAGAAGTCAGGGGAGTGTAAAAGTGGCCCCCCGCACAGTGCAGCCTTTACCTCAGAGAAAGCCCGCTGGCACTGCTCCATCCACTGGACCGGATCTGGCGCCCCCTTTTTAGTGAGGTCAGTCAGCGGGCTGGTGACATCCGAATAATTAGGTATAAACCTACGATAGTAGCCAGCCAGCCCCAGGAACTGCCTCACCCCCTTTTTGGTCTTGGGCCTCGGGCAGGCCGCAATCGCTGCTGTCATTAATTTGGGGACGCACCTGCCCGTTGCCCAAGTGGAAGCCCAGATACCGTACTTCCACCCGCCCAATCGCACACTTCTTCGGGTTGGCAGTGAGTCCTGCCCGCCTCAGCGACCTAAGGACGGCCCTCAGGTGTTGTAGGTGCCGCTGCCAATCATTACTATAAATGATGATATCATCTAGGTAAGCGGCCGCATAGGTGGTGTGGGGCCGGAGGACCCGGTCCATCAGCCGCTGAAACGTAGCGGGCGCCCCAAACAGCCCAAAAGGAAGTGTGACGAACTGGTGTAAGCCGAACGGTGTGGAAAAGGCCGTTTTTTCCCGGGATAATGGAGTCAAGGGGATCTGCCAATATCCCTTCGTCAAATCCAGTGTCGAGTAAAAGCGAGCCGTGCCTAGTCGATCGAGCAGCTCATCAATACGAGGCATTGGGTACGCGTCAAATTTAGACACCACGTTGACTTTCCTATAGTTCACACAGAACCGGACCGAGCCGTCGGCCTTGGGAACCAAGACCACCGGGCTGCTCCAGTCACTGTGGGACTCCTCGACGATGCCCATTTCGAGCATGGCCTGAAGTTCTTCCCGAACTACCTTTTTTTTGTGTTCGGGTAATCTATAAGGACGGCTCCGCACTACCACCCCCCGGGGACGTCTCTATGTGGTGTTCTATGAGGTTAGTGCGACCGGGCAGGGGTGAGAACACATCCGAAAACTCGGCCTGCAACTGGGCGACCTCCGTGAGTTGGGTCGGGGAGAGGTGGTCTCCACAGGGGACCGGAGAGGTACGTGATGCCAATGACCCTTTTTGGACCTCCCGCCCCAGCTCCGCCTTCTCCGGAACTACCGACACCAACGCCACGGGGACCTCCTCGTTCCAGCGTTTCAGTAGATTGAGGTGGTAGATCTGTAGCGCCCCCTCCCTGTCCGTTCGCCTAACCTCATAGTCGACGTCCCCAACTCGCCGTGTGACCTCAAAGGGTCCTTGCCACTTAGCGATTAATTTGGAGCTCGACGTGGGCAACAGGACGAGTACCTTATCTCCCGGAGTGAACTCTCTAAGGCGCGTGCCCTTGTTGTACAGGCGGGCTTGCCATTCCTGGGCCTGCCGCAAATTCTCCTGAGTTAGGTGGGTGAGCGTGTGGAGTTTTGCGCGCAGATCCATAACGTACTGAATTTCGTTTTTGCTCGGTGAAGGTCCCTCCTCCCAATTTTCCCGCAGTACATCTAAGATGCCGTGCGGCTTACGCCCATATAATAATTCAAATGGGGAGAACCCCGTGAAGGCTTAGGGGACCTCTTGCACTGCAAACAACAAGGGTTCGAGCCACTTATCCCAGTTACGTGCGTCCTCACTTACGAATTTTTTGATAATATTCTTGAGGGTGCGGTTGAACCGTTCAACTAAACCGTCCGTCTGTGGGTGATAAACGCTGGTGCGGATCGGCTTAATACCCAGTAGCCCATACAGTTCGCTCAGTGTTCGTGACATAAACGAGGTGCCTTGGTCAGTCAGAATCTCTTTCGGGATTCCAACCCGGGAGATGACGTGGAAGAGGGCCTCTGCAATACTGCGTGCTGAGATATTGCGAAGAGGCACCGCTTCCGGGTATCGCGTTGCATAGTCCACCAGAACCAATATAAAGCGGTACCCTCGTGTTGACCGATCTAATGGCCCGACGAGATCCATCCCAATTCTTTCGAACGGGGTCTCAATTAATGGTAGGGGGCGCAAGGGCACTTTTGGAATGGCCGCTGGATTTACTAACTGGCATTCGCGGCACGCCGTACACCACTTACGGACGTCGCCGCGAATCCCCGGCCAATAGAATCGGGCCATTATCCGGGCGAGTGTCTTATCCTGCCCGAGGTGTCCAGCCATGGGATTAAAGTGAGCCGCCTGAAATACCAATTCCCGGCGGCTCTTTGGAATTAGCAATTGGGTGACTCGCTCTTTTGTCTGAGTGTCCTGCGTCACTCGGTATAACCTATCCTTCAAAATGGAAAAATAGGGGAAGGAGGGGGTGGCGCCCGGCTGGAGCGTCTGACCATCGATTACTCTCACTTGGTCAAACGCGTGTCGCAGAGTCTCGTCTCGCGATTGTTCCAGTGGGAAATCCGCGAGGGATTCCCCAATAGAAAGAGGAGGGGGCCGGGGGCTCCTCACTCTGTCGCGGAGATGACGTAGACGGCTCTGCGACCGCAGCTCCAGCCAAAGCGACACCGGGACCCTCCCCTGTTAACCGGCAGGACCCACTCTTTATTAGGCGTGCCATTAAACCCCGAAATCCCGGCCAATCAGTCCCCAAGATCAAAGAGTGGGTAAGGCAAGGATTAACCGCCGCCTTCACTGTCGATTTCTCCCCTCTGAAATGTATGTGGACCGACACCAATGGGTAGCTGTGAATATCCCCGTGCACACACAACACCTTCACCCCTTGTGCTCCCCCCAATGCCTCGTCTTGCACCAGGCTTTGGTGGATCGAGGTCTGATTGCAACCTGAATCCACCAACGCCTGATATGTAGCCCCTTGTACACTTACCGGTATGCGATACGCTCCGGCCCGATCGAGGGCAGCCTCTGGCGCGTCGGGGATCCGCACCACCGCCCCCATTTCCATCGCTGCACACTGTTGCTGCAGGTGGCCCGGTTCCCCGCAGCGCCAGCAAACCAGCCCGGGCCTTCCCTCTGCAGCTGTGTTCTGGGGCTCACTCATCTGAGGGGGGGGAGAGACAGACACAGAAGGGAGAAACGGGAGGGCACCACGGGTGCGGCGGGCCGGCTGGGGTGGAGCCGGCCCCCGCCTCCGCGGTGGGGGAATGGGGCGAGGACGGGACACGGGAGGAGGGGGGGAGAAAGAGAGAGAGAAGAGGAGAAAGACGATGCTGTCGTCCGCTGTCCTGCTGCCGGAACAGCCGCCAGATGATCCTCCACCAGTCCCACGGCCTGATCCAGCGACGCCAGGCGGTGGCACTGGACCCACTCCGCGGTTCCAGCTGGTAAGCGGGCGATGAACTGTTCCAGCGCCACCTGGTCGATGATTCCCTCGGCGTCGCGATCTTCGGCCCTCAGCCACCGCCAGCAGGCGTCCCGGAGCTGCTGGCCGAACGCGAACGGGCTGCCGACTTCCTCCATCCGCAGCGCGCGGAAGCGCTGGCGCTGCTGCTCCGGCGTGCACCCCACGCCCTGGAGGACAGCCCGGCAAAGGTCGGCGTAGGCCAGCCTGCGATCGGCGGGGAGCTGTAGCGCGGCCAGCTGCGCCTCTCCCGTCAGGAGGGGGAGGAGGCGCGCCGCGCGCTGCTCCATCGGCCACCCCGAGGCTTCGGCGACCTGCTCGAACAATGTGATGAAAGCCTCGGGGTCGTCCTGCAGGCCCATCTTGGTCACAGTGAGGGGAGACGGGCCCGCGGCCGGGGCGCTGGTGGACCCCGCCGACGCAAGGAGATGCCGGAACGCCTCTCGATCTTCCTGCTGGGCCAGCACCAGGGCTTCGAAGCGGCGCTCCTGCTCCTTTCGGAGCATGACAAGTGCCTGGTGCTGGCTCTGCTGAGCCGTGGCGAGGGCGTGGACCAAGTCCGTGAACGGAGAGGATTCCATGGGGCTGCTGTGTTGGTGCTCCACCTTTTCCCGGGTTTCGGCACCACTGTAGCGTGTATCGAGTGTGGGTGGAGCACAGAGGACGGCAGGACAGCGTTTGGAGGCAGACAAGGCGATTTATTTTTATAACTTTTCAGTCTAATAATCTCATTCATTCACACACACACACTCGTCTGGTCCCGGGTTGCACTCCCTCTCCTCTCTCTCTGCCTCCTTAAATAGGGAGCGGTTACTGGGAAAAAACACACACAAACAGGTTAATTATCCTCAGGTGTCGCGATTCTGCCACTCACCTTCCCCGGCTCCACCCTCCTGTCACAGACCGGCGCTTGACCACGCCCCCGCTGCCACAAGCAATCATGAAGCAAGAAGAAGATGAAGCAGACAAGATTACGCTAAGATGTAAGGGTTGTTTGATCACCAAGACTAGTCTCGAAGCTGTGGTTAGTTTACAGAGAAATTCACTTTGTTGCAGCATGTTTACATTTGATTTCAATTTTTATTTTTTTGTTCAATGCTATCAACTGCTAAAAAAAGTTATTAAACATCTTCAAACATGATCAGTAAGTATTCATAATAAAGATTAAGTGTTCTTGGATCTTGTGCTAAAGAACTTTGAGTTGTGCTAAGAGACTTGAGAACTTGTGCTAAAAGACTTGTGCTAAAAGACGTTTTTGCTAAATAACCGTAAACCGCACACACCATAGTTCATGAAATTTGGTCACTTGGGGTGCTATACTAAAAAACAGATTTAAACACCAATCTGTCCATGTGCTTAGATTTTAACGAAATTTTGTTCAAAATGGACATCACAAAGCACAGACCACACAGTGAAAAGCAGATATTGCCTCCTTTTTTTTTTGCAGATCATTACATCATTGCATGTCAGGTTCTAACTGAGAAATGAACACAGTTCGATGTCCAAATTGCATGGCTGCTAAGATACATTCAGTTTGTAGCAACTAAAATAGGCACATCTCCTGCACCTTTTAACCTACTGTCACAAATAATACACTAAACAGTGCTGAATAAACACTTGGACTTACCATAATGGCCTAAATATACAATGGTTTTCTTTCTTTCTTTCTTTCTTTCTTTCTTTCTTTCTTTCTTTCTTTCTTATTTTTTTTAGAAATTGTGTCTGAATTTATGTGTAAAATGGGTGCTTTTCATAAGGAGATGGTTCAATAGTATTAGAAATCCCAGTAGACTCATTTATTTTTATTTAATTTAAATAACTTGTACTTTTTAAAATGTAATTACATTTTTTATGTTTCATTTAAAAGCTATAGAAAACATAGCATATCTTGTGTGTGTTTTTAATCAAATTATGTCAAATGAAATTATTTTCGCGATCTTCAAAAAGTCTTTTTTTAAACAACAAAAGGGTGTTGAAAAATGTGTGTGGTGGTGGTGGGGGGGGGGGGGGGGCTTTTCTAATCCATGATATGTTATTATATTCAGCTAATATGGTATGTTCTCTGCCATTTTCCCCATGATTTTGGATTTTATCAAATATCCCAGAATTGTACTTCTCCAACAGCATTACCACTTCTTATTGCAATGTCCCAAGAAGGCACACTGCATTTTATGGTACGGCTTATGTTTAAGCTTGACATATATGTAGCAGGGCGGCACGGTGGTGTAGTGGTTAGCGCTGTCGCCTCACAGCAAGAAGGTCCTGGGTTCGAGCCCCGGGGCTGGCGAGGGCCTTTCTGTGTGGAGTTTGCATGTTCTCCCCGTGTCCGCGTGGGTTTCCTCCGGGTGCTCCGGTTTCCCCCACAGTCCAAAGACATGCAGGTTAGGTTAACTGGTGACTCTAAATTGACCGTAGGTGTGAATGTGAGTGTGAATGGTTGTCTATGTGTCAGCCCTGTGATGACCTGGCGACTTGTCCAGGGTGTACCCCGCCTTTCACCCGTAGTCAGCTGGGATGGGCTCCGGCTTGCCTGCGGCCCTGTAGAAGGATAAAGCGGCTAGAGATGATGAGATGAGATGAGATGAGATATATGTAGCAGGGGCAGTATGGTGGTACAAATGGGTAGCACAACTGCATAATAATGTGGAGGTTTCAAGTTTGGGGTGAATCTGTGTTCAGTTTGTACCAGGGTTTCCTCTGGTTTTCTACTACAGTCCAAAATCATTCAGATAATGTCAATTCGACATGCTATATTTGCCCATAGATGGGTGTGTAAGAGTGGGTGTCAGTGTGTCTGTTCACCCTGTGAGGCACTGGTAGGGTTTTTTTTGGAAGTGAAAGTTCCAGGTTATTGGGTTTTGACAAAAAGAGGAGTTTTGGACTGGAAGGTTAAAAGAAAATGCAGAAAAGTACATTCTTTTTCCCAACATTAAAGGTAGACTGCCTTCCAGATTTTTCAAGTTTAGGTCATAAAAAGAATTTTCCCTGACACCCAATTATTTTTGTTTAATGGACCAAAAGCTACTGAATTCGAATTACAGACTTCCAGTTTTATTAGGGTTTTTTTTAAAATGGAACAATTAATGAATTTAGGGCCACATGGCCCTAAATTCTCCACTATTTTTTCTTGCTTCACCATGACGCAATACAAGATATTACATCATGCATCATGTGGTGGGCTTTCCCTGTTCGCGCAAGGCATTGTGGAATACAAATTTGAAACAGGAGAGAATAATGGAGGACGTGAGTGTGGAAATGAGACGTGAAAGACCGACTATAGTAACGGAAAGCAAGAAGAAAAGATGTTATGTTGCAAAAGAAAGGAAACCCAGGACCAAACTAATAAATACTGGCAGTCAGCGAACACCTCGGTGTGATCAGCTGTTCGTTTAGTGACAGAATGATGGAACTGTCAGTGCACGGTCAAGGTAAACCTGTAGATGGCAGTAATGCAACACTGGATGCCAGCTGCCGTAAAATCCAAAAGAAGAAGAAGAAGAAGAAGAAGAAGGTAAATCTGCACATGTGCACACGGACTCTGTCTGCTTGACTGCGCGAAGTGAGCAATTTCATGCACATTATTTGCGAGGCAATCCCCTCAAATTAAATAACTTTCCAGCCACACAATGGCCTGAGTTTTTTTAGATATTACAAAAATAAACATATATCACAATGACCAAATTTCAGAGGGAACTAAATTTCACTGATTTCATGAAATCGAAAGGCTGTCTACTTTTAACTGAACATGCGCAAGGAAACGCATTAACATGATCTGTTATTGACCCATACGGCATGGTGGTGCCATAAGTAGCTTTGTTGACTCTGAGCTCGTGTCCCCCAGTTAGATCCTGAGCTCGGGTTACCGCCTGTGTTGTATTTTGCATAATTTTGCATGTTCTACAGGTGTCTGTGTTGGTTTCCTCTGGTTTCCTCCCTCCTCCCAAAACCACACATGTAGGTAAGGTGGTGACTCTACACTGTCCCTAGATGGGATAAATGAATGTTGTTTGATTGATATGATGACTAGTGCAGGTACAGTACATGAGATGAATAAATGAATGTTGTTGGATGGAGACAATGACTCGTCCTGGATTAGCTTGAAGCCAGCAAAGAACAAACTCTTGAGAGGGTACAGCATACTGTGTGTTTTCCAGTGAATTGCCTGTGCTCATGTCCAGCCCCCTGCAACATCTTCCTTCGTGTCCCAAGTGGTGCACTGGGTGCCTTGGTTTTCTGGAACACATGAAATAATATCTCAAAGCATCATGATTAGATAATTATTGTAAGGAGTAGAGCAAACAGACTTTCAGAAATAAAAAGATGGGACATTACAAGAACAGAAAACAGAATCACTTGCAGCTGCAGTCCACATCATCCAGAGAAAACAAATCCAGTAAACCAAGGTCAAGACATTATAGTTGATTAAAATTAATGCTTTTATGTCATACTTCATTAATACCAGTGTCCAACAGGCCAAAAGATTTCTACCATACCACAGTGAGAAACATCCAGTTGCCATGGTTTTGGATGCTAATGGCATCATCCTTACCAAGCTTTCAAAAATTGTCCAATAAATATTTACCTGAAAGGATGAGATAATATCAGCAAGCAGCTGTACACACACTTCCCTGCAAATAAACTCCTTGCCTTGGGACAAGTGTGTCAGTTTTTAGAAACTGTAGGGCAACTGTAAATGCATCCTTGGCTGATGTGTGTACTGTAGTTGGCAGATGTTGGGATTCAGAAACAAGAATGGTAAACAGAAAAATGTGTTAACAGCAAATAAGACATTGCTGGCAAAAGCAAAGCTTAATTGATGTGCTAATTTTTTTTTCCTTGAAAGAGAGGGAGGCCTCAGCCCTGCTAACCCATTTAGAGCAGATGACATTGGGCATGCCACCATGCAGTATTTAAACAACTGACGTATGTAACTTTCAAACTGCTTTGCGGAAATCAATACATTTTTTTCCTTCTCTCTTTGGTTGGATGAGAGAATAAAATGATAATTGTGATAATAGAAAGCAAATCAAACTAATTATCTATGGGCCAACTACTCCTTGTCCTGACCACTCAGGCTAACGATCTGGAGTGGGTTTCCCGAAAGCCTCTTAAGGTCAAGAGAGTCTTAAATTACCCCTTAAGATCCATCGTCAAGCTAATGTGGTTTTCCTGAACAACATTGTAGCCCAAGTAGTCCTTTAGTTTGTTCAGAATTTACGAGAGACCCGGACCACTCGTTCAAAACAAAGAGCGACTCTCTCACAGCCAAATACACAGAATGTGCATGCACCTCAGAGGGTCTCTCACAGTCAACGGGGGAAACTGGTGTTGAATCTGCTGCCGGTGTTCAATTATTTTTCTTGTACATTGCAAGTCCATTGGGTTAATTATTAAATAAATATATACAAAACATTGTGAATATATTTCAATATGTTATGGAATTACATATGGATATCGTAATGTCACACTGATGTCAGCAAATTTTAATCAAATTTAACTCCATTAGGTGAGTGAGTAACTAATGTAGTGTCATAAATGAGACACATTTCTGGACCTCTAACATTTTGTGTGCGTGTGTGTGTGTGTGAGAGAGAGAGAGAGATTTTGATCTGTGTGTAGTGTGTACCTAAGGAGGTTGAATTGACCTCCTTATATACAGTGGTGCTTGAAAGTATGTGAACCCTTTAGAATTTTCTAGATTTCTGCATAAATATAACCTAAAACATCATCAGATTTTCACACAAGCCCTAAAAGTAGATAAAGAGAACCCAGTTAAACAAATGAGACAAAAATATTATACTTGTTCATTTATTTATTGAGGAAAATTATCCAATATTACATATCTGTGAGGGGCAAAAGTATGTGAACCTTTGCTTTCAGTATCTGGTGTGACCCCCCTGTGCAGCAATAACTACAACTAAACGTTTCTGGTAACTGTTGATCAGTCCTGCACACCAGCTTGGAGGAATTTTAGCCCATTCCTCTCCAAACATAACGCTTCTCATTTAAACCATTTTCTATTTTGGTCTCATTTGTCCATAAAACATTTTTCCAATAGGCTTCTGGCTTGTCCACGTGATCTTTAGCAAACTGCAGACGAGCAGCAGTGTTCTTTTTGGAGAGCAGTGGCTTTCTCCTTGCAACCCTGCCATGCACACCATTGTTGTTCAGTGTTCTCCTGATGGTGGACTCATGAACATTAACATTAGCCAATGTGAGAGAGGCCTTCAGTTGCTTAGAAGTTACCCTGGGGTCCTTTGTGACCTCGCTGACTATTACACGCCTTGCTCTTGGAGTGATCTTTGTTGGTTGACCACTCCTGGGGAGGGTAACAATGGTCTTGAATTTCCTCGATTTGTACACAATCTGGCTGACTGTGGATTGGTGGAGTCCAAACTTTTAAGAGATGGTTTTGTAACCTTTTCCAGCCTGATGAGCATCAACAACGCTTTTACTGAGGTCCTCAGAAATCTCCTTTGTTTGTGCCATGATACACTTGGACAAACATGTGTTGTGAAGATCAGACTTTGATAGATCCCTGTTGTTTAAATAAAACAGGGTGCCCACTCACACCTGATTTGTCATCCAATTGATTGAAAACACCGGACTCTAATTTCACCTTCAAATTAACTGCTAATCCTAGAGGTTCACATACTTTTGCCAGTCACAGATATGTAATATTGGATCATTTTCCTCAATAAATAAATGACCAAATATAATATTTTTGTCTCATTTGTTTAACTGGGTTCTCTTTATCTACTTTTAGGACTTGTGTGAAAATCTGGTGATGTTTTAGGTCATATTTATGCAGAAATATAGAAAATCCTAAAGGGTCCACAAACTTTCAAGCACCACTGTATATATAAGGAGATCAGTTCAACCTCCTTAGGAACACACTACACACAGATCAAAACCTCTCTCTCTCTCTCTCTCTCTGTGTGCACAATTATAAGGGAAAACATTACCCACTCTGCACTGTGGATAACAGTTGTAATAATCCTGACTGCATGATCAAGGGTAACAGTGAAATGAGCAGGCATGGGGAACACATTTACTTAATTATTTAGCTTATTGAGCAGGCTCATTCTTTCATGTGAATGTTTGTTCTTTTTATTAAAAACATGCTTGGAATAAAAAAAATTGCTCAAAAACGTAAAATAGTTTCATTAATTAATTACCATATTATATTTGTAATGCTTCCAGATGATACTATATATTATCTTTTTTAAACACTTTATATTTCATTAGATTTTGGTTAAAAATGAATGCCATGTGACCTTATCAACTGGATTGAACAACTACTAATGACTTCAACAACGACAGTACGATTGCCTTTAGCAACTACTAATGCAGTATATCAGGGATGCACATTGCAAAGATGCTCTTTGTCCTGTTGCTTTTTAGACTCCTTCTTACAAGTGAGTTTGGGAAAACCACATACAGAGACAATGTTCATTGCTTAAGAGAGTCTCTCAACTCTCTCTCTTTAGCCCTAAAGGGCAGCATTATCGGGAAACCTACCCTTGTCCAACTCTTTCAATAGAATGAAAGATCCCTCCAACACATTGTTTATTATCTCCTGTTAGATTAGTTATAAAATAATGAATAGGCTAAATACATAATCAGAGCTTCCTCATTCAAAAGGGACTGAAACATACAGTATTCTGTGTCAGATTATTCCAGTATTATTCCATTCCAGAACCTCTGCTGCCAGAACTGGTAAGTCACACCACAGCCAGTGAGGTTCTGCCAGAGAGTAGCAGGGAAGTGTGAAAAGGTGGAAGGCAACTGTATGAGCCTGGCCTTTCCAAGGTGTTGGGGGCATGATAAGTCTTGTTTAAATGTCACCTTCTCCAAAATGCCATGTGTCAACAAACGCCCGTGCCCTGTAGCTCTGATCTGGCCAAGCAAAAGTCCAGGATAGTCATCAATCAGGCCCGAGGCCTTTCAAAAGTTGGAATGGGCTACAGGAAAGAGCCATGGTAGCTAGGTGGGACCAAAACCCACAGGGTGATCCCTGACCTGAGTGATATCTATAGAGAATGGTTGTGAGTAGAGAATGCTGTGTAAATTTCAGAGAAAATGGCAGATGGGTGTAAAGTAATTTTTTCACAAATCCAAGACTGTCTTTTTACCTCTCTGGTCTATAAACTTTTTAACTTTTTTCTCTTCCTATTTATTTTTCTTTTATGAGTAATTCTAGTTCTTGATTGTGTTTTAATCATAAGTACTGGCAATATTTTGAAAAAAAAAAGACCAAAAAAATTCATATAAAAGTAATAAAACATTCAATGAGTAATTTTTTCAGTTGCATGGGGACATTGTATTATTTTAGGTTAGCACAAAATATTCTTTCCAAAACTAGATTATTGGCACCTCACATTTACAGTAATACAAGAGAATAACAGCACTGAGCCTCTTTCTGTTATGTTTAGCATATATATATATATATATATATATATATATATATATATATATATATATATATGTGTGTGTGTGTTCCATTCTGTGTTTAATTGGATGTACGTTTGGGACATTTTCTACAGATGGTTTAACAAAGGAAAATAAGCTTTGGAATAAAACATCCTGGTACTTGATGGAATTCATTAAACTATTATACTTGTGGCGGCATGGTGGTGTAGTGGTTAGCACTGTTGCCTCACAGCAAAAAGGTTCTGGGTTTGAGCCCAGTGGCTGACGGGGGCCTTTCTGTGTGGAGTTTGCATGTTCTCCCCGTGTCTGTGAGGGTTTCTTCCAGGTGCTCCAGTTTCCCCCACAGTCCAAAGATATGCAGGTTAGGCTATTTGGTGGCTCTAAATTGACCATAGGTGTGAGTGTGAATGGTTGTTTGTCTCTATGTGTCAGCCCTGTGATGATTTGTCCAGGGTGTACCCCACCTCTTGCCCATAGTTAGCTGGGATAGGCTCCAGTTTGCCCGCGACCCTGCACAGGATAAGCGGTTACGGATAATGGATGGATATTATACTTGTCAGAGTCCTACATATCATAAATTCATCTACAGTGCCATAGATGTGTCCGAAGCTAGCATATTATTCTACAACCTCAATTCCAAAAAAATAAAAATATAAAAAATAAAAAAATGGGATGCTATGTAAAATGTAAATAAAAACATACTGTAATTACCTGCAAATCCTTTTCAACCTATATTTAATTGAATGCAATACAAAGACAAGTTATTTAATGTTCAAACTGATAAACTTTATTGTTTTATGAAGTTGCATAAATATACCGTACACTCATTTTGAATGTTATGCCTGCAACACATTCCAAAAAAGGGCATGCTTTCCATTATGTTCCATCAGCTTTTCCTTTATCAACACTCCATAAGTGTTTGGAAAATGAGTGTTTGGAAAATGTTGATGTTTTGAATGTGAAATTCTTTCCCATTCTCGCTTGATATATGACTTCAGTTTCTCAACAGTTCAGGGTGTCTGTTGTCATACTTTGCACTTCATAATGCACCACACATTTTCAATGGAAGGCAGGCAGGCCAGTTTAGCACCCACACTCTTTCACTATGAAGTCACGCTGTTTTAACAGGTGAAGAATATGGCTTGGCATTGTCTTGCTGGAATAAACAGGAACTTCCCTGAGAACGATGTCATCTGAATGGCTGCTCCAAAACCTGTACTTTTCAGCATTAATGGTGCCTTCACAGATCTGTAAGTTACCCATGCCATGGGCACTAACATACCCCCATACCATCACAGATGCTGGCTTTTGAACTTTGTGCTGGTAACAGCCTGGATGGTCCTTTTCCTCTTTAGGACATAGCATCCATGATTTCCACAAACAACTCAAAATGTGGACTCAGACCACAGCACACTTTTCCACTTTGCATCAGTCCATCTCAGATGAGCTCAGGCCCAAAGAATTTGGTGGCGTTTCTAGATGTTGTTGGTATATGCCTTTAACGTTACATGGTAAATGCAGCGACAGCCTGTGTTTAATGACAACACTTTTCTAAAGTGCTCATGAGCCTTTGTAGTAATATCATGTCGGTTTTTATGTAGTGCTGTCTGAGGGAGCGAAGGTTATGGGTGTTTAATGTTAGCTTTTGGCATTGAAGAGATTTCTCTGGAGTCTCTGAATATTTTGATGATATTATGGATTGTCGATGGTGAAATCCCTAAATTTCTTGCAATTGTACATTGAGAAATATTGTTTATAAACTCTTGGGCTATTTACGGTACCTACACAGTTTTTCACAAAGTGGTGAACCTCACCCCATCCTTGCTTGTGAACAACTGAGCCTTTCCAATTACCAGTTAACCTGTTTACTTGAATATTTTTTGAGAATTCCACAACTTTCCCAGTCTTTTGTTGCCCCTGTCCAAAATGTAGATGAGTGGACAATTAACAGAGAGATAGAGAGAGAGAGAGAAAAAGTGTCTTAATAAGGTGTTGGGTCATCACAAGCTGCCAAAACAGCGTGTGCTCCTTGGCACAAATTCTGTAATTGACTGTAACTATACTGGAGGAATGAACACCATAGTTCCAAAAAGAAAAAGAAAAAAATCTGACAGTAGGTGATTTGTAGGGAAGCGTATTTCTGCCACACCAGAAAAAAGGGAAAAAGATCAGTATCACGTAATAACATGAAAAGTTTATTGTTATAACAGTGTGGGAAATAAAGCCGGCCCGGAAATAATTTTCGTATTTGTCTGTCTGTATTTCAAAAGCATCAAATCAGATGGCCCATGAAAAAATTTGTAAAGATATAGGTCTAATCTACTTCTAATTTTCTTCCATGTGTTACACTGGGCAAAGACATTATGTCGTAACACGGCCTGTGAAACAGGGACCCCCCATGAGCTCGACTTTAAAAATTCATAACTTGGCCACCAATGGTCCAAGCCCCACCAAAATTTACAGGCACGTCCCTCTCCCTGAGCCCTTTTGAACCAGCACAGGCATAGCCTGCTTCAAGCCCGCCTCAGCCTGTTATTCACCCCCAAAACCCCTGCACGAGTGCTGCTCGCCGAAAACTTTAATATGAGCCCTGGCTCGAGCCAGCCTTTAAAAATTCATAACTTGGCCAATGATGGTCCCAGCCCTACCAACATTTACAGGCACCTCCCTCTCCCTGAGACCTATCAAACGAGCACAGGCTCAGACTGATCCAATGTCAGGAGCGAGCATGGATCGCAGAAAGCTTTAGCACAAGTCCTAGCTCCAGCTGCTCACGCGTTCAGGGACTTAAAAATTCATAACTTGGCCACTGATGGTCTTAGCCCCACCAAAATTTACAGGCACCTCCCGCTCCCTGAGTGGCACACTAAATAAGACAATAATAATACATTCACTGTTGTTTTTTATTGCATGGTGCAGTTGAACTATTTTTTTAGGGTTGACAGTATCTGATTAATCCAATCAGTTGATTAAGAGTTTAGTTTACATGAAGCTTTGCAGTACAGTATGATGTTAAGTGCCAAACTGCCAATCAGTGGTTACATTGTTATTATTATGTGCATTTTTAAATTCATAATAAGAATGACAGTCACAGTCATGTGCTTTGTAGGATGTAGATTAATATTTGAATAGTTTTTATTGTCTTCTATTTTCTAAGTTCTAGTCCAGCAGATTTTAGTCTGAATGCCAAATGATATGACCATTTCTAGTTTTGAGTCATTTTAAAAGTCATTTTGTTACAAAGTTACTTGGAATCTCGTAGTCAGAATTTTAACCCTATTATGTAAGAATAGTTGGGTTGTTAATTACTAAATTTCTTAAAGACTTATTATCAACATAGTATAAAAATAGTCATTGTTGACATAATGTTTCATGAGTGTTATTATAGTTATTATATGAGGACCAGTAAGTTGTAACCAACTGGAACATCCTTGCCCCCCCCCCCCCCCCCCCATACTTTTTTCTAGACATGGAACTGACCTGTGTGTGCTACTGTTTTCTTGGGTAGAACTTTAAGCATATTTTACTTGAATCTTCTGACATTTTCTTGTAAATTGTATTCAATTTGTAGTGTAATTAGCAACTAATGTGGAGTGTAATTTGGCCTATGAAGATCACAAATGGCCGAGAAGCCATCTCCAGGCATTTCAAGTCCTTCAGCTTCCGGAGCCTTAAGGCAGGCCCCAGACCCCCGGACGCATTGCTCCAGGCCTTTGGCCCATCATTTGGACAGGCTGAAATTTGGATGGACAGACAACATTTCAGGCTTTTCTGTCCTGTGACAGTCTGCTTAAAATTCCTTATTTCCCACACTGTTATAACAATATATTTTTCACATTATAACAATATATTTTCATGTTAGTACATGAAATGTTTCACATTATAATGTGATCATTTGGTGTCATGTTTTAACATGCTCATTTATATTGTTAAAACATGAAACTTTTCACGTTATAGCATGATAACTTTAAAGTCGTGCTTAAATTTATGGTTTGAATGAGATGTGCAGAGAATAAACTGACTCATTTCCATGATTTAACCAAGTTCTATGTCATGCTTGGGTTGAGACATGGCGAGATTCTGCTGTTATTGAACATGGTGGATGACATTGTGATAGGTGTGCACACTCTAAGAAGGATTTTAAAATACATGGGGCTGTACAGAAGAAAGAATAAGTCTGACACACTCAATTATCAACTAAAATATCACGTTATAACACAATACCAAATTATCACGTTATAATGTGAAACATTTCATGTAATAATGTGAAAATATATTGTTATAACAAACTTTTCACGTTATTATATGATACTGATTTTTTTTCTTTTTTCTTGTGTGGCAGTAATACGCTTCCATAGATTTAATCATAGTGTTCAAGATACATTAGTTCCAAATCTCCTATAGGTGTTTAACTGGGTTGAGATCTGATGACTATGAAGGCTATTGGATATGATTTAGGCCCTGGTCACACTACAGCTCGTAATGGGTTTACGAATATTTGGCGATGAAAAATTGGTAGCATCATCACCAATTGTGTGATGCACAGCGAATGTTCTTTGAGCTTTGCGAGTTGTTTTTTGGTGTGCCTCCGCCTCGTGAGTGGCCAAAAACTTTGCAAAAAACTTCAATGCATGCATTAAAATTTAGTAGCCATGTTTTCATCAAAAAACTAAGCAGCAAATACTTGCACATGGGTTTGGGAATACTTTCCGAAGCCCAGGGAACCTTCGTCAAGCCTCTTGAGATGTATTTTTCTTGAATCCATGTCCCCGATGCTTGCGGGATCCTCATCAGCATAGCAGCTGGGCATAGCCTGACTTTCACATAGACTTGAACAGTGCATTTACATTTACGTTGTGTGCTTTTTTGGGACTCTTATGAAAAACATCTGATGCTGATTTGAGCACAATCAGTATGCGCATATCAGGACATTGCTTTCACAGAGACTTTGTGAAGTATTCCATCAGGTATGCAGTGGGAGACGGATCTAAGTGCAGGAATAGTGTTTATTAGCAGGCATGATAATTTCCAAAAACAAAATGTGAAGCAAGGTCAGAGTAACAAAACACAAATGAAAGCAAAACATAAAGTAGAGTATTTAACCAGCATCATAAACATGGCTAGAAACAAACTTGACAGTGATGATACTTTGCAAAGTCTCTGTGAAAACAGCATCCATACCTGTGCATGCTGATTGCGCTCAAATCAGTATCATGTGTTTCCCTTAATGACTGGGTCCCAAGAGCTTGCACAACGTGCTCGGTTAGCAAGCGTGGCTGCTTGAGGTGTGCCAGACTCAAACGTGCAAAAGCATGACAGTCAAGTGTTTGCCTGCTGAGTGACCACAATTATTAGCTCACATGTACATCGCCATGCATCGCCACCAAAACCCCTCTTTTTCATCGGTAGCCCATCACAAAGCACCACGAGCTGTAGTGTGACCGTAGCTTTACATCATTTTCATATTCATCAAACCATTCAATGAACCTTGATGGGGTGAAATCATCCTGGAAGGGAACACTCCAATCAGGATAGAAATCGATAAATAAATCCAAACCATGCCAGTAAAATATCTCCACAGCCTAACAAAGACACCAGTTATTCCTTTAAGCATTTTCCCATTGAGATAAGAGAGGTTTGTTGTTGTTGTTGTTTATTTCTGGCGGTGGCACAATGGTGTAGTGGTTAGCACTGTTGCCTCACAGCAAGACGGTTCTGGGTTTGAACCCAGTGATTGACAGGGGCCTTTCTGTGTGGAGTTTGCATGTTCTGTCTGTGTGGGTTTGGTCCAGTTTCCCCCACAGTCCAAAGACATGTAGGTTAGGTTAACCCTAATCAGTAGACTTGGGGTCCATGTGGCCCCCAGCACTATGCATTTTATAATGTTTTTTTATGTTACCAATTTTTTTTTTTGTCTGCTATATTATATAGTTGTCACTCACCAGGTTGTCACTCCACACACTACAGATTATTGTGTTGCACGCATTTATAGAATTTCTATAATAGATTTTCATTTGGGGTCCATGTGGACCCCAGCCAGATGCTCTAATTTTCAGCTATTTTCAGCCACACTTTATTCAAACAATATACTCACTAACATTAACGGGATTCATTTCACTATTTTTGTGTAGTTTGTTGCAGATACCAAGGAGATTAAAAAAAAGAAGGTGAGAGCTTGCAATTAGCACCCGCCGTGTGCCTTTGTTTTGCCCTGCTAGATTCTGCTGCATTCCATTGTCCACACGCCCTGGTGGTATCCCTTTGTATCTGATGTTCGCCACCACCTTTCACACCAAAACCCATGCAAATGAGCCCGGCCGTGACATCATCAGCACCGACGGCATCCGAGCCCTCCCAAAGCTGTGACCGATATGCCTGGAGTTTCCGGGAATTGCCTTATTTAGGGTGCGTAATTGAGTTGCGCAAAGATCGGCATCAGATGCAGAAGAAAATAGCAGTCATTTAGACATGTGAAACTCTTGTGTGAGGAAAATTGGGTGGGTTACTGCATTTTTATGTGTTGAAAGGCTCAAAACGGACATTATAAAACAGAAAGATACCATTAAATATTAGCGACTTATAAAAATTTGTGATTTATTCTAGATATGCTGATATTTATTTTAGATGGTTGACAATGTGAAATTTACATACTCAATGTACTCAGTATCTTTTTCTAATATCAAAGTAGCACTAGGATGTGACAACACCCTTCTTTAGACTTGATGTAGCACAAAAATTTGTAGAAAAAGTAAAAAAAAAAATGTCTTGAAAAAAAACCACTATAACCCCCCCCCCCCCCCCCAAATATATATATATATATATATATATATATATATATATATATATATATATATATATATATATATATATATATTTATTTTATTTTATTTTTTGCTGTGGACTTACAAGTTCACACATCATTCAAACAAATTTTGAGGCAGTTGTATATTGAATATAGATACAAAGCACATGAAATACTGCTGGAGTCCCTGTGGACCCCAGGCGTACGGATTAATCAGTGGGGGCATGTGTACCGGTGAGGGTTAATTCATGGCTCTAAATTGACCGTAGGTGTGAATGTGAGTGTGAATGGTTGTTTGTCTCTATGTGTCAGCCCTGCGATGACCTGGCGACTTGTCCAGGGTGTGCCCTGCCTCTTGCCCATAGTCAGCTGGGATAGGCTCCAGCTTGCCCATGACCCTGCACAGCATAAGCAGTTATGGATAATGGATGGATATCTGCCTCTTATTCAGAAAAATCTCTTCCTCATTGATAGATGGGATTCAAATCGGCAAATTCAAACCTATACAGTAAAAGACAATAGTTATGATTCTGTCAGTGTGCCATTTAGGGATGTTAGTATAATGCAGAATCACACTGAAATGGAAATTGCATGCATTAGTTCAGAACAACAGTATTTGTTCTTTGTGCTCACATTGTTTGGAGACGTCACTTATACAAACAGGATAAGTGAAAAAGATCTGAAGTTACTGATTATGGGCTACAATCAATAGGACTTGACAAGAACAAATATTTACAAACACAGTCTTGTATTTTTCCAGAGTTATTTATATGAACTTGTTTGGTACTGTAGATATACCGTATAATGCAATCCTTACATCAAAACCTAGCCTTACCCTCAGGAGCCAAATTTTTTTTTTTTTTAGTTTTTTAGTAATAGAATTAGTATTAAAAATGTTAAATTTCTTCAGAAGCTTTCAGTCTGAGCAAAAAGATCAGACAGAAGGCATGATTTAGCAGTTGACTCCCACTGTTTGGGTCCCGTTTTTGACGCTGGGGCTCGAGGTGGAGCTGAGAAGTTTCCCAAGGCCTGGCAAGTGCAAATGCTTGCCGCGTGGTCCAGGGCTGACCAGGGGGACCCGTAATGTGTGTTTGTACGTAAGTGTGGTCGAGCCAGTGTCGTCACACGGCCCACCCACACGGCTTGTAGCCCAGTGTCAGTTTCCGTTGCTGCTCAAGTGAAGTCCTGCGTGGTTTTAGTTTATCATTAGTTCAACTAATAGGACAGATAAGCAAGTAAGATTCCAGTGTGTAATGTAATACATAATATAAATCATTTTCTACTACACACTATTCAAGAGAAGAAAAAAAGATGTTGGGTGCCAGTATAAAAATAATTTATTTTTATGACTTTATCTGAAAGTACTTTAATGAAGTATAATAAATAACAACAATAAATGTTTTATTTGTATAGTGCTTTTAACCATAGACTTTGTCACACATCTGGATACACAATTGAATCCTCAATGAAGGGAAAATGGAGCAAAAACTCCCTGAAATGAAATGAAATGAAATGGAGAAGAAACCTTATTGGTGACACTGAATAGTGAGATTCTATATTATTACAGTACACAAATATAGAAAAGTAAATGCAAACAGTACTAAGTGAACTGAAAAAAAAAAGATGTCTTAGCAAGTGAAAATATCTTGAATATAGTCAGATTTATGTAGTATTTACTATTACGAAATTACAATAAACCAAGGGTTTTTAAACCTATTTTAGTCATTTCAGGCTTTGCACCTTCTTGCAAATATATACAGTTGTGGTCAGAAGTTTACATACAGTGACATGAATGTCATCTTGGATATGAATGTCATGGCAATATTTGGGTTTTCAGTAATTTCTTTCAACTGTTTTTTTTCTGTGGCAGAATGATTGTACAGCATACATCTTTAAAAAAAACACTAGAATTTGGAGCACAAGTTTTTCTTTGGATTTTCTGAAATCAGCACAGATTCAAAATTATACATGCATGGTCAATCATTTACATACGCTCGCTTAGATTATTAATTCAGAGGTGCTGAAACTTCCAAAATGTCTCTTATCTTGCCAAGGCCAAGGCGTCTTAACTTCCTGTTAGTGATCATGATTGACTACAGCTGGTAGCGTCTCTGTGCCTTCATAAAAAGGGTTTGTTTACAGCACTCATTGGATTGACCAACACACAATACAATGGAAAAGTCCAAGGAGCTCAGTGCAGATCTGAGAAAGAAGATCGCAGATATACACAACTCCGGAGCGTCTCTTGGAGCCATTTCTAAACAAGTGCAAATTCCAAGATCAGTTCGAACAATTGTATGCAAGTTATTGTGAGGTGTAGTCACGTTGCCAAGCCACTTTGCTTGAAGAAAACCCAAACTGTCACCCTCAACTGAAAGGAAATTGGTCTGGATGGTCAGGAACAACCTGGGAACCACCATGGCACAGCCCTGCCATGAACTGGAAGCTGATGGATCACTGTCTACAGTTCAGTGAGTTTTACATCACCATGGACTAAGAGGCTGCTATCCAAGAAATAACCCCCTGCTCCAAAATTGACACCTTCAAAGCATAACTAAAGTTTGAAGCTGACCACACAGACAAAGAAAAAGCCTTCTGGAAGATAGCTGTATGGTCAAATGAGACAAAGATTGAGTTGCTTGGCCACAATGACCACCATATACAGAGGGACACTGTACCTGCTGGTGGTGGTCGTAGGATCATCATGCTCTGGGGCTGTTTTGCTGCCAGTGGAACTGGTTCATTGCACAACGTGGCTGGAATAATGAAGAAGGAGGACTACCTCAGAATTCTTCAGCATAAACCACCAGAAACTGGAACACAACTTGGGAATTACAACAGGACAATGAACCCAAACACGCATCAGAGCTGGTTGTGAAGGATAAAGCAGGCTAACATTAAGCTTAAAACAAGTTCTGACTTCAACCCTATTGAAAATATATGGACCGTGCTTATAAGTCAAGTCCATTCCAAGAAAAAAAAAATTTAACTCTACCAATTCTACCATTTAATGGAAATATCCAACCAGAATTCTGCCAGAAGCTTGTTCATGGTAAGCAAAAATGTTTGGTCAAGGTGACTCTTGCGAAGAGACATTTTACCCAAATATTAGGTGTGCTGTATGTATATTTTTGACCCTGTATGTATACTTTTAACCATGTGTTGATTTCAGAAAACCCAAAGAAAATTAAAACTTGTGCACCAAATTCTAGTGTTTTTTTTTTTTATTAAAGATGTATGCTGTATAATCATTCTGTCACAGAAAAAGAACAGTTGAAAGAAATTACTGAAAGCCCAAATATTGCCATGACATTCATGTCACTGTATGTAAACTTCTGACCACAACTGTATGCTTTTTTTTTTAAATAAAAATGCCATATAAATAAATGCTTAAATGTAGCCAAATAATCTGCCAACAGAGCAAGCCTATTTCAAACTTGAAATTAGTAAAAGGAAATGTCTAGAAATCGGTTTAATAATCTTATATTTGATTTATTATAATCTTATACTAGCACAAAAACATGCTAAATTTGAATATTTAAGAAATTTTCACCTGATGTCAGTTTTTGCAGTGTGTGTGTGTGTGTGTGTGTGTGTGTGTGTGTGTGTGTGTGAGTGTGTGTAGAAATGATGTTCAGTACATTCAACACATTGTGTATAAGAGTCGTGACATAAGCATAGGAAAGTCTTTATGATGAAATAAAATAATATTTACACTGTTACATCAGCATAAGCTTTTGTAAGGTAATCACTAACGGTTAGTTTTCTACTGAAGCAAAAAGAGTTAAATCCTTCAATCAGTAGTCACCTTCTGTGAAAAAGAAAAAAACATCACTGCTTATGTAATTCACAAATATCAAATATGATTTTGTGACCACAAAGTCATAATTTATATACAACTGGCCACTGAAACATTTTTATGTACGATGGTGAGTCAAATGAAAACCTTTTTTCTTTTTTTTTTTTGCATTGTTTACTGCAAATAGGTATCACAAACATGTACTATTTTTGTACATAATCTCAATTTCGCTCAGATGTCCCAGTGCTAAACAAGAGACTGGATCCCTCTAGGGAAAAAAAAAAAATCAGTTCTAATTTATGTTGTAGATTTAAGGTTTTCATTTGACTCACCATCATAAAAAATATTTTCCACAGGCTTTGCCTCTAGAACATCTGAATCTACAATGATGAAATTCAAATGTACTCAACATAATAGCAATAGAAAAAATAAAAATGAAATGTACGCTACTAAATGTTGGCTTTGTACTTCGGGAAGGAGTCTGTGAGGGTCTCTGAGAACAGTCCCAGTTTGTAATGGTCATTCTGGAGCACAGCAGTGGGGGTTTGACAGGCCGTATTCTGCACGAGTGGCTGAAAGAAGGAATCACTGGTACAGATGACAGGCTAATCAGATGTTTCTCATGAACACATTAGGGCAGGAAGATGCCACATGTTGCAACTCACTCACTCAGCTACCTTAGTTACAAGGATTGAGATTTTGAAGAGACAAATTGTAATTATCTGTGTTGTTTAAATCAGTAGGTCTCAAACTGAGGTCCGAGGAACTCCAGGCATCTGTGAAACATAGCCAGGGAGTCCAGGATTATTATTATTATTATTATTATAGTTCAAATCACTTTATTTCACAAAACGTGGCCTGAAAAGACATTCTAACACAATTAAAAACCTCATCTGAATCCTTCCTATTCCTCTTGTAGTTAATAGCTAAGCAATAATTAAAAAGTGACTTAATCCCTTAAAATATTACTAATAATCTAAAAATATTCATTTTGATATCTATATATCTATATTCTATATAATAAGCAGCAAAGTTTGTTTGTCTTGAGCTAACGTCGCCATTTCTTGATGAATTTTCACCAAATTTGGCAAGTAGGTCTGGGGATGACCCAGAATTTTGCAAATGTAAACAAAATTAATGTACAGGTCCCATGGGATCCCCAGTGGGCCCCTGGGTGGTGGATGTTTGGATTTTTATTTGTCTTGGGTTAAGATCACCATTTCTCGACAGACCTTCACCAAATTTGACATGGACGTCTGGGGGCAACCCAGAATTTTGCAAAACCCAGGCAATGCCGGGTAACCTCCTAGTTGATATATATTCTTCTCTTCTTTAGTGTTCTGCCTGATGGCAGGTCCGCTCTGACAGTTTCAGCCATCAAAGTTTCTAGGGAAGAATTACAGTAGTGGTTTCCCGTTGCCTTCAGAGTAGCCAGTTAACTACATGTCTTTGGAGTTTATATATATATATATATATATATATATATATATATATATATATATATATATATCACCTCATCTCATTATCTGTAGCCGCTTTATCCTGTTCTACCTTTAAAAAAGGTCTCAGGAATATAGTTTTCTAGTAAAATTAGTAGTGTGATATTCATTAACTCTTGGAATTTAATCTATTCTTCTTAGTCTATTGTGCTTTAGTCATATTATGTGGGTGGCACGGTGGTGTAGTGGTTCGCGCTGTTGCCTCACAACAAGAAGGTCCGGGTTCTAGCCTCGTGGCCGGCGAGGGCCTCTCTGTGTGGAGTTTGCATGTTCTCCCCGTGTCCGTGTGGGTTTGCTCCGGTTTCCCCCACAGTCCAAAGACATGCAGGTTAGGTTAACTGGTGACTCTAAATTGACCGTGAGTGTGAATGGTTGTCTGTGTCTATGTGTCGGCCCTGTGACGACCTGGCGACTTGTCCAGGGTGTACCCTGCCTTTCGCCTGTAGTCAGCTGGGATAGGCTCCAACTTGCCTGCAACCCTGTAGAACAGGATAAAGCGTCTAGAGATAATGAGATCAGATTTATTATTTCGAGGAATCACTCTGTGACGTTGGCATCCTCAATAAATATTAAAAAAAAAACCTGTAAGGTGCAGGAGTGACATTATTAATGCAAATCCGCCATATTAATTACAGTGCAGATAAAGGAAGGTTTGAATCTTTTGATTCTAGTGAGCTGTACAAGCTCCACACTGAAGTTTCAGAGGGATGAGACCAGCAGGAGTTTTTAAACTCATGTCTCCCCCTGTCGGTGATACTGAAAGTGTTTCTCCAGCGACATGGAACTTCACACACACTGACACCCTGAGCAGGCAGCTTATTAGGAACACTTATCAGTACATTCTGTTTTCTGTCTTGTATCTACTAAGTTTTGTTTGTTTGTTTGTTTGTTTGTTTGTTTTAATGCATGCATTTGCTATCTAGAGGTATGTCTAATCAGCCAACAGCTTCACTTAACTTGATTCATGATCTTGATCTTATATATTAAAAAAAAAAAAAACCTCTAAAACCGAGTCTAGTGTGGAGTCTAAAGCAAAACTGAGCACTGCTTGATTTCAGGTGGAAGAGCAAAAAGGTTTGTTAATGCAATGTGAAAGGCTGGATAGATGTAGAGAAAGAAAGTGGATCTGCACACGTCAGTGCAGTCTGGTTTCTTCCTGACACCTGTCTAGGACTCAAGTGAACTTTTTCTGAATGGATCAGTGATATGGATCTGCAGTTATAGATTTATACACAGTCAAAATCATAGCGCGTGCACGAGACAGATAGTGTGTATAGCACAGGGAGGGATTATTACATTAAGCAATGCGTGTACAAAATTGTTCAACTTCAACGCACAGAGAGAGAGAGAGAGAGAGAGAGAGAGGAACAGTAGGGATCATGTTCGGTCTCCGCCTCTCTCTACTGCGACTCTATAAAATCCTGAGCAGCATGAGGGAGTGTGTTCAGTACATCTCCAACACTTCAGTCCGAGACCAAACCCCGAGTTCAGCGGGATTCGACACTAATCACAGCTCCAAGCTCGAACAAAGTTTCGGACCTGATCACGCGCTCTGATGGACTTGTGATCAAATTCGACAGCAAACTCCAACTACCCTACGACTTTCCCTTCCTCCCTCCCTCCCTTTTTTTTGCACGTTCAGTGCAGGATTTTTTTTCCGTCCTAAAACTTTTCATCTTCCATTTACTTTTTCTTTCTCGCATGAATCTCCTCGAGTCGTACGTGAAGATGACCGACGAGCAGGACAAATGTCTCTCCGACGCGCCGAGTCCGAGCATGTCGGAAGACTCTGCAGCTTCTCCGTGTCCATCCGGCTCGAGCTCCGACACCGAGAACACGCGACCGCCGTCCGAGAATCGCCTCAAAAAGGACGAAGAGGATGAGGGCAAGTTCCCCGTGTGCATCCGCGACGCCGTTTCCCAGGTGCTCAAAGGCTACGACTGGACGCTCGTGCCCATGCCGGTGCGCGTGAACGGCTCGGGGAAGAGCAAGCCGCACGTGAAGAGGCCCATGAACGCGTTTATGGTGTGGGCGCAGGCGGCGCGCAGAAAGCTGGCCGATCAGTACCCTCACCTTCATAACGCAGAACTCAGCAAAACCCTGGGCAAACTCTGGCGGTGAGCTTTTCTTATGCATTGCACCTTCATTTGCATGTGAATGAATCTTAAGGAACGACTTCATAGTGTCGGCAATAATAAACTAGTGTTATTATTAGTTCTCGTTGTTATTATAGTGTTATTATATTGTTATTATTATTATCATTTGCCTATTACTCATATTTCAGTCGTCAGCTCATAAATAAATTAATCCTGTGCATTCATAGGCAAAAAAAAATTTCAAAAGTGAAATGATTAGGATAATTTATTTATTAAAGCACAATACAATAAAGCACAAGAGTGCTCTGAGAGCACAATATCCCCCACTGGCAACTATGCCATAACTCTGGCAGAATGCAACTGAATTGAACGAAATTGCAATATGCAGACATGTAACAAAGAATCCTGTCAAGTTTAATGAAATTCCTCCAAAAATTGTGAGTGGAGCTGATGTGAAAAGGTGAGTACCCTTCCTGGGACGGACAGACATCACTACGACATAATTCCTCTTTGGGCCTTTCGTCCTTATTATTATTATTATTATTATTATTATTATTATTATTAACATCAACTTTTCTATGTCATGTCTTGAAAGTAGCATGCACAACAATAATCTGCAAAACAAAAATGAAAGAAAGACTAAGAAGAAGAAAACTGACTGAATGGTTTACTTACTTATCTTTCTTTTCAGGTTGCTGAATGAAGGGGAGAAGCGTCCGTTTGTGGAAGAGGCTGAGAGGTTGCGAGTTCAGCATAAGAAAGATCATCCGGACTACAAATACCAGCCACGGCGGCGGAAAAGTGTGAAGAGTGGCCAGGGTGACACTGAGGATACCGAGCACACGCACATTTCCCCCAATGCCATTTTTAAAGCCCTGCAGAGAGCCGACTCGCCGGCTTCCAGTATGGGTGAGGTTCACTCTCCTGGAGACCACTCAGGTGAGTAATAAACAAAAACAGCCGTGACACACCTTTCCAACACATGCACACATCCACATCACGTCCAGTCATTCTACTGTAGTAATGTTTATTTATATACATACAAACATATAGCTTATACATGAAGCATGATGTGTTATAGCTATATTAACAACATTGTGTTTCAATAGCCATCCATAAAAACAGCAGCAGCTCACCACTCTTTTTAAATGTTAGTTAGTTAATGTTAATGTTAGTTCAGATTTTTCACTTGAAAATCAGATCAATGGATCATTCCATTCATCCTGAAGCAAGGGCACTGTGATGCTAAGACACCGACTTTAAAACGCTGACTTTTCATTTCATTAAAACACAAACTGGCTTTCAGATATAGTATGAATTTGACTGATATTTATCCGAAACATCTGTATATGCTCTTGTTTCCTAAAATGTTCGAAAGGATTGTCGATGCTTGGTATCAATTGAAGTTGTGCTGTTTCACAGTCATGTTTATGTATAAAGATTAGAACCAAATGAAGCTTGTTTATATTATGATGATCACCCTTTTAAAACATTGGCCAGCTGTAAATAAAATAAAGCTGTTCAAGATTACAGAAGGGTGATTCAAAATGTTCTAATTCTCTTTACTCCACTGGTTTGTCGTTGCTCAAAAATCTTTAGTGAAAATGTTAAATGCTGGTATGATTGCAACTAATCTTGAAGGCCAACAAGATCCTGTCAGCAGTTTCTTCATTTCTCTGCAGATTGTCATTTGTACTCTAGTATCATACAGAACAAAAGGGCTTGGTGATTAACCCCTTTCTTTTCTTCCTTAAAAGCAGGTCAGTCTCAGGGCCCTCCGACTCCCCCTACGACTCCCAAAACAGACGTTCCGAGTGTGAAACCGGACCTGAAGCGAGAGGGCCGTTCACTTCCCGAAGGCCCAGGCCGCCAGCTCAACATTGACTTCCGTGATGTGGACATTGGTGAGCTGAGCAGCGATGTCATCTCCAACATGGAGGCATTCGATGTGAACGAGTTTGACCAGTACTTGCCGACGCATGGGGCCCAGGCCTACTCCTCTGGGTATGGTATGGGCCAGCCGGCAGGCACCAGCGGGCATGGCTGGATGGGCAAACAGCAGCCTCAGCAGCAGCCTCAGCAACACTCTCTAACCCCGCTTGGCACAGCTGGCGAGCAGGGCCAGGCCCAGCAGCGCCCAGCACACATCAAGACAGAACAGCTCAGCCCGAGCCACTACAGCGAGCAGAGCCAGGGTTCACCCCAGCATGTGGCATACGGTTCCTTCAACCTACAGCATTACACTGCCACCACCTCCACGTACCCATCCATTGCTCGCACGCAGTATGATTACAGCGACCACCAGGGCGGTGCTGCCTCCTACTACAACCAGGGTTCAGGCCTCTATTCCACATTTAGCTACATGAGTCCTGCCCAGAGGCCCATGTATACTCCTGTCGCTGATGCTAGCGGTGTTCCAAATGTGCCTCAGACCCACAGTCCACAATGGGAGCAGCAGCCAGTCTATACCCAGCTCTCCCGGCCTTAAATGACAGTAAAAATGAGAATAAGAGAGTGAGAGAGGCAAGAACACAGACTAAATTATTAGCGCCACCCGATTCATAAGACATTGCTCATACGCAGAGGCCTCAAAGGACCTGCTGTCCACTCCCTGCACCAGCGAACACAGAAAACCAACAAAACAAGCAGGACTAATGTTTTTTTTTGTTTGTTTGTTTTTTTTTATAAGTAATGAAAATATCAAACGGCTCCCGACAGTGCCTTTTTAAAAGCTCTGAGTTGCGACTATATTTTTCTAGTTATGATGAAAAAGAAACTCGTTTGAAAAGAGAGGAATCCTCTGTGAGGACATATTCATTATAAATATTTGTTAGTATGTACTGTGTATGTATTATCTCTTTTTGTTGTTTTCAGGTTGTTTTCTGGGGGTTTTGTACATTTACAGAAGATGCGAGAGGTCTTTACTTCTCACCAATGTATTTTTGTAAAGTCAACACTTCCCTTCTTGTTGCTCTGTACACTTTTCACTAAGCTTCCCGTGCTCTTTTAGAATTGGGCAAAGCCGACACGAAATTGTTGGAAAATCTTTGTTTCCTGTCCGTGTTTTAGAATATCTGCAGTCATTGCACTGGCAATGCCATACCAAGTGCCATTTAGTTACGTGAGGCCTTCGTTTTAGCCGAGACACACATGTGCCTCATGCGCGTCATCAGTGCCTGGTTAAGCAGTGTAGAAATCCACAGTGCCTCAACAGCCATCGCTTATCTCGCTCTTCACGTCTGAGGAGAACCAGGAAGTGCCCTTTGACCTGAGACTTCCCTAGAGGTCTCTATTGATCATTTGCTCATTCATTCATCTGCCACCCCATAAAGTCTTGACCGCTTTAATTTATTAATTAGTAATAAGTTTATTTGAAAAGTAATAATTATTTGCATTTGGGAATTTTTTTTTGTCTGACTAATTTGAGATGAAATCCCCTCTGCTCCCGGGATCAGTTTAGTTGCAGTGCAAATTTTAACCGTCCTGTTTTTATTTATCATTTGTAAATGTTTCCATTTAAATGTTTTGAATTAGTTGTGTACAGATATCTTATAATTGTGATAAAACTTGATCAAAAGAGAAACAACTGGAAGCTTTTTTTTCCAATTAATTCTAACAAATGTGGATTACTGGAGGCTTCGGCCACATTGTAAAGACACGCTTCTTTAATGAATCACCAGCATACCTTTTTTGTTAAAGTTTTATTCCTTATTCTTTTTTTTTTGCATATTTTAGATCTCGTGACATTCTTTAATGCAATGATTTTTGGAAAACGCCATTGTCTAAAGAAAAGCTTATCTTTTGTATCATACCATTTGCAATAAAAAGGAAATATATAGAAAATAAATCCAGAATGTTTGCTATGGGAAATTTTTTGCCATTTAGCTTTTTTTTGGGGGGGGGGATAAATAAATAAATAAATAAATAAATAAATAAATGAATTTGACCTTAAGGCAAGTATTATTATTATTATTATTATTATTATTATTATGAAAAGTTGTTATTCCTTAATTTTAACATATAATCTGCCTTCTCATTTTCACACCTCAGACTATATCATAAGCACTACGAATTATGAGTAGACTCTCAAAAGCAAAGAAGAAATCTAGTAACATCCAGACCAAACAGAAAAGTCAAATCATCAGCTGATTCTTTTGTTTAAAGCTTATATATGGGCAACATAATCTTTAAAACAACATAATCTCAACCCAGAATCCATCCAAGATGCATAAAAAGCACAGATGCTTTAAACAAGCATTTGGTGTGAGACGAGGATCTCAGACCATGAGCTCACAGTCCACTACTGAGCACTATTTTCATAATGAATAAGGCTGAGCTTTCCTTGACACCAATACCCCACCGCTTAAAGCAATAAATGAACAGCAGGATGTTGTTTATTCATTGCAAGGTCTCAGATAATGGAATCACAAAAAGCTCGATAAATCACAGATTGTACAAACACTATCAAAGTTTGATTTGGAAAGGCTTGAAATTGGGATTGGAGCGGGACCGGGACCGAACTTTTCGAACATCATAGTTCTCATATAAAAATGTGGCATCTAAGGAGGTAGAATGAGAGAGAAAGAAATAGACACTAGTCCTTAAAAGGCTTTTAATTCCTTGGCCAGACAAAACCACACCCTGGGTAGGCTATAATGGTGATAGAGGTCCAAGAAACCATAGAAGGGAGGAATAGTAGACCAAATTCTCCATCTGCCATCAGACATTTGTCCAGTCCCAAATCTTTTAATGCACTGCAACCTAGCTTACGCATGACTTTAAACTTTCAGTACAAAATATGAAAAAATGTAGCTATGAGGGATATGGCAGCTGATGCATTGTGGGATGCATCTGATAAAGTCATCACCACATATTTGTGAGGAAGGAGTAGGCCTCTGTGTTATTCAGAATCGTGGCTGTTCTCTCAACATCCAGCAAAACACTCCTACAGTGCACTTGACTGCAAGCACACAGCGCTGGTGTCTACATCCTTCATCAAAGGCATAATGACCTTACATGCCTCATGACACCATGCAGCCCACCAGGAAATTACATCAAAACTAGTAAGCCATAACAACATCTGACCTCAACCAAAGAGGTTAAAAGGTAAAGCCATGAGCCTAGTTTTAATTTTCAATATAGCTGATAAGTGAGCTGGTCATGAACACTAAAACGTCAAGTAATGTCTAAGGAATTGCTTAGTAATAAGAGCAATAAATGTGTTGAGTAAATTTAGTAGCATCCTAACCCATATATTGTGAATGAATGCAATAGTGGCCACACACAACCTGCCGAACAGTGGGAGTGGACTGATAAATGTTCCTGTGAGGGATCGGAAACGAGACCAAATTTTTCTTTGCTGTCAGACTGGCCTCTGAGAGGGCATGTTTCCCAGGAGGACTCCATTATTATTCCACACAGACGTTGGCCCCCTCCGGACCCAATGTGTGGTCTTTTTTCTTTTTTTTTGGTTTTGTTTTGTTTTTAAGACCCCACGAGAAATAGGGAAAGAGCAAAGAAATCAAGCTCTTGGACTCTGGAGGAGAATAGAAGTAACAAAACAAAGTGAAACAAGCCTCAGTCAGGATGGGGGGGGGCAGTGTAGTAAGGATTGGAGAGCAAAACAACAGAGCACTTACGCATAGCTGTTCACCTTTAGATATTTGTGTCATCTGCCTTTGGTGACAATCAGGCTTAATGTACCTTCCAAATGTTCGATAAATATTTAGAGACAACTTCTATTAAACTGGGTGGCATGGTGGTGTAGTAGTTAGCAGGGCCAACAGGGGCCTTTCTGTGTGGAGTTTGCATGTTCTTCCCGTGTCTGCATGGGTTTCCTCCGGGTGCTCCGGTTTCCCCCACAGTCCAAAGACATGCAGGTTAGGCTAATTGGTGGCTCTAAATTGGCCGTAGTTATGAGTGTGAATGGTTGTGTGTCTGTATGTGTCAGCCCTGCGATGACCTGGCGACTTGTCCAGGGTGTACCCCACCTCTCACCCATAGTCAGCTGGGATAGGCTCCGCAGCTTGCCTGTGACCCTGAACAGGATAAGCGGTTAGAAATAATGGATGGCTGGAACTTCCATTAAACTGACCAGCAATAACTGTATTAACTCCATCCATCCACCCATCCATCCATCCATCCTTCCATCCATCCATCCATCCATCCATCCATCCATCCATCCATCCATTTTCTTCCGCTTATCCGAAGTCAGGTCGCGGTGGCAGCAGGCTAAGCAGGGTATTCCAGACATCCCTCTTTCCAGCAACACTTTCCACCTCCTCCTGGGGGATCCCAAGGCGCTCCCAGGCCAGATGAGATATATAATCTCTCCAGCGTGTTCTGGGTCTACCCCGAGGTCTCCTCCCAGTTGGACATGCCCAGAAAACCTCCAAAAGAAGGCACCCAGGAGGCATCCTAATCAGATGCCCGAACCACCTCAGCTGACTCCTTTTGACATGAAGGAGCAGCGGCTCTACTCCGAGATCACTCCGGATGTCTGAGCTCCTCACTCTATCTCTAAAGGTGAGCCCAGCCACCCTATGGAGAAAGCTCATTTCAGCCACTTGTATCCACAATCTCATCCTTTCAGTCACTACCCAAAGCTCATGACTATAGGCCCTTTTCAGTCACGTGACCTTCGTAAACGCGACCACCATTTTGGACATGTAGCGGACTTCGGCTCGAATTGGTTTGAATGCGAGGAAGGCGACAAACGGAGAACATACAAGAAAAAGGAGCGAGATGCAGAAAACACCTTCGCTATCCAGCGACGTAGGGCATTTACAGGGCAAGCAGAGGGAGAAATAACAACAGTAACGACACATTAGCAACGCCGTACAGAAATAACAGTTTATGGCACAGACCCTTTCGGTTCTCGCTCATCTAGCTGCTACAATGACTGCTTAGACTGCAACAATAATACCTAACACACATTTAAGTATCCATCATAAAGACGTGAAACTCATCGAGTGACGAGTGTGTTCATTGATCAGCTAACACAATCTAAAAGTAGACATACCATCACACTGCCCTGGCGCTGTGTACAGTTTACCTTCTATGGCTTGTGCACTCGCTATTTGCCATTACTTTCTCCAACCCAGTGTTACAGATTACAGGGAACGGCCTGGATTTAAGAGACAAATACATGCTCCTCTTGTTTTGAACACTTATTTGTAGGCAGTGCTTAATTTGTAAAGTGGGAGGTCCCGGAGCGCAGAGGATGAGCGGCTCCGGTGCGGAAAAAAAGGGGGCGGGGCAGGGCACTGCGCTTCTGGGCATGTTTTGTAATAACACTGCAAATTAAGTTCATCTGCAGATATTTTGTGGATGTCGTTTCATGAGAGAAATCACCAACAAGACAGATATCAAAATCAGACATTAACACTAAATAAACTTGCATTTTTTAAATTTAATTATTTGTTTGTTTTTTTTTTTTTGTTACATAGTCAAAAGAGGTGTCGGATCACCGGATCCAGTGTAAATAGCTGCCGGAGCCAACGCCTGAGGTTCCGGAGCGCGCTCCGGCTTGCTCCCCCTCAAATTAAGCGCTGTTTGTAGGACACTGCCTCTGATCTGTCCTGCAGTCTACCAACAGCAAAAGAACACAACGCTAGCTAATGTCGTTAGCTAATAGCTACTACAGAAGAACAAAGAGGTTACAATGGGTTATTTTAGCCTATTTGGTTACACACTCGCTGCCACAGAATGTTAACAGCAATGTAATACCTTTTCTGGCTAATTTTATTCGTCTTACCTCCAACAAAGTGGTCACTACACAAGCGCTGGTATGCCGAGGGCTGCCAATCTGTTAATTTTTTTTAATGGCTGCTATCCATCTTCTCCGTCGGGATCCAATAAAATGATAACCCTTGCCTTGTTTGTTGATGGTTACTACATCCAGGTGCACAACAATATAGTGGCATGATGGAAATCTTGCTGAAAATAAACACTTTTTTTGCTGCCGTTCCTCAATGCTGGCTGTGGTAAACTACTGGTAGTACATGTCCAAAATGGCGGCTGCGTTTGTCGTGACGTCACGTGAAAAGGGTCCATAGGTGAGGGTTGGAACATAGATTGACTGATAAATTGAAAGCTTTGCCTTCTGTCTCAGCTCCCTCTTCCCCACAACGGACCAGTACAATGCCCACATTACTGCTGACGCTGCCCCAATCTCCCTGTCTATCTCACGCTCCATTTTACCATCACTCATGAACAAGACCCCGAGATACTTGAACTCCTTCACTTGGGGCAGCAACTTACTCCCAACCCAGGGGGAGCACTCCACCATTTTCTGGCAGAAAACCATGGCCTCAAGGCCCGGTCACACAGCACTCCGCGTCTATATCACGTACAAAAAGATACAAAAATCTGGTGGACGTGGTCGTAAGTGGTAATTTTTGGTCAATTTTTGGCTTTGCCGTGCTTTGTACGGGGTATGGCCGTCGGCGGCTGTTTCACTGCTGCAGCACTGTCAAATCACGGGTAACCGCGGCTCAGCATCGTTGGAAGAGCGGCTTGCTGCGCATATAAAAGCGGTAGGATATGTTGAGCCTGTATCAGTCGGTTCTGTTGGTGCTGGAGCATTAAGATGAGGACATCACAGCGTTGAGGGTTCATGTTCACCCCTTGACATCTAGACTGCAAGTGCCGAGGTCTCAGAAAATTACGGTATTTACATGCCGCAAATCAGAAGTGATGCAGAAGTGATTAGACAGTGATCAATCGAATTTAGAACTTGTTTGAGACGTCGTTTAACGGGCTTAGACAGTGCTATGTACGCGGAAAAATCCATTTCTCAGTGATAAGCCGCTAAACACACGCTATATCCCGTGATACCAACGCGTAACACCCGTCCGATGACCGTGCTCTGCCCGTGATAGACCGCCAAACTTTCGCGTCTTACCACGTCTCCCCAAGTTTTAATAACGGCCGGGACACTGATTATCACGTGTTTTTCACGTGTGTTGCACGTCTTTACCACGTGTGCCGGCCGTGGTTGTCCGCGGTCTAAAGGCCCGGTCACACAGCACTCCGCGTCTATATCACGTACAAAAAGATACAAAAATCTGGTGGACGTGGTCGTAAGTGGTAATTTTTGGTCAATTTTTGGCTTTGCCGTGCTTTGTACGGGGTATGGCCGTCGGCGGCTGTTTCACTGCTGCAGCACTGTCAAATCACGGGTAACCGCGGCTCAGCATCGTTGGAAGAGCGGCTTGCTGCGCATATAAAAGCGGTAGGATATGTTGAGCCTGTATCAGTTGGTTCTGTTGGTGCTGGAGCATTAAGATGAGGACATCACAGCGTTGAGGGTTCATGTTCACCCCTTGACATCTAGACTGCAAGTGCCGAGGTCTCAGAAAATTACGGTATTTACATGCCGCAAATCAGAAGTGATGCAGAAGTGATTAGACAGTGATCAATCGAATTTAGAACTTGTTTGAGACGTCGTTTAACGGGCTTAGACAGTGCTATGTACGCGGAAAAATCCATTTCTCAGTGATAAGCCGCTAAACACACGCTATATCCCGTGATACCAACGCGTAACACCCGTCCGATGACCGTGCTCTGCCCGTGATAGACCGCCAAACTTTCGCGTCTTACCACGTCTCCCCAAGTTTTAATAACGGCCGGGACACTGATTATCACGTGTTTTTCACGTGTGTTGCACGTCTTTACCACGTGTGCCGGCCGTGGTTGTCCGCGGTCTAAAGTTTTGAGCAGTCCAAAACTTTTTGCCGCGTCCGACGCCGTTCCGATTTTCCCCTGCGTCCTGTCACGTCTGTATATCGACTGTAACACGTCTTAAGTTCGACATCAACACGAACAACATCGTCTGCTTCACGGGAGAGCACTTTTTGACGGGTTTTGGCCGTGATAAAGCCGTAAAGCGCTGTGTGACCGGGCCTTAAAGTTTTGAGCAGTCCAAAACTTTTTGCCGCGTCCGACGCCGTTCCGATTTTCCCCTGCGTCCTGTCACGTCTGTATATCGACTGTAACACGTCTTAAGTTCGACATCAACACGAACAACATCGTCTGCTTCACGGGAGAGCACTTTTTGACGGGTTTTGGCCGTGATAAAGCCGTAAAGCGCTGTGTGACCGGGCCTTCAGATTTCGAGGTGCTGACTGTCATCCCAGCCGCTTCACTCTCAGCTGCAAACCGTCCCAATGCTTGCTGAAGGCCATGCTCTGAAGAAGCCAACAGAACCATATCATCTGCAAAGAGCAGAGATGCAATTCTCAGATTCCCAAACCGGATGCCCTCCTCGCCTCCTAACTCCAACCCTGTTTCCAAAAAAGTTGGGACACTGTTGTGCAAACTGTAAATAAAAACACAATGTGATTTTCAAACTATGGAAATCCTATATTTCATTGAAAATAGTACAAAGACAACATATCATATGTTGAAACTGAGATTTTTTTTTTATATATATGCTCGTCTCAAATTTAATGCCAGCAACACATTTAAAAAATGTTGGGATGGGGTAACAAAAGACAGGACAAGTTGTGTAATGCTAAAAAAAAAACCTGGTGGAACATCTCACAAATAATTAGGTTAATTGGCAACAAGTCAGTAAGATGATTGGGTAAAAAAAAAGCAGCCCAGAGAGGCTGAAGCTGTGTCTGAAACCACTCGCTCATTCACTACTCCCTACTCACTATCTAGGGAGTTCTATACAGAGGACTATATAGTGAGCTCATCGGTAAAATGAAAAAAACACTTTCGGACACTACTCCGCCGCACCATTATTTACATCATTACTGTCACACAATTAAAGCGTGCCAGATCAGTCGGCTGGTGGGTTTTCAAAATAATAAATACATGTGTGTATTTTTGTGATAAATACATATTATACTGAGCGTATTTCCCACATTAATCAATACAAAGTACTTTGCATCTGCTGCATCTTTCAGTTCTTTTAAATCCAGGCTAAATACTTACTTTCTTCTTTGCCGCTTCCTTTTATTAAATCAAATTTGAGGCTTTTGATTAATTCCTCGCACTGCACTGTAACTTTTATTCTTGTATTTTATGTCTTGTTCTATGTTAGCTTATTTTCTATTCTCTTACTATTTTTAATTGTACTTGAATGTCTATTTATAATGTGTTTTTCCCCCATCCATTTACCCCAACACTACAGTATTATTGCCATTTTCACGTCACAACTTATAAATATGTCTCGTCCCCATTGTCATCAGAAAAAAAACAAGCTACTGCTATACTCAGTCTAAAATACGTAACGGTCCTAATGAAGCAACTCTTACAACTTGGTGAAAAAGCGCAACCGTAATGCATGATGGGATATATTGGTTGGTTAGTGACCATCGGTTGTACACTACTTTTCACAATGCATTGTGGGATACTATTGCCGCTTTTCCACTACAAACGCGGCTGAGTCGGGCTGAGCCGTGCCGTGCTGAGTCGGGCTGAGCGGGGCTGTTGGAGTTGCATTTCGACTACAACCGCGCTGAACCGTGCTGGCTGGAAGTGGGTGGACACATTGGGTGGAGTTAGCGAAAGTGGGTGGACGTCAGGTGATGTCGTTAAGCAGCGCAAACAGTGACATCAGTGATCTTTTAAGCGGTAGTCTCACGACCCGAATAGTAAACAATAAACATGGAGGACATGGAGTCGTTAGTGTTGCTGGTCTTGGTGCTGTGGCTTGTTGTCACCGACAACGCGGACAGATACTGGCAAGAGCGTATAGATGAGGCGAGGCGCATAAGGCTTCAGAAATTCTCGTAATTCGTAATTCTTCTCCTTCCGGGTTTGCGGTGTTTACAGATCTCAGCGCGCTTGCGGGGCGTGTGTGGGCGTGTGAGGACACTCCTCCTCACCAATCAGTGCACAGGGGAGTGTCTGCTCACGCCCCCAGCCTCACTCGGCTCGCTTTGGCTCGCTTCAGCCCTACTCCAAAACGGTGCGAGTTTTAGGGGCTAAGCAGGGCTGAAGCGAGCTGAGTCGTGCTGGTTTTTGGTAGTCGAAACGCGAGCCGTGTCGGGCTGAAGTGAGCTGAAGCGAGCTGAAGTGAGCTGAAAAAGGGTAGTGGAAAAGGGCCATATGAGTCCACTATATAGGGTGTAATAATTCTCACTATACATTCGGACAGCACTGCAAAATGGCGAATTCACTATATAGTCCACTATATAGTGAGCAGTGAGTGATTTTGGACACAGGGTGAGTCTCTCAGTAGTAAAGACGGGGAGAGGTTCACCGCTCTGTGAAAGACTGCATAGGCAAACAGTGCAACAATTTAAGAATAACGTTTCTCAATGTAAAATTGCAAAGAATTTGGGGATCACATCATTTGACTTACACTTGACTTGCTAACTTTAGGACTGCAGTTGTCATGAACAATTTTGCATTGAAGTTTCCATCAATGAACAGTTGATAACGTCAACAAAATAGACTTCATGCTAAAACTATAATGATTTTCCTGGTTTCACAGTTATACTTTGTGACTATATAGGACACTGTTCTAGAAATAAATTATTTATAATCAAGCTATCTGTTATCACCCAAATGAGGATGGATTCCCTTTTGAGTCTGGTTTCTCTCGAGGTTTCTTCCTCGTGTAGTCTGAGGGAGTTTTTCCTTGCCACCGTTGCCACAGGCTTGCTCATTGGGGATAAATTAGGGATAAAATTAGCTCATGTTTAAAGTCTTTAATTTTCTGTAATGCTGCTTTGTGACAGTCTATGGTGCACAATATCATTAAAAGATTCAGAGAATCTGGAGAAATCTCTGTATGCAAGAGACAAGACTGAAAACTGACATTGCACTGTAAAAAAAAAAGTTACGCCAACTTAAAAATTCAAGGCAACTTACTGCACAGGATTTTTGAGTTTATGTGACAACTAATATTTTTAAGTTTTGAAGAAAGTTGTGCCAACTTATACTTTTGGTCTCAGATAACTTAGCCTTCATATTCACACAAACTTAATTTTTTCAGTTTTACATGATAAGAATTCAACTTTAAGGCCACTAATCTTTCATCCAAGTAAAAACTAATTTGACAAACGAAATGTGCAAACAATTCAGTATACTGAATTGTTTGCACATTTCGTTTGTCAAATTAGCTTCAGGCTTAAAATAAGTGAATGTGTGACTTAACAAAAAAGCACTGCCACTACAGTTTTATAGCAGTTTTGCTACCATCATGTTAAAATAAACATGCTATTTGAACTGGATTGTTATTTGTTTTATTGTGGGATAAAAAGAAACTTGAACTCAAATTTTGAAGTTTTTACTTGGATGAAAGATTAATGGCCTTAAAGTTGAATTCTTATCATGTAAAACTGAAAAAATTAAGTTTGTGTGAATATGAAGACCAAAAGTATAAGTTGGCACAACTTTCTTCAAAACTTAAAAATCTTAGTTGTCACATAAACTCAAAAATCCTGTGCAGTAAGTTGCCTTGAATTTTTAAGTTGGCATAACTTTTTTTTTTTTACAGTGTGGATGACCGTGGCCTTCGGCCCTCAGGTGGCACTGCATTAAAAACAGACAGGATTCTGTAGTGGAAATCACTGTATGGGTTCAGGATCACTTCTATCTGTCAACAAATGTTTTCACTGCATCATCAAATGCAGATTAAAATTCTACCATGCAAAAAGAAACCATGTATAAATACATAAATATATTCCTATATACAGTACCAGTCAAAAGTTTGTGCACCGCTACTCATTCATAGGTTTTTCTGTATTTTGACTATTTTCTACATTGTAGAACAATACTGAAGACATCAAAACTATGAAATAGCATATGGAGCATATATGGAATTATGTGGTAAATTAAAAAGTGTTAAAAAAAACCCCAAAATGTTTCATATTTTAGATTCTTCATAGCATCCGCAGTTTACCTCGATGATGCTTTGCACACTACTGGCATTATCTTAACCAGCTTCATGAGGTCGTCACCTGGAATGTTTTTCAATTAACAAGGGTGCCTCGACAAAAGTGAATTAGTGCAATTTCTTTCCTTCTTAATGCATTTGAGATCAAACATTAAATAGTAAATAATAAAAATACAGTAAATTCCACAACTGTAGAAATCCATATTATATCTAGAACCGCTCAACTAAGTAAAGAAAAACAAGTCTATCATTACTTTAAGACATGAAGTGTATTGTAATTAATAAGAATAAAGAAAAACAATGAATTAGAAAGTGTGTCCAGGCTTTTGACTGGTACTGTATATGCTATTGTATATCAGGCAAGATTTGGACAACATTTTACTTTCAAAACTACAGCAATTGGTCTCCTCAGTTCCCAAACACTTACAGAGTGTTGTTAAAAGTAGAGGTGATGCAATACAGTGGTAAACATGCCCCTGTCCCAACTTTTTCTGAACGTGTTGCTGGCATTAAATTCAAAATGAGCATATATTTTCAAAAAACTATAAAATTTTTCAGTTTCAACATTTGATATGTTGTCTTTGTACTATTTTCAGTGAAATATAGGGTTTCCATGATTTGCAAATTATCGCATTGTTTTTATTTCCAGTTTACACTGTGTCCCAATTTTTTTTGGAAATGGGGTTGTGTGTATGATTTACGTAATGTTACCCATTTAACTGGTGGTGTAGTGATTAGCACTGTCGCCTCAGAGCAAGAAGGTTCTGGGTTTGAGCCCAGTGGCTGACGGAGGCCTTTCTGTGCGGAGTTTGCATGTTCTCCCCGTGTCTGTGTGGGTTTCCTCCGGGTGCTCTGGTTTCCCTCACAATGCAAAGACATGCAGGTAAGGCTAATTGGTGGCTCTAAATTGACCGTAGGTGTGAATGTGAGTGTGAATGGTTGTTTGTGTCTATGTGTCAGCCCTGTGATGACCTGGCAACTTGTCCAGGGTGTACCCCACCTCTCACGCATAGTCAGCTGGGATAGGCTCCAGCTTGCCTGCGACCCTGCACAGGATAAGTGGTTACAAATAATGGATGGCTATATGTATATATTTATAGGCACTACCTAAAAGTGGCGCTCCCGATGAGTGTAAAATGTGTTTGTAAGTGGCAGCCAGAGCTATCACTCATTATTCATGTTATGGGCAAAGCTGTCATCCAAGGAAGCTGTGTTTGTTATGTCACAGATGCTCGCTGTTGTGTTTATATTCACCATGCGCCTCTGTCAGAGGTTTAGCACAGTATGATATAAAGCTTTTCTGTCGGTCATCCTGTCATCATTCATGCACAATGTAAAATTTGTGTGAGCTGTTTATTGAGTGTGGTTTTTTTTTGTGTTTGGTGCATTGGTTGAACTGTGGTTTAGCACAAGATTTTGAACACAGAGGCTAATGGTGCACATTTGGCTAACTTGTAGAGGTTTGCACCCTTCATTGAGTGGAGCAAGGTGTGTAACATTCAGAGTATAGTCTGTAAACATTACTCTTCAATATTGTGTATTTGTTTACAACCATATTACATTAATTATTTTTGTTTTGTTTACTTTTCACGATGTATGGTGTTTGATGTCCAGTGTTGGTGTTATACTTGTATTCAAAAGTATAGAATAAAACACATCTGCACCCCTCAGAGACTCTGCTGTTGTTCTTAATGCCAAGGGTTGCTACAGTGTTTGTAAATAATCCCATATTATTTTTTAAAAAGCAAATTAAAAATAAGTGCTGGATAAAAATCCATCTGTTTTATGTAAATAAAGACACAAATTTCATTGTCTTGGTGGTCAAGTGTTTATGAAATATGTTGCTTTGCACTTACGAGCTGGTTCCCTGTGGTGGTACATGTACATTGTTCATGCCACTCCACGAGTGATATACAGAGCTATAGCAGACACATCTGTAGTATAGACCCCTTTCACTGACGTCACCTGAAACCGGAAGTAAACAGACCCTGCGCCATTTTGGAAGACCAACAAACTCGTGATTAGGGGGAAATAACGGCAGCGGTATGTGAACCCACGAGAATAAAGTGGAGTGCCAAACGACTTAAACAAACAAATCTGAGCTGTTTTATTTATGATTTATTGGCCCAACAGTAGACTTGAAAGAAACCTGTGTGAGACTTGGCAAAAAACTGTGGATATAATGGATAAGTCTGTGCATGATCTGCGGACACTTTGAGGTAAGCAAACGCAAGAAATTCAGATTTAAAACATGCTAAAGTGGCCCCAAGTTGATAACTGGATGAGGAGCAAGCCTCCCAGACTTCTACAATTTAATAATAATAATAATTTAGGATGGTTTGGGGCTTGCTCGCTGCTGCCAGGTTGGTTGTTGAGTAGCCTGACTGTTTTTTTTTTCCTTGCGTGTGGTATCATTGTTGACGCGAGGTTGTTTTTTGAACATGCCAATGTGGACACGATTTCCCCTGATGAGTTATGACTTCAGACGCGATGCGTGTGTGGAGGTGTGGAGTCCGCGTGATATGTGCGTAAGATAGGCTTCTCATGTGTTTGGAGAGCCGCACTCCGAGACAAGCGCAAGCACACACACCCCCAAGGGAAAAAAAGGGGCCCCCCGAAAATATCGGCATAGTTCGAACACTGAGTGTAGGCACTGGGTGTAAACAACAAATAATTTACAATGTCTGGGTAGCAAACAGATGGCAGAATTGGTGTCAGGTCCTCCTTATGTTTCCATTCTCCCTTGCCCCGAGTCTTATCATATGGGTCAAACCCATCAATCACAGCCAGTTTCTCCACATACCGTGCCCTTTCTGCAACTGGTAATGTACTCACATAACCAGAATTATCATCCATCGTGTCACTTTACTCTCGCTTGTACTTTGTTTTATATTGTGAGTGCATGTACTTGGTCTTCCAATATGGCGCCTAACAAAATCTCGCGGCGCGGTGACGTCATGTGAAAGGGGTCTATAGATTACAGGTGTGTTTGAAACAAAGTAGTCAGTTGTTACAGGGCAGCAGCACTTCTATAATTGTGAAAGAACCTGTTATAAAGCAGCCTGATATAACCTTCCATTTAAAGGCAGTATACCTCGAAGTCCCTAAAAAAGACCTTAAAACACTAAAAGTTGCAAAATGGAATAAAATAGTGAAAGAAACAATAAAGTAAAATAAAAAAAACAGCTCTAGGTCACTGTTCAGTGCACTGTAAATAGTGTTGTATTCAAGTCACTAAACCTCGAGTCCGAGTCCAGTCTCCAGGCTTGACTGCCCCATTTTAGTTAACAGGCTACAGATAAAAAGCTCGTTCATCGCTCAGCAAGCCCCGCCCACTATCAACAGGGCAAATAACATGAGAGAGGGTTAACACTAGCTAGTTCATCGGTCAGCAAGCAAGCCCCGCCCACTATCAACAGAGCAATGACCATAGCATGTCACTTCCTTCTCTGGGTGGAGTCTCGCCAAATGATGATTAAAGTTCAAGGTTGTCCCTGTCGTCTCCTCGATAGTTCTACGTATGGAACACATAGCGGTGCATTTTTCCCACTGTATGAGAAGTCTGTATAAGCAAAGCGGACAATTCTCGGGGTGTTCTCTCCAGGCATTTTAGCGCCATTAACGTTAGTTTGTTCCTGAACATGACGTATGAACAGGTGAGTGTGCATTCTCTTGCACAAAATTAGTAGAAAAATTAATGTCGATATAACTATTTAATGCCAAATTATTATGGCATGTTACAAAAAATAAAGAAAAAATCAGAGTCTTCAATTTATGAGTCCAAATGCAGTGAATGCACGAGTTCAATTCCGAGTCATCAGTGCTCAAGTCAAGTCACGAGTCCTTAAAGCATATACGCAGAGCCATGGCCTCACTTTTATTTATAAATGCCTCGAGACCTCAAGAATGGCACAGGAATAGTTTTAAGCGTTAACAATAAATCTAATATAATAATTTTTACGATTAAAGTGATTTATATAGGTAGCGGTCTGAGTGAATGACCTTGACGTCCGTAACGTCACAACAGGAAGTCTATCGGTCTCATCGCCATTTCCGCTGCACTAAAACACAGAACTGACTGCAACTTTGATCCTCCATTTTGAGCTAATTATATCTCCATGCCACATAGATGTGTTGCTGGCCGGTGCAGCAACATGACAGAAGGTGGATTTACATTGCATTCATGGCCCAAGAATGTTCAAACTGCAAAGATTTGGATGCGTTTTGCGAGAAGTTCACGGGCACATTGGGCGCCTATGAAGTGGTCTCTCCTCTGCTCTTCACATTTTACTGAAGACTCATACGAGACTTCTGATCTGTTGAGGGGCATTGGCTTTAAGCCCGTATAGAAGGAGGGTGCAGTCCCAACAATTAAAGAAAAAGAAAACTACAAGAAAAGGAAAGTATTTATTTAATTAATTTATTTTTTTTAAAGGAAAGTGAGTTCAGTTGCACCAGTCCTCCTGGCCCGTGAGCCGAGGGTTGTTGGTAAAATCCGGGACAGAACGGGACGGGACATATCGCTTGGGCAGTGACCTCCCCACAGTTGTTGCTAAAACCGGTGACATCCCGTTCCATCCCGGGTTTTAGTAATTGCCTGAGCCCAGCAGTAATGGCGGAATATACAATATGAAGAAAAGTGAATGAGTGGAGCAGCTGTCTTATTTCTAAACTGGATATTGCTGCCATCTCGCCCTTACGTGGAAGAAGCGAATGAACAGAGAACTGAACAAACAACTGAAAGTTAGATTGTTTAAAAAACAATCAGCCACAAGATCGGCCTTCAAGAAGCAAGAACACAGACAGGTAAGCTCTGACTCACATTTGAATAAAAACAACACGTTGTTTACCTGCATTTAGATTAATACATGTAACTTGTATTGTGTATTTAAGTTACCGGTATAAGATTATTTAATTTCCTTCAGAATGTGATTGTCTCAGTTCATCTGATTATTTAATCAGCCTTTTACATTTTATCAGTGAAAATGCGTGCATGTACATGTATGTTGCATAAGTTATAACACCTATCCTGTTTTAATGAGAGTCAACCCACAATCAATGAAGTCAAATCAGTCTTAGTTGAGCAAGTCGGTAATGGTATTTCTTACTTTCACCATACATTTTTATTTATATGACTTTGGTCTATAGCTGTAAAAGGCCTCGGCCTTAAAACCAGTTCCTGCTGTGATGTCACGCACTCAGGCTCAGCGGGGCAGCTCGAATGCCAACTTTGCAGTCGATTTTAACTCATCTCATCTCATTATCTCTAGCCGCTTTATCCTGTTCTACAGGGTCGCAGGCAAGCTGGAGCCTATCCCAGCTGACTACGGGCGAAAGGCGGGGTACACCCTGGACAAGTCGCCAGGTCATCGCAGGGCTGACACATAGACACAGACAACCATTCACACTCACATTCACACCTACGGTCAATTTAGAATCACCAGTTAGCCTAACCTGCATGTCTTTGGACTGTGGGGGAAACCGGAGCACCCGGAGGAAACCCACGCGGACACGGGGAGAACATGCAAACTCCACACAGAAAGGCCCTCGCCGGCCACGGGGCTCAAACCCGGACCTTCTTGCTGTGAGGCGACAGCGCTAACCACTACACCACCGTGCCGCCCGTCGATTTTAACTCTCAAAAATATTTTTTTTTATTCCCATTTATGCAGCTTACAAGAGTCAAGGATGGAGATACTATCCACTCAGAAATTTATTTAAAAATAAAGGCTCTGCGTATCTCCTTTAAAATTAAGGCACGAGTCGGACTCAAGTCCGAGTCCTGGACTTGAGTACTACAAGCCTGACTGTAAATACAATAAACATATATTTTATAAGCACAACTATTAATCTGTGTTTAGAACATTTACAAAAGTAAATAGTACCAGTGCCTGTCCTGTAGTGTAACTCAATAACTAAGTGTAACTCTCTCTCTTGCTCTCTCTCTCTCTCTCTCTCTGTAAACCCATATATTTTTACTCAGGAAGTGGGTTTGTACTCAGTATTCATCTAGCCTAGCCCCATTAAGAAATCAAGTCATGGCAGCAGTGCGGCCTGAGGGACCCTGCAGCAGCTCCTTCTCTTTGTCTCAGGATGGGGATAAGGTTGGCAGAATCCCCAGGTCAGAGGAGCAAAATTCTATTACCATAATCTCATTAACTGTATCTGTGGCTTTAGGCAGTCCACATGGCCTGGGCCATGTGAGTCCAGAGTGAGGGATAGAGGTAGCAGAAAATGCACATCATCTAGGCAGGATTAGCAGGATGGCTATCAACTGTCAACTCTTGGTTGTCTCTGTAGCAGAGACAGGGATCAGAGCTGGTGTTTTGCATTAGGATTTCAGGACACACAAAATAGTTTTGAAATAAGTGACACAGTCCATGACGATTTGAATAAAAAGCTTCCATTGTCTATGGATAGGTTTACTCTGTGCATCAAAAAGCAGAACTATGACCAAAAAAAAATCCAAATCCCTTTTGGCGTGAGTAACTCCCTACATATCCACTACACACACAGAAGTTCAAACAATTTCAAATACACTGAAGATTTTCCAAACAGTTTCAGTTTGTATTCATTCATCCATTCATTCATTCAGCAGTGAAGTAACTCAAAACAGATGACACTTGATAAAAATATAAAGAAAGAAAACCCTTACCTGTTTCTATTCAACATCTACTGTATGCTAATTGTGCATACTCATTTTTCATCCAGTTCTCAGAAATACCCTTCCACAACAGCCAGTGCTCTTTACCAGCATTAGACGTATGATCTGGACACAATCAAAGGCTGTAGACTACACACTTGGCCTTAATTTGATGCAGAGTCTGAGCCTAAACCAAGGATCTCATCTCCATCTCTATGCCCATTATTCAATAACATACAGAGGAGCAATCTTGATGTCATTAAGAGTCTTTTTTTTCCCCAAACTTCCATTTGTTTTCAATTACCTACTTTAAAAAATGATAGTTGCTGGCTCCACCACACATGTGGGCTGATATTACATAGTTTGTCTTAGTTTGCTCTTGCTGTTACCTTGTAAATCTCAGTTGGAGTAATCCGTTTACAGCCTGGGCCCCAAATGCACAAAAACTGTTTGCTCAAGTGGAGCAAGGGGTGAAAGTGATACCACTGTTTGTGTAAAGTTCTGTAAGGTGACGATGCATATCCACCTCAAAACCCAAAGGTGGCTTGAGTTTGTGTGCTACTTTTTTAATTAGACATTTTTTAGACCACTTTTACCAAAATGTCCAGCATTATAATTTGCCGATCTATAATGCAAATTGCTGAGTTGTGTTCCAGTATAGTGATTGCCTCTTATTTACCTCTTATTTATGGAGACAGACACTGAAGAGAGCTTCTCTCAGAGGGGGTGAATTATTCACTTGACTTTGCCAGGCAAATAAACATTGCTGTATTTTTGTTCTCTATTCACACATGACTTTCCTTTGTAAGCAGAAACCTTTCTCTGATAAAAATGAATAAATAAATAAATAAATAAATAAGCATGAACAACAAATGGTCACAGAAAGCATGACATGGCAAAAGATAGCAAGTTAACAAACAAGGCATAGCAAGGAGGCATATTTCTCTGAGCCACAATTCAAACATTTCAAAGAGATCCAGCATAAGAATGATGGCCCTTATTCATCAAAGGTGCATCGAAACAATTTGAGATTTACAGTCTGTACAAATCAATCTGCATCTGATTCTTGAAACCAGGCTTGTAGTACAAGTCTAACTCATGCCCTAATTTTCAGGACTCATGACTTGACTTGGACTTGAGCACTGATGACTCGGACTTGAACTCGGACTCGTGCATTTGGACTCGTAAATTGGAGACGAGGACTCTGATTTTTTCTTTATTTTTTGTAACATGCCATAATAATTTGGCATAAGATATTTATATCTACATTAATTTTTATACTAATTTCGTGCAAGAGAATGCACATTCACCTGTTCATGCATCATGTTCAGGAACAAACTAACATTAATAGCGCTAAAATGCCTGGAGAGAACACCCCTGGGATTGTCTGCTTTGCTTATACAGACTTCTCGTGCAGTGGGAAAAAATGCACTGCTATGTGTTCCATACATAGAACTATCGAGGAGAAGATGGGGACAACCTTGAGCTTCAATCGTCTTTTAGCAAGACTCCACCCAGAGAAGGAAGTGACACGCTATGTTCATTGCTCTGTTGATAGCGGGGCTTGCTTGCTGAGCGATGAACTAGCTAGTGTTAACCCTCTCTCATGTTATTTGCCCTGTTGATAGTGGGCGGGGCTTGCTTAGCGATGAACAAGCTTTTTATCTGTAGCCTGTTAACTAAAATGGGGCAGTCAAGCAGTAACGTTAGTCCAACACAGTAGCAGAGATTAGATTAGATTAGATTAGATTAGATTAGATTAGATAAAACTTTATTGATCCCTTTGGGAGGGTTCCCTCAGGGAAATTAAGATTCCAGCAGCATCATTACAGATAAACAGAGAAAAGAAATACAACTCCGATTCCAAAAAAGTTGGGACAAAGTACAAATTGTAAATAAAAACGGAATGTAATGATGTGGAAGTTTCAAAATTCCATATTTTATTCAGAATAGAACATAGATGACATATCAAGTGTTTAAACTGTGAAAATGTATCGTTTAAAGAGAAAAATTAGGTGATTTTAAATTTCATAACAACACATCTCAAAAAAGTTGGGACAAGGCCATGTTTACCACTGTGAGACATCCCCTTTTCTCTTTACAACAGTCTGTAAACGTCTGGGGACTGAGGAGACAAGTTGCTCAAGTTTAGGGATAGGAATGTTAACCCATTCTTGTCTAATGTAGGATTCTAGTTGCTCAACTGTCTTAGGTCTTTTTTGTCGTATCTTCCATTTTATGATGCGCCAAATGTTTTCTATGGGTGAAAGATCTGGACTGCAGACTGGCCAGTTCAGTACCCGGACCCTTCTTCTACACAGCCATGATGCTGTAATTGATGCAGTATGTGGTTTGGCATTGTCATGTTAGAAAATGCAAGGTCTTCCCTGAAAGAGATGTCGTCTGGATGGGAGCATATGTTGCTCTAGAACCTGGATATAGCTTTCAGCATTGATGGTGTCTTTCCAGATGTGTAAGCTGCCCATGCCACACGCACTAATGCAACCCCATACCATCAGAGATGCAGGCTTCTGAACTGAGCGCTGATAACAACTTGGGTCGTCCTTCTCCTCTTTAGTCCGAATGACACGGCGTCCCTGATTTCCATAAAGAACTTCAAATTTTGATTCGTCTGACCACAGAACAGTTTTCCACTTTGCCACAGTCCATTTTAAATGAGCCTTGACCCAGAGAAGACGTCTGCGCTTCTGGATCATGTTTAGATATGGCTTCTTCTTTGAACTATCGAGTTTTAGCTGGCAACGGCGGATGGCATGGTGAATTGTGTTCACAGATAATGTTCTCTGGAAATATTCCTGAGCCCATTTTGTGATTTCCAATACAGAAGCATGCCTGTATGTGATGCAGTGCCGTCTAAGGGCCCGAAGATCATGGGCACCCAGTATGGTTTTCCGGCCTTGACCCTTACTCACAGAGATTCTTCCAGATTCTCTGAATCTTTTGATGATATTATGCGCTGTAGATGATGATATGTTCAAACTCTTTGCAATTTTACACTGTCGAATGCCTTTCTGATAATGCTCCACTATTTGTCGGTGCGGAATTAGGGGGATGGAGCACTTGCATGTGACGTCACAGCCGATCCAGATTGTGACAGACGCCATCTTGTCGGTCAAACGCCATATTCCGCCTTCTACTTCTACTTCTGCTTCTACTTCTGCTTTTACTTCTACCTTTTCTTCTGGAAAACCCTACTATATACAATTCTACTACAACGGCTGCGGCTACAAGCTCTCCCTACCTGTGCATGTTTTTTATGTTTTTTGTGTGTATTTTTGCGTGTTGTTCGTCTGTACCGGACTTCAATGTCCACTACAACCGTATGGACTTACTGGACATTGGTTTCCAGCAGAACATGACAGTTTGTAGCGATTTCCATCGCATGCACAACATTCCGGACGAGATAGCGAGACCAGCGGGGTCTCCGTGGATTGTTATCGGAAGCAAAGCGAAGGGGGCGGTGTCGGGAGCGGAAGCAAAAGCGAGGCTGCAGAGCTGGCCTGTTGACTAAGCTCAGAAAACAGCCACTCAAACCTCCACTGCCAAGCCTCTACCTCTACAACGCCAGATCCATGTAAACAAGACGGACAATTTGGAATTACAGCTGGAATTACCTTATTCTATTCTATAATCGGCTGGTCAGTGCTATACTCAATACTTAAGTGACTTACCCATCCAATGAGGATTCTTGTTTACAAGATGCCACATCTGAGTCGCTGACAAATCCTGAATTTCTGTAAAGATAACTGTCCAGAGATTTATAAGCACGCAGTGCTTCACCACTGAACAGCGAGGGAAAGTTAATGAGGTAATTATACACGTCTGGGTATTCCACTGGCAGTTCAAAATCCGGTCGTGAAAACTCCGTCCGGTAAGCCATAAGGGTCACAAATCTGTAGATCGTTTATTTTAGACATATATCTAGTTATCTGTTCATTAGAAAAATGAGCCATGTAGTCGGTCGGTTGAAATTGATCCATTCTGTACACGAGTGCAGCAGTATTCAGCGGTGTTTTTGACCGATAAGATGGCGGTTGTGTACTTTCCGGTCACATGACTGCAAGATCTCTATTGGTGATCCTCTTCCCATCTTTACTTCTGAGAGCCGCTGCCACTCCAAGATGCTCTTTTTATACCCAGTCATGTTAATGACCTATTGCCAATTGACCTAATGAGTTGCAATTTGGTCCTCCAGCTGTTCCTTTTTTGTACCTTTAACTTTTCCAGCCTCTGATTGCCCCTGTCCCAACTTTTTTGAGATGTGTTGCTGTCATGAAATTTCAAATGAGCCAATATTTGGCATGAAATTTCAAAATGTCTCACTTTTGACATTTGATATGTTGTCTATGTTCTATTGTGAATACAATATCAGTTTTTGAGATTTGTAAATTATTGCATTCCATTTTTATTTACAATTTGTACTTTGTCCCAACTTTTTTGGAATCAGGGTTGTAGAGAAAACTTCTAGATAAATTAAAATAAATTAAGTATTTACATATACAAATATCAAAAGAATAAGATATGGGGAAGAGAGGAGGGGGGAGAAGGGGGGGCAGCAGGAGAGATGCTTTCACATAAAGGCAATGACAGCCAGCATCAAATGGTGTGGTTGGAGTCTTGTTCTTGGACTTGACTTGGATCAATAGTGGACTCGGACTCGACTCGAAATTTTCTTTCTTGATGATTTGGACTTGAACACTGGGGACTCGAGACTGGACTCAGACTCGAGGTTTAGTGACTTGACTACAACGCTGCTTGAAACAATATAAAAACAAGCAGTAATTTGTTCACAAAAGATGAATCGGCTTCTGCTGCATGGAAACAACTCATATCAAGGATACCACTGACCCCTTCTGCTCTCTGAACTTGTCTGATCCATCCATCCTGATGCCCTATTTCTGGTTGGAGTTCTCATCACTTTGCTCCTGCTGAGGATATGGCCCCATATGGACAGCCTCGAGATGCACTGAGAAACTGTAAAGTTGACTTTGGACTATAATTAACAGAAACAATTTTGCTACCATGGCTGAGGACTACAATTGCCATGATAACTTGAGGACTGCAGTTTTCATGAACAGTTTTGCACTCAAGTTTCCATCAGTGAGAAGTCAATAACTTCAAGAAAATAGACTTCATATTAAAACTATAATGAATTTCCTGGTTATACAGTTATACTTTGTGACTATACAGGACACAGTCATTGAAGCAAGTTATTTATTATCATGCTATCTGTTATCACCCAGATGAGGATGGGTTCCTTTTGAGTCTCGTTCCTCTCAAGGTTTCTTCCTCATGTCATCTGAGGGAGTTTTTCCTTGCTACCATCACCTTCTGGCTTGCTTATTAGGGATGACAAATTCATATATGTCAAATTTATATCTGGAATTGATATATTTCTGTAAAGCTGCTTTGTGACAATGTCCATTGTTAAAAGTGTTATACAACTGAACTCATATACCAAACCCTAATATACTGTACTTTATACCTAATTTACATACATGCAACATGCTTTAATGTATTTAGATGTTGCAGGAGAACCAAAAAAGGAAAGCATTCACCAGGCAGACAACAAAGACGGGATAGAAAAGGAAAGAAGAAAATTGAGAGAGGGGAATTCTGTGAAGCTGAATTAGAGGTGCTTGTGTCCAAGGATTGATACACAAATGTCGCATAAAACTGCTCAATGGCAATTTTATTAGGAACACCAAGACACCTTCATGTTTTACAGTTATCCAGTCAGACAGTCATTTGGCAGCAGTGCAAGGCATAGAAAACTTCACTGGATCCTTTTCTTTCTTCAGCTGCCCAGTTTCGGTGAGCCTGTGCCCACTGTAGCCTCAGATTCCTGTTTATGGCTTACAGGAGTGGAACCAAAGTGGTGTAGTGGTTAGCACTGTCGTCTCAGAGCAAGAAGGTTCTGGGTTCGAGCCCAGTGGCTGACAAGGGCCTTTCTGTGTGGAGTTTGCATGTTCTCCCCATGTCTGCATGGGTTTCATCCAGGTGCTCCGGTTTCCTCCAAAGACATGCAGGTTAAGCTAATTGGTGGCTCTAAATTGACCGTAAGTGTGAATGGTTGTTTGTCTCTATGTGTCAACCCCACGATGACCTGGCACAAGATAAACAGTTATGGATGGAGGAGTGGAACCAGTATGGTTGTGGCAGCGGGGGCTTGGTCAAGCGTCTGTCTGTGAATGGAGGGCGGAGTCAGGAAGGTAAGTGGCAGAATCACTGCACCTGATGTAAGTTAACCTGTGTTTGTGTGTCTTCCCCAGTGACCGCGCCCTATAAAAGGAGAGAGAGAGCAGAGAAAGGGAGCTCTCTCCCCAACCAGAACACCTGTGAGTATGTGTGCACGTGAGCGAGCGTGTGTGACTGGGGGAGTGTCCTGGATGTTTAAAGCTGAAAAGCTAAAATAAAAGAGTTTAAGAGAACTCAGTTCTGGCCTGCCGTGCTTCTGTGCTCCACCCACCCCAGAGTCTTCCTACAGTGGTGCCGTTGTTGCTCCGGGGTGCGCCCCACACGCTGGAGGATGGCCCTGCAGAGGTTGGCATAGACCAGCCAGCTGTCAGTGGGGAGCTGTAGTGCGGCCAACTGCGCCTCGCCCGTTAGCAGGGGGAGGAGGCGTGCCACGCGGTGTTCCACCGGCCAGCCCCAGGCCTCTACTGCCTACTCAAAGAGCGCGAGGAAGGCCTCGGGGTCGTCGTGTGGGCCCATCTTTGTTAGGGTGAGGTGGGGAGGGCCCGCGACGGTGGAGGTGGTGGACCCCGCCAACGTGAGTAGGTGCCGGAACGCCTGGCGAGCTTCCTGCTGCGCTAGCACCAGGGCCTCGAACCTTTGCTCCTGCTCCTTCCGGAGGGCGACCAGCTCCTGATGCTGGCTCTGTTGGGCCGTGGCGAGGGCATGGATCAGGTCCTTGAAGGGGGAGGACTCCATGGGGCTGTTCTACTCTGCGCTCCCTCCCAGGTTTCGGCACCACTGTAGGAAGACTCTGTGGTGGGTTGAGCACAGAAGCATGGCAGACCAGAACTGAGTTCTCTTAAACTCTTTTATTTTAGCTTTTCAGCTTTAAACATCCAGGACACTCTCCCAGTCACACATGCTCGCTCGCGCGCACACACACACGTGTTCTGGTTGGGGAGAGAGCTCCCTTTATCTGCTCTCTCTCTCCTTTTATAGGGCGCGGTCACTGGGGAAGACACACAAACACAGGTTAGCTTACATCAGATGCAGTGATTCTGCCACTTACCTTCCCTGACTCCGCCCTCCATTCACAGACCGACGCTTGACCACACCCCCGCTGCCACAGTGGTCTTCTGCTGTTGTAGTCCATCCATCTCAAAGTTCAACGTGTTGTTTGTTCTGAGATGCTTTTCTGTTCAATGCAGTTGTAAAGAATGGCTATTATGTCCAATGCTAACTGGATGGGTTCCCCCCCTTAATATGTTGTGTGTGAAAATCCAGGAGATTTACAGTATCTGGCAACACTGCGCGGGAAGATTTCCTGGTTCTGGTTTACAGTGCTGACTCAGTTCGTGCAATTGCTGATTTTGCGTAGGCTACCGTGTAAGCTCTGTCAATTTCAGCGACAAATTAAAAATGGAAGCAGACGAATTGATTCCTAAAAGAACTAGTAAGGGGTCAGTCATCTGGCATTTTTTGGATATCGCGAGGAGGACGTGGAACAGCAAATGCCAGTTTGTAAAGTGTGCAAAAAAACCTGTCATCACGAAAGGCAGCAGCCGGAATTATACACATCTGAGAGGCAGAGCCAGAAAACATTCAGTTCAAAAGTGTGCAAAGAGAAAAATTATGTTTTGCAGATTTCTCTCTTCTCTCCCTCAATCTCTCTCTCTATTGTGAATGTTCCAATGGTTCTCAGTAGTCAGGTTAATAGCTTGGAGATCTATTTTTTAAAATAATTTAATGAATGAGCACTTTTCTTATTTAGGCTAAATGTCTTTCTCAGTGTTGAGCTTGCACTTTATTGATTTGAGCTCTGAGCAGCTCTGTATTGTATTGCCCCTTTGTTGCAATTTTCAAGATTGTTTTTGCAGTTTGTGCCACATCTTTGTTGAATAAAAATAGTCTTATTTCAGTTCAATTGTGATTAATCACGAACATGACAATTTAAAATGTGTTGTTGAAAACCACCTGTAAAGTTAACCAAGAATGTTATTTAATCTGCAGGGATTGTCGTGAAAACAGTAAAGAGTAAAAGTTAGATTTCATGGGGTCCTTTAGAGGAGATTTAAATATATCGAGATATATATCGTATATCGTGAAATGGAGAAAATGTATCGGGATATTCATTTTTTCCCATATCGCACAGCCCTACCATATTAACATGCCATTGTTGTGTGTTATGCCTGATGTAAAGACTCTCGTCTCTGCGAGCCTACCACACAGATTTAATACTTGTCATTTTTAGGGCATACCTAACAACATGTGTTTTCTTTCTCTCTCTCTTCCCCCCCCCAATCTGTCCCTCTGAGTTACATGTTGGTCCTGGGATTGAGATGCTGGCCTCTTCTGCCCCTCGGACCTGCTTGATCCATCCTGGTGCCCTGTGTCTGGTTGGAGTTTTATCGCACCGCTCCTGTGAAGGACGGCCCCATGAGGACAGTTGAGGGTTATACCTGGAGGATGCTCTGGACTCTTACGGTAATGCTTTTATGGCTGAGGACTACAATTGTCTTGCTAACTTTAGGACTGCAGTTATCATGAACAGTTTTGCACTCAAGTTTCCATCAATGAAGAGTTATAACATCAACGAAACTGTCCTCATGTTAAAACTGTTAATATTATAGTCAGGCTGTCTGTTGTTGCCCAAATGAGGATGGGTTCCCTTTTGAGTCTGGTTCCTCTCGAGGTTTCTTCCTCATGTCGTCTGAGGGAGTTTTCCTTGCCACTGTCGCCACAGGCTAGCTCATTGGGGATAGATTAGGGATAAAATTAGCTCATGTTTTAAGTCGTTCAAATTCTGTAAAGCTGCTTTGCGACAATGTTTATTGTTAAAAGCACTATACAAATAAACTTGACTTCACTTGACTTACAGTAGCTTCTGAAATACTCCAAGCAACCTGTCTGGCACCTTGAAACCTAATAAAATAATATTGTGTTCATACAATTTCAGTGCAGAAAATGATAGTTGAAAATGTTTACCTTTTTAGTAAAATCTTTTTACTAAAATCAGTGGTATATATTTAACAGTTATTCCACAAAATCGACTCATACACGAACTGATAGCTGACAAGGTGCGTAGCACCAAGTTAGCTTTAAGCCATGTATGACAAGATTGAGTGGAATAACTGCTTTATTTTTATTTTTTTGCAAATTCGATAAATAAAAACTTCATACAAAACGTCCAGCAGAATCATTTCCGCTTAGAATATAAATGAACCGGTGAAATGACAGTAGCAATTTGTGAAAAAGCTATGATAATAATTCTTGAAAAAAAGATATGTTCTTACCATCAAATATTTTTATTCCATATTTTGTTGCTTTTTTTGTGTGTTTTTTGGGGTTTTGTTTTTGAGTAGAGTTTTTATTTCATCCTCAGTTGATTCAGCAACATGCGCTGGCATTTTGTTTTTCTCTACTCATGGTATATGAGCCGATATCCTAGTAGTAGAGTAGCCAATCAGAGCACACGATTGTTCATATCCGGTGAATGTGGACAGAATAAATGCCATTTAGTTCTGGACTTATGCAGGAAGTGTGTTCTGGTTTTTGTGTTGTTGTCATTGTCTTGTGTTTTATTGTATTACATTATATTATAATATATTATGCACAGTGGTGCAGTGGTTAGCTCTGTTAACTTACAGCAAGAAGGTTCTGAGTTCAAGCCCTGAAGCTGACTGGGGCCTTTCTGTGTGGAGTGAGCATTTTCTCCTTGTGCCTGTGTGGATTTCCTCCGGGTGCTCCGATTTCCCCCACAGTCCAAAGACATGCAGGTTAGGTTAACTGGTGACTCTAAATTGACCATAGGTGTGAATGTGAGTGTGAATGGTTGTCTGTGTCTACGTGTCATCCCTGTGATGATCTGGCGACTTGTCCAGGGTGTACCCCGCCTTTCGCCCGTAGTCAGCTGGGATAGGCTCCAGCTTGCCTGCGACCCTGTAGAACAGGATAAAGCAGCTAGAGATAATGAGATGAGATATATTATGCACAGTGGTGCAGTGGTTAGCTCTATTAACTTACAGCAAGAAAGTTCTGAGTTCAAGCCCTGCAGCTGACTGGGGCCTTTCTGTGTAGAGTGAGCATTTTCTCCTCGTGCCTGTGTGGGTTTCTTCAGGGTGCTCCATTTTCCTCCCACAGTCCAAAGGTATGCAGAATAGTTCAACTGGCTACTTTAAATTGCCCATAGGTGTGAATGTGAGTGTGAATGGCTGTCTGTCTCTCGGTGTTAGCCCTACGATGGATCGGCAACCCATCCAGGGTGGACCCCGCCTCTTGCCTAATGCCAGCTGGGATTGGCTCCAGCTCACTCACAATCCGTAATGGATAAGCAGTATAGAAAACAAATGAATGTTATTATAACATATTTAATTATATTATTTTATTTTGTTTAAGACCAAAGTCAGATAAAAAATGTAACCGTTTTACAATTTCACTCACTTCACTTATGTGAACGGGTATTTCTGGGTTTGTATTCATTGTAGAATTAATTAAAGCTTTATTTGCAAATTATAATTAAGCCAAGTTTCCATCCTGAACCCACGGTTGATGTATTTTCAATGTGCAGGGTGAAGAGCTGTGTGGTGCTGAGCCTTTCCAAAAGGCTCTGACTGAGGAGGTGCTGGAAGGAATATGCTGAAAGTGTACGCTCACCAGCCACTTTATTAGGAACCCCCATTCACCTGTTGTTTTATGCTATTTATCTCATCAGCCAATCCCTTGACAGCAGCACAATGCATAAAATCATGCAGATACAAATCAAGAGCTTCAGTTTATATTCACTTTAAACATCAGAATAGGAAAAATTGTGATCTCAGAGTGTGACTTTCACTGTGGCACTGTGGGTGTTGGTTTGAGCCAGACGGACTGGTTTGAGTACTTCAGAAACTGCTGATCTCCTGGGGTTTTCACACACAACAGTCTCTAGAGTTTACACAGAATGGTGTGAAAAACAAAAAACACTGAGTGAGTGACAGTTCTGTGGGTGGAAACAAACGCCTTGTTGATAAGAGAGGAAAATGGCCAGATTCGTTTGAGCTGCCAGGAAGGACATAGTAATTCATAGTAACTCTTTACAACTGTGGTGAGCAGAAAAGCATCTTAGCATGCAACAGCAGAAAATCATATTGGCTTCCACTCGTACAGCTAAGAACAGGAATCTTAGAATCAAAATAAATTCCTATTAAAGTGGCCGGTGAGTTTATAACAGAGCATGACTCTGTAGTGTCTGAAGTGAAAGTGTTTGAACCGGGCCCGGTGCGATGGGCGGGCCTTTGGGGGCCAGGCCCGCCCATTTAGTCACGCCAGGCCCGCCCTGTCATAGGCTAGGGCCAACAGCTTAACACAATATTTAAAATAAATAAATAAATCGCAGGCTACTACAATTAAACGCGTTTCTTTTCTTTTTTTTTTAAAAGGGCATAATATTAAAGAAAAAGTCCTTAATTTAAAATGTGTATACATGACACACTGTTTTCTTAACATTTCGGCCTGCGCCCATCTCGTCAGCCCTGCACTGTCATGCACTTGGCGTTTGATTTGCAAACTAAGCACTGGAGGTAAGACACTGGTTTTGACGTTTCAGTTAACCTACAAAACACATCTGTATTAAAGATTAATGTTGTCATGCTTCACAAAACTAGATTTGAGACATAAAACTTTTAATGTGCATGGTTTCACTTAGAAGGGATTCAGTTACTGCAGTTAGGCTTTGTGCAGGGAGGATGAGTGTGATGTAATCTTCTGTTGCGCACTCTTAATTGTAAATATCAATCTTAATTTGCTGTCAGCATTGATCACAATCATCCGTTTGTGCATTCAGTGTTGGGTATTCGGAACGAATTTACAACATGACTTGTGCGCAAACGGAATACTGCCAATATTCCGTATGAAACGGAATATTCCCTGCAAATGCGCTCAGTGACAGGACAATATATAGCAGCGGAACAGGGTGTCTGAAGAGCTCAAAATACACCATTTTAGAGTGCTTTTTTCAAAAATTTCTTCCAGGGGAGCATGCCCCCGGACCCCCCTAGTAAAATTGGGTTCGCCGATGCGTGCCCACCCTCGGTCAGTGCAATGCCCAGCTACTAGACCGCTTCTGCCGCTGGGTCTGGTCTGAACTGAAGTGCAAAGTTTACCACAAAGAGCAAAATGGTATCTTCTGTATTTTATTGTTGATATGAAATTATCTAACAAGAGAAAAAAAAATGTGATGACATCTACTGTATGTGTTTGAATAACCTGAAGCGTGTTGCCTTCAGCCCAGTCAGCACTCGGCTGTGTCTCATGTACACAAAAACATCAGTCACTCAACCGAAGGACCAATAATAGATGATAAAGATGTCTGTACTTTTTATGTGATTCACATTTACAGTTAACACGTTGACACTAAACCCCATTACCTTTATTTTAATGCACGGTTCCCTTGTGCACAATTGTGATTATTAAATTAATCTGCAGGTATTATTAGCACTTTCTTCAGGGATGCGTTTAGGGCACACAAAAAGATTTAAATTAAAATTGTATTTATTTATCCTTTAAATCGTTATTGAGGTTTTTCACCTGACATCACAGGGTCACGTGACGCCCCGGTGTCCGCCATTTTGAAGGTCAAGCTAGCTAATGTCAGCAACATCATAGCTGGTATGTTACTGTAGCAATGTTTACGTTCAGTCATTTGGATGACTGTTAAAACCTTTCAGTCTCAAGTTTTTCCTTTACTGTATTTACTAGTTTACTGTAATTATGATCCGGCAGCTATTTACACCAGATCCAGTGTAAATAGCTGCCAGAGCGCGCTCCGGCTTGCTCCCCCTCAAATTAAGCAGCGCGCTCCGGCTTGCTCCCAAGCCGGAGCGCGCTGCTTAATTTGAGGGGGAGCAAGCCGGAGCGAGCTCCGGAACCTCGGCCGGAGCACTCCGGGAGCAAGCCGGAGCGCGCTGCTTAATTTGAGGGGGAGCAAGCCGGAGCACGCTCCGGCAGCTATTTACACTGGATCCGGTGTAAATAGCTGCCGGATCATAATTACAGTAAACTAGTAAATACAGTAAAGAAAAAACTTGAGACTGAAAGGTTTTAAAGGCGTCACGCAGTGGCGATAAAAGTCGCATTATTCTGCACCAGAATGCTTTCGAGATTCGAAATAAATTGACCGTCGATTTTTCAAAAGCTTCCTGCGGTTGTAATCGGTCCTTATTTGATCATGCCCATCACTTGAAATTTTCCGCGTTCGCAGCGCCCCCTCTCGGTCAATGGAACAGCTGCGTGACGTCATACCAGTAACCACTCGGTGCAGTTGCAATGACGGACACACCAGAAAATAGGAGTGATGCTGAGGAAATTAGCTTTGATTTTACCGATACAGAAGAAGAAAATGGCCCAGATTTTGACAGCTGAATGTCCTGGTGGTATCCAGCATTACAGATTTGAACCTGAGCGCTCATCTTCAGAAGAAAATGAGGACAGTTCTGATGACGACAGAAACGAAGACGGGCGACTTGAAGACTTGTTTTGGTTGGTTTCTCTGACTAAATCACTACTTATGTGTATTTTTAAAGACCATTTTCACTTGAATTAGAATGCTGTGTGATTAATCTATGATTGTGTGTAATACTGATAGCTGTAGGGGGTGAAAGTATAGCTAGAAAGATTGAATTCTAGCAACTTGACAGCTTGCAATCTCGCGAAATGCAGTGGGCCTTCTGATACAGTAGACCCCTTGATATTCCAGTTTTCATCATTTTCCTTTTATTGCGGTTGATTTTAACTTGATATTCAGTATGTTATAGGATGGGAGTATTGAGCTTTGTATTGTATTGTTTAGTAAACGTACAATCGTCAGTAATAAGTGATAATTATTAGTTAAAGGCAGCTCTGTGACATAAATCTTTCAATTAATCTTCTGTCATCCATTTGCTAAAATTATGTGCCACATGTGTTATCAAGACAACACTTCATGTGACAAAGAAAGATATGACAAATACATAAATGTATGAAAATCATTTTGTACAATTAATGATTGATACATAGAAACATTTAAAACATGTGTGTGGCAGCGGGGGCGTGGTCAAGCGCCGGTCTGTGACAGGAGGGCGGAGCCAGGGAAGGTGAGTGGCAGAATCATTACACCTGACGGTAATTAACCTGTGTTTTCCCAGTAACCGCGCCCTATTTAAGGAGGCAGAGGGAGAGCAGAGAAGAGCTCATCCCGGGACAAGAACACAGTGTGTGTTTCGCTATCAGATTAAAACTGGCGGTTATACTGACAAGTCTGGCAATAAAAAGCCTATTTGCATCTGAAGCGTTGTCCTGCCGTCCTCTGTGCTCCACCCACACTTCAGAGAGCTCTACAGTGGTGTCAAAACCCGGGACAAGGTGGAGCACCAACCTTGCAGCCCCATGGAATCCTCCCCGTTCGCGGACCTGGTCCACACCCTCGCCACGGCTCAGCAAAGCCAGCACCAGGCGCTCGTCACGCTCCGAAAGGAGCAAGAGCGGCGCTTCGAAGCCCTGGTGCTGGCCCAGCAGGAAGATTGCGAGGCGTTCCGGCATCTCGCGTCGGCGGGGTCCACCAGCGCCCCGGCCTCGGGCCCGTCTCCCCTCACCGTGACCAAGATGGGCCCGAAGGACGACCCCGAGGCGTTTCTCACATTGTTCGAGCAGGTCGCCGAAGCCTCGGGGTGGCCGATGAAGCAGCGCTGAAACAGCGCCAGCGCTTCCGCGCGCTGGAGGACGGCCCGGCGAAGGTCCGCGTAGGCCAGCCGGCGGGGAGTTATAGCGCGGCCAGCTGTTCCTCTCCCGTCAGGAGGGGGAGGAGGCGCGCCGCGCGCTGCTCCATTGGCCACCCCAAGGCTTCGGCGACCTGCTCGAACAATGTGAGAAACGCCTCGGGGTCGTCCTTCGGGCCCATCTTGGTCACGGTGAGGGGAGACGGGCCCGAGGCCGGGGCACTGGTGGACCCCGCCGACGCGAGATGCCGGAACGCCTCGCGATCTTCCTGCTGGGCCAGCACCAGGGCTTCGAAGCACCGCTCTTGCTCCTTTCGGAGCGTGATGAGCGCCTGGTGCTGGCTTTGCTGAGCCGTGGCGAGGGCGTGGACCAGGTCCGCGAACGGGGAGGATTCCATGGGGCTGCGAGGTTGGTGCTCCACCTTGTCCCGGGTTTTGGCACCACTGTAGAGCTCTCTGAAGTGTGGGTGGAGCACAGAGGACGGCAGGACAACGCTTCAGATGCAAATAGACTTTTTATTGCCAGACTTTTCAGTATAACCGCCAGTTTTAATCTGATAGCGAAACACACACTGTGTTCTTGTCCCGGGATGAGCTCTTCTCTGCTCTCCCTCTGCCTCCTTAAATAGGGCATGGTTACTGGGAAAACACACAAAACACAGGTTAATTACCATCAGGTGTAATGATCCTGTCACAGACCAGCGCTTGACCACGCCCCCGCTACCACAATGTGTTTTTAAAAAAATTATTTTTTTCTATCAATACCTAGCCATGACCTTGAAATCAGATCCATTGATAACAGTCACAAATAGTGTTCAGTGTTTGTTGTTACAGCCAAACACAATACACCGATTAGGCATTTTGTATCACAGAATATTAGTACATCATTTCATAGTGTTTTAAGTGTTCAAAACTATCCACAAACTGAATAAATCCACAAAATCCGCAATGTAAACAACTCTGGTAAACGCACGCCATAGAGAAAACATGGGGACAGGCCAGCATCACCCAAGGGAGGTTACTGGTATGACGTCACACATAAGTTGACCTAGTTAACGGCTGGCTGCCTAAATTTGGCTGTGCGCGTCAACTTTAAATGCTTGTAGCGGGCGCATCGTGACACTGAGATCGCGGGAAACCGAGGGGCTTGAATAACCCACCAAACCTGACATTTTGACACATGATATAGTCTGATTCCTGAAATTACCGCACGACGCCTTTAACAGTCATCCAAATGACTGAACGTAAACATTGCTACAGTAACATACCAGCTATGATGTTGTTGACATTAGCTAGTGCTAACAGCTAGCTGCTAGTGCACTGCTACAACACAGACACCGACCCTAATAATACAGTTCTTGGTCATTGCCTGGTAACAGCAAATTTATAACGGGCCATGTCTCAACAGACTAAGAAGTTATTTCAATGACATTTAATAACATTTTGTTTATCCTGAGGACCGAAAGTAAATGAAAATGTGAACAAACCTTAGCTGTAATAAGATGGCGACCACCGGCTCCAGGGACGACCTGCTGATGTAGGCATGTTACCCAGCCTGACACAAAATATTTGTAGGTATCCAAACTCTTATACGCTTTCAGATCAATACCTATGTATGGCGATGGGTTTTTAACGACATAGGTATATAGATCATGTGGGCCGAAGTCAGGTAAAGACGAGGTGTACTTCGTGTACTTCCGTACGTCAGTGAACAATCCTGGTGGAAGCAGGTAAACGTCGTTCTCTAAGCCTGCTAACCTCAATTTTTGCAAATACCTCTCCCTCTGCTCGCCCTGTAAATGCCCTACGTCGCTGGATAGTGAAGGTGTTTTCTGCATCTCGCTCCTTTTTCTTTTATGTTTTTCGTTTGTTGCCTTCCTCGCATTCAAACTGATTCGAGCCGTGACGTCCAAAATGGCAGCCTCACATGACTTGGTCATGTGGGTGAAAAACCTCAATTGGCCTTCCTCCTATAAATCCCATTTGAACTCAAAACATACAAACAGTTCCATTATCCATCTTTATAATGACATGCCAGGTTAGTGTTATTGTCATTACTATATCATAGAACCCAAGTTCGATTACAAATCTAAAAGTTTATCTGAGATCATCAGAAAAAGGTCCGGTAATAGTCAGAAAGAAAATAGTTCATAGAAAAAATTAGCTACTTATTATTACTACTGTATTACTGGCATTTGAGAGTGTGTGTGTTTTCCCTGAATCGTGATACAGTTTCAAGAAAGCTAGGATTTATTAAGCTTCCTCTGCCTGAGTATAAGCGTGTATATGTGTATTTGTGTCTCTGTGAGTAATGCCATAAAAGCACAACTCTTGTTAATTTATGTCCTGTCCCTGCATCACACATGGCTGCACTGTGAAGACACTGATTCCAGATGCTTGCTGTGTGTGTGTGTGTGTGTGTGTGTGTGTGTGTGTGTGTGTGTGTGTGTGTGTGTGTGTGTGTAAAACTGAGTGGTTGTTTTGTCTGGAGTTTCCTTTCACACCCCTGTGGTCCTCCTCTTCCTTCTGGTTGGTGCTCATGGTCTTCAGTTTAAAACATGTGCGACCTGTCACAGTTCGCTTCTCTTCCATTGGGAAAAAGCTGTGTGAAATATAGCAGTGTTCTTACCATCAGTGAAGGTATTTTTCAGTAAATATTATAAGGACTCCACTGTGGACACCTTCGTCGACAGGAATCAGAAATGGAATGGAGAAGGACGCCAAGAAGCCTTTATTTGTCACATATACACTCAAGCACAGACTTAAGCACACAGTGAAATTTAACCTCGGCATTTAACCCATCTGAAGCAGTGAACACACACATGTGAGTAATGAGCACACACACATACATACCCAGGGAGCAGTTGGGGGTTAGGTGCCTTGCTCAAGGGTACTTTAGCCCAACCTCAGGCCATAGCTGCCCCATGTTAACCTAACCGCATGTCTTTGGACAGTGGGGAAACACCCAGAGGAAACCCACACAGACACGGGAACATGCAAACTCCACACAGAAGGGCCCTCGTTGGCCGCTGGGCTTGAACCCAGGACCTTCTTCCTGTAAGGCAACAGTGCTAACCACTACACCACCGTGCCACCTATCTAGGGACCCTTTTAACTCAATTCAATAGAGGTGTGGCACTTTGATGTAGTGGTTAGCATTGTTGCCTCACAGCAAGAAGGTTCTGGGTTTGAGCCCCGTGGCCGACGGGGGCCTTTCTGTGTGAAGTTTGCATGTTCTCCCCATGTCTCTGTGGGTTTCCTCTGGGTGCTCTGGTTTCCCCCAAAGACATGCAGGTTAGGCTAATTGGTGGCTCTAAATTGATCATAGGTGTGAATGTGAGTGTGAATGGTTGTGTGTCTCTATGTGTCAGCCCTGCGATGACCTGGCGACTTGTTCAGGGTGTACCTCGCCTCTTGCCCACAGTCAGCTGGGATAGGCTCCAGCTTGCCTGCGACCCTGCACAGGATAAGAGGTTACAGATAATGGATGGATAAATTCAATGGAGCCTTAGTACAGATTTGTTTCAGAGTGTACAACACATTCTCTGCTTCTCACACATTCATGTCATGACTCTTCTTCATCATGTGACCTATTTTTGCACATTCCAGGACATACTATACAGCTTGGACTTCAAAATAACTCACGCGCATACCCCTTAAATATGTCCACTTTTCAGATTTGTATATTTTAGATTCTTCTTATTTTTTATTCTATTTATATAACTACTTTTGTCTTTGCTAAATTCTTCTAGCTTAACTGTCTAAGCACCAATCACCAAAGCAAATTCCTTGTGAGAACGTCAAAGTCCCTCTCACGCCAGGATCTAGTCTTCCCAGGCAGTCTCCTGTCCCAGTACTAACCAATTCTTTAAGGTGTATGGGCATGGCACCGATCTCCGTTTTGATGTGAGTGGCCTCTTGTCTATACAGCTAGGGTTCCAGTGGGGGGTTAGTCCTCTGGTAACCGTGAGAGTTTGACTTCCCCACTCACATCTATATTGCAGCGTGCCTTGCCAGATGGTAGTAGGTACCATTTTTATGATGGAGTAGAACTTGCAATCTCCTGGTCGAGAGGCGGACATGCTAACCACGAGGCCAACTCACGGTATTAATGAGAACGTATTTGCCAATAAACTTGATTCTGATCTGATTCTGACAATATTTAGTCTATTTTTAAAGCCATACAGCTTTTGATTCCTGAACTTTCCACTTATCAAACACATTAGGAACAAGAGTGAAGAAGACAACAGAAAGACAAATAAAGAAAACCCCAAGAATGACAAGAAAGACAAAAAATAAAGATTGAACCAAATAAACAAACAAACAAAGAACAACAACAAAAAAATGCAATAGTCTTACAATGATCATATACAGTAAATGTAAAAAAAAAAGAGAGAGAGAGAAAAACCCCATCATCCCCCGGCTGTTGGCAAAGCAGGCAGGTGTCATTATGGACATGGCAACCACCAGCAGGTAGACACCACCATACCCAACAGCCCAGATAGGACTATACAGGGCTGAACACACACCGGGGAAGCCAGGCATTTTTTAAATGTTACCTGCTGTTGAGGTTAGGTTTGGATTAAACCCGTTATATTCAAGTCAAGGAGGGGCCTTTCTGTGTGGAGTTTGCACGTTCTCCCCGTGTCTGCGTGGGGTTTCTCTGGGTGCTCCAGTTTCCTCCACTGTCCAAAGACGTGTAGTTAGGCTAACTGGCTACTCTAAATTGTCCATGACCAAAAGCAGTGCCATAGAGGAGTGGCTAGACGGCTGTACTTGCTTAGCCAAGAAACCCTGGGAAAGGGACCCAACCCAGAACACACTGGACAGGCGAAGAAGAAGGAGAAGAAGAAGAAGAATTTTGATAAATGATGCGTTATGAATGTCACCACTGTAACTCAAATAAAAGATCACAGTCTGCTAAAATCGGGGGTCCTGATTTCATGGACAACTGGGCGTCCTTGGACCCCTCTTCTCTATCTACCACTGACAAAGAGAACTTAAGCACAGACCGAAAAAGAAAAAAAAATCAAGGGTTTAGGGGCAGCTGGAGGGAACAGGTGTGGGGGAAGGATAGAGGGCACATGCACTGGATGACAAGGGCTGCCACATGTTTTAGTCATAAATCCCACTGAAGGAGAAAAACAGAGGGAAAACTGGAGCAAAAGAGACAGACAGAAAGGAGATGATCCCATTACACTTTCCTGCTCTAGTGTTCATGTCTAATCAAAAAACTAGACCAAGACCTGGCCAATACATCTGGAGAAAGTAGCACCAAAAAAGGCAAGAAGGTTGCCATTGCCAGGTAAGTGTCATTTTGAAATCATTTGGATGAGAAGAATTTTAATCTGGTCTTTTCAGTGCAGGATTGCACACCAGGAATTCAATAAATAAAGAAGAATCATGCTTAAAGTTGGGACCAGTCTGCCAGATGCCGAAACCAGACTCGCCAACTATCAGGTTTTTTTTTTTTTCTCTCACTGTCTAAATTTTAACTGGATTTCTGTAGTCTCTTGTGAAATTCCAGGAAAGTCAGAAGGAGAGAGTGAAAATAAATCAGAGGCTACCAACATGTCACACCTCATTGACTTGTCATGTTAAGGGATATGGCTGCATATGACTGCACTTCATTCATTCATTCATTCATTCATTCATTCATTTCCAATTATGAGAACAGTCAAGCCATTCCATGTTGAAGTATGCAACTATGATTTCATTTGGAAATCCTGCAGGGAATCGACACATCCTATTGTGTGAAAATTGAAAGTGAAAACTGAGTCTGTTCATCAGAGCCACATATAAGAGTCTATACCCTTATCAAAAAGAAGTATACTTCAAGTTCATTTTATTATATATACTTAAGTAAAGTTAAAGTATATTTCCTTAAGTATACGTTTGTGTACCAAGTATACTGATATCAATGTACTTACAGTATACTTGTAAGTAAACTAATCTAATAGTTCTTGGGACTATATTGGCCCACTTTTAGTTTATAAAAAGTATAATTGAAGTCTAAAAGAAGTAAACTTTGAGTATACAACTATCCATCCATCCATTATCTGTAGCCGCTTATCCTGTCCTACAGAGTCGCAGGCAAGCTGGAGCCTATCCCAGCTGACTATGGGTGAGAGGTGGGGTACACCCTGGACAAGTCGCCAGGTCATCACAGGGCTGACACATATACCCCTTTTCCACCAAATCAGTTCCAGGGCTAGTTCGGAGCCAGTGCTGGTGCTAGTTCACAACTCATTCAACTTGCGAGCCAGCTGAGAACCAGTTTGCTTTTCCATCGCTCGTGGTGCCACGTCATTACGTCGCTGTATACGTCATTACGTCGCTGTATACTTCAGTTACGTCGCTACGTTTGCTTAAACCTTGGCGCGAATATCGAAGCAAAAACAACACGGAAGAAGCAGCAGCAGCAACAACAACAATAATAATAATGGATGACTTCGCGTTTGTACAGCTGCGGCTTCTCGCCGCTTAAAAATGGCGATCTTTCGCGGTCTTGTTATTGTTGTTGGTCTTAACAACTCCGCCCCCCCACTGACGTAAGCGGTTCTTTCCTCTGGCCCAGCAAAGAGTTGGTGCTAGCCTGGAACCAGTCAGTGGAAACAGAAAACCCGGTTCCAAACTAAGCACTGGCCCCGAACAAGCCCTGGAACTGCTTTGGTGGAAAAGGGGCAATAGACACAGACAACCATTCACTCTCACATTCACACCTACGGTCAATTTAGAGCCACCAATTAGCCTAACCTGCATGTCTTTGGACTGTGGGGGAAACCGGAGCACCCAGAGGAAACCCACACAGACACGGGGAGAACATGCAAACTCCACACAGAAAGGCCCTCGCCGGCCGCTGGGCTCGAACCCAGGACCTTCTTGCTGTGAGGCAACAGTGCTGAGTATACAACTAGTATTTTGTACTGCAAGAATACCACAAGTAAATTTATATACTAATAGTTTACTAGTTCTATATTTGTAGTCCACTCTTTAGTTTACAAAAGCATACTTCATACTGGAAACAAAGTATACTGGAACTATACTGAGTTTACTTGTTTTATACTTCGAGTCCACTTTTTAGTTTACTAAAGTATACTTTGTAGTATACTGGAAATATACTATTGGTTCACACTTCTCACCCACTTTTAAGTTTATAAAAGTATATTTTATAGCATATTGGAAATATACTATTAGTTATATACAGTACATCTAGTCCACGTTTTAGTTTTGAAGTATACTGCAATTACCCTTCTAAGTATACTATTAGTTTTCTAGCCCTAACCCTTACCTCATGCACACTACCAGTAGACAACTTAAGTGTTTTGTATCTTAAGTTACAATGAAGTTATAAAGGTAAGAATTCACAAAATAACAACAGATACTCAGGACTAAGAACATATTCATTTTCTTTAAAAATCAAAATTTAAAGCTACATTGTATTAAATGTCAAAGTATAAAAACATGGCAATGACAACTGAAATTGACATCTAAGCTCTAAAGAAAAAGAAATAAATTAAAAAAAATTAATTATCCCACTCAGGAGAAAACAAAAAGTATATGGAACCACAGACATACCTAAGAGTCAACGATGCTGAAGCACAACTACAGGGCAAGTACACTTAAACATAAGGCACAACTATTTTAATAATTTATTACACTTTTGTTAAGTATATCTTGATCAAAAGTTTAAGTATAAGCTTAATATACTTAGACTTTTCTAGATACTTTTCAGTATATGCCAAGTATACTTATGTATAACTTTATTAAGTATATCTCTGATAAGTAAATAAAACTGAAAGCATACTATCTTATTTTTAGTTTAAAAGAAGTATACTAGAAGCACACTTGAATAAACTTCTTTTTTGTAAGGGTAATCATGGCCAGATTACATGTGCTGTTACTCAGGTCCATTAAGGGTGTGTACATGCCCTTTGGTAGTTTGGTGTCAAGTCCAAATTAGAGCAAAATGGAATAATTTTGGTCCTGTTGCAATTTGTTTTTTTTGTTTGTTTGTTTTTTCTTCCCACATGTAAAGGGTGAAAAAAAGGTAAATGAATAAAAAAAAATTTCAGAAACACGATGATGGAAATCATGAAAATCACCTGAGCACAAAGAACCTAGAGCTCAATAAATGACTTGACAATTATAGAAATAACTAGCTTAAACCATTTTATGTATCATATGCACTGTTTATTTGCTCTTTTTGTTCATCTAGCCAAATATTTCACACATCACATATCACCAACACCACAGCTCTGTCCTCTTTCCTCACTCACATGGCCTTTGGTCGGTTATTTTGGTCAACACCAGAGTGTGATTTCTGTGTCTCATCTTGCACAACGTAACCACATCAAACAGGAAATAACCCCAGGATTCAATCCAAATGGACAAAATACTGCATACATGTAGTTTTAGTTGTGAAACCCAGACTCAAACATCCTAGACTCCTTTTCCAAATGTCCACTATCTATACATCCATCCATCCATCCATTATCTGTAGCTGCTTATCTTGTTCTACAGGGTTGCAGGCAAGCTGGAGCCTATCCCAGCTGACTATGGGTGAGAGGCGGGGTACACCCTGGACAAGTCGCCAGATCATCACAGGGCTTGTCCACTATCTATAAAATCTATAAAATACATTATTATACATACAGGATACTTTTTCGATGGAATAAAAACATGTCTTCTATTCCCTTCTAGCAGGTTTCATTCATTTGGCTTGATAGCATGCAATATTGTTTGCATTTCGCTTATCCTACATGTATTATGTCACGCTATCCAATGGAGAATGAGCGTTGAATATGGTTTATGATAGTGCATGGTTGTCAAGGCAATGTGACATCACACGTCAGAGCTGATGTGAATATTCAATGAGAAAGTTTTCTGCTGTGAATGCGCGGAAGCGTTTTGTTGTTCACCGGGAAAGAGAAAGACGTGTTGAACACCCAAAAGGCTACCAAAACTTCATTAGATATTCTTCATGCATATTTACAAGAGAAAAACATATCAGTGGACATAGAAAAACTGGATAAGAGAGTGTGTATGGAAAATAATTATAATATTGGCTGCCTTTTTTCATGGTGTATCAGATATATTCCATTCAGCTAGCATGATATTGAACGAGTCGAAGACTCGTTCAATATCATGCTAGCTGAATGGAATATATCTGATATACTACGAAAAAAGCCAGCCAATATTATTAAAATTTTGATACAATACTGTAACAGTTCTAACGAAGGGGTGGAGCACAGAGGACGGCAGGACAGAGATGAGGTTTGTAAATATGGCTTTTATTGCTACACTTTTCAGTGAACAACTTCCAACTCAGACACACACCCACACACAACCGGCGTCTGGTCTGGAGATGAGCTCCCTCCGCTCTCACTCTCCCTCCTCATATAGGGCGCGGTCACTGGGAAGACACACAAACACAGGTTAATTGCTCTCAGGTGAAGTGATTCTGCCACTTACCTTCCCTGACTCCGCCCTCCTGTCACAGACCGGCGCTTGACCACGCCCCCGCTGCCACAAATACATAAAAAAGTGAAAAAGTAAAAGGTGGTTTTCTGTTTGGTGATTGCTCGGTGGGAGGAGTGGATGAAACTGTCTTCAAAATTCAGAGGCTATTTCAGTGGCGATCCTAGAGTGATTTACTCCCCGGGTGAAACCCCCTGCTGGCACCCCCTCCGGCCCAACCCGACAACCACCTCCCACCCGCCACCTAAGAAAACACTAACTTCGTCCAGAACACACACGACCCCATACACAAACTCACAACAGCTATTTTCAAGAACAAATTTCCAGTTTTAATGACTAGTGCAATAAAAAATACAAAGATAAACAATGAAAGATAAACAATAAACAAAAAGACTCAATGACTTCGCATTACAGCTATCCACAGCTATTTAAGAAAGCACAACTGCACTACAGCACCACCCGATGGTCAAAATATTGCACAAGTCAGTCAGTTTTACCAACAGAGTGCACAATGAATTATCATAGAGTACCATTCACCATTATTATTAACAAGAAGACTTAAACCTCCATTAAAGTCGCACCATATAAATAACAAAAGAAGCTAAACAGTTAAACAATCACAATTACAGAATAACATGAAGTGACAAAAGATCTAAAAATACTATACATTAAAGTGGCAAAAATGGTAAAACGCAATTATGTATCATAAATAAATGAACTAACGACAGAGAAGAGGTAAATCCTATACATATTACTGTACACATAAGAAGAAATAACAAACACTATTGTGTATCATAAATAACAAGAAATAACAAATGAAGAAGTTAACATTCTTTAAAGTGGCAAAAATGACAAACCACTATAATTTGTCATAAATAACAAGACGTGCAAAAGAAGTAAGAGGAAAACAGTCTATATACATTTAAGTGGCAATTATATTCAGGATGCAAAAGTGAAAGCACAACCTAAAAGTTGGCTTTTCTGGCCTTCCTGGATGCAAATTCTTCCACAATGTCTTCATATGAGATTTGTTCCCCTAAGGCGTGGTTTATGCTGATCACAGCAAGGCCACTGAACCGTTCCTGTGACATTGTTGACCTTAGGTAAGTCTTGATCAGTTTTAGCTTCGAGAAGCTCCTCTCTGCCTGAGCCACAGTGACAGGCAGAGTGGCAGGCTACACTACTATGACATTACACAGAGTCTTAAGTAATACATTACTATAATGGTTCAATACGTGTGGGTGGAGCACAGAGGATGGCAGGACAGACATCAGGTGTAACAGGCTTTATTGCCACACTTTTCAGTCTAACAATCTATATATTTCTGACACACAGAGACACACACACACCAGTGTCTCGTCCGGGGATGAGCTCCTCTGCTCTCGCTCTCCCTCCCTAAATAGGGCGCGGTCATTGGGAAGACACACACAAACAGGTTAATTGCCGTCAGGTGTAGTGATTCTGCCACTTACCTTCCCTAACTCCGCCCTCCTGTCACAGACCGGCGCTTGACCACGCCCCCGCTGCCACATACCCCCACCGCCCGACTCAGGCCGGGCGGCCGTCCGGCCTGCAGCCGACTCCCCCCCCCCTTGACGGGAGAGGAAGTCCGCCACGACCATCTGCGCCCCCGGCCTGTGGACTACCCTGAAATTGAAGGGCTGGAGTGCCAGATACCAATGGGTGATCCGCACGTTGGCATCTTTCATGCGGTGGACCCACTGGAGGGGCGCGTGGTCCGAACAGAGGGTGAAAGGGCACCCCAGCAGGTAGTAACGGAGGGTGAGGACCACCCACTTGATCGCCAGACACTCTTTCTCGATCATGCTGTAGCGCCCCTCATGCACTGACAGCTTCCTGCTAATGTACAGGACAGGGCGGTCCTCCCCCTCCACCTCCTGGGACAAAACCGCCCCCAGCCCTCTGTCCAACGCATCGGTCTGCAACACAAAGGGGAGAGAAAAGTCAGGGGAGTGTAAAAGTGGCCCCCCACACAGTGCAGCCTTCACTTCAGAAAAAGCCCGCTGGCATTGCTCCGTCCACTGGACCGGATCTGGTGCCCCCTTTTTAGTGAGGTCAGTCAGCGGGCTGGTGACATCCGAATAATTAGATATAAACCTACGGTAATAGCCAGCCAGCCCCAGGAACTGTCTCACCCCCTTTTTTGGTCTTGGGCCTCGGGCAGGCCGCAATCGCTGCCGTCTTATTAATTTGGGGATGCACCTGCCCGTTGCCCAAGTGGAAGCCCAGATACCGTACTTCCACCTGCCCAATCGCACACTTCTTTGGGTTGGCTGTGAGCCCCGCTCGTCTCAGCGACCTAAGGACGGCCCTCAGATGTTCGAGGTGCCTCTGCCAGTCATTACTATAGATGATAATATCATCTAGATAGGCGGCCGCATAAGTGGCGTGAGGGCGGAGGACTCTGTCCATCAGCCGCCGAAACGTAGCAGGCGCCCCAACCAGCCCAAACGGAAGTGTGACGAATTGGTGTAAACCAAGCGGTGTGGAAAAGGCTGTTTTCTCTTGGGATAGTGGAGTCAAGGGGATCTGCCAATATCCCTTCGTCAAATCCAGTGTCGAATAAAAGCGAGCAGTGCTGAGTCGATCGAGCAACTCATCAATACGAGGCATCGGGTACACATCGAATTTAGACACCGCGTTGACTTTTAAATAGTCCACACAGAACCAGACCGACCCGTCGGCCTTGGGTACCAAGACCACCGGGCTGCTCCAGTCACTGTGGGACTCCTCGACGATGCCCATTTCGAGCATGGTCTCAAGTTCTTCCCGAACCACCTTTTTTTTGTGTTCGGGTAACCTGTAAGGGCGGCTACGCACTACTACCCCCGGGGGCGTCTCTATGTGGTGCTCTATGAGGTTGGTGCGACCGGGCAGGGGCGAGAACACATCTGAAAACTCAGTCTGCAACTGGGCGACCTCCGTGAGTTGGGTCGGGGAGAGGTGGTCTCCACAGGGGACCGGAGAGGTGCGTGATGCCAATGCCCTTTTTTGAACCTCCGGTCCCAGCTCCACCTTCTCCGGAACCACCGACACCAACGCCACGGGGACCTCCTCATTCCAGAGTTTAAGCAGGTTGAGGTGGTAAATTTGTAGCGCCCCACCCCTGTCCGTTCGCCTCACCTCATAGTCGACGTCCCCGACTTGCCGTGTGACCTCAAAGGGTCCTTGCCACTTGGCGATCAATTTGGAGCTCAAAGTGGGCAACAGTACGAGTACTTTATCTCCCTATGTGAACTCCCTAAGGCGCGTACCCTTGTTGTACAGGTGGGCTTGCCGTTCCTTGGCCTGCCGCAAATTCTCCTGAGTTAGGTGGGTGAGCATGTGGAGTTTTGCGTGCAGGTCCATAACGTATTGAATTTCATTCTTGCTTTGTGAAGGTCCCTCCTCCCAATTTTCCCGCAGCACGTCTAGGATGCCGCGCAGCTTACGCCCATATAATAATTCGAATGGGGAGAACCCCATGGAGGCTTGGGGAACCTCTCGCACTGAGAACAACAAGGGCTCGAGCCACTTATCCCAATCACGTGCGTCCTCACTTACGAATTTTTTAATGATATTTTTGAGGGTGCGATTGAACCGTTCCACTAAACCGTCCGTTTGTGGGTGATACACACTGGTGCGGATCGGCTTAATCCCCAATAACCCATACAGTTCACGCAGTGTCCGTGACATGAATATAGTGCCTTGATCAGTCAGAATCTCTTTCGGGATTCCGACTCAGGAGATAACGCGGAAGAGTGCCTCTGCAATACTGCGTGCTGAGATATTGTGCAGAGGCACTGCTTCCGGGTATCGCGTTGCATAGTCCACCAGAACTAATATAAAGTGGTACCCTCGTGCTGACCGATCTAATGGCCCAATGAGATCCATCCCAATTCTCTCAAACAGGGTCTCGATCAACAGAAGAGGGCACAAACACGCTTTTGGAATGGCCGCTGGATTTACTAACTGGCATTCGTGGCATGCCGTACACCACCTACAAACATTGCCGCGAATCCCCGGCCAATAGAATCGGGCCATTATTCGGGCTAGTGTCTTATCCTGCCCTAAGTGTCCAGCCATGGGATTAAAGTGAGCCGCCTGGAATACCAATTCCCGGCGGCTCTTCGGAATCAAAAGCTGCGTGACTTGCTCTTTAGTTCGAGTCTCCTGCATCACTCGGTATAACCTATCCTTCATAATTGCGCAGTAGGGGAAGGACGGGGTGGCGTTCGGCTGGAGCGTTTGACCATCGATTACTCTCACTTGGTCAAACGCATGTCGCAGAGTCTCGTCTCGCGATTGTTCTAATGGGAAATCTGCGAGGGATTCCCCAATAGAGAGAGGAGGAGCCGGCGGCTCCTCACTCTGACGCGGAGATGACGTAGATGGCTCTGTGACAGCTGCTCCCGCCAAAGCGACACCGGGACCTCCCCCTGTCAAATGGCAGGACCCACTCTTTACTAAGCGTGTCATTAACCCCTGAAATCCTGGCCAATCAGTCCCCAAAATTAGAGAGTGGGTAAGGCGAGGATTAACCGCCGCCTTCACTATAAATTTTTCCCCTCTGAAAAAAATGTGGACCGACACCAAAGGGTAGCTGTGAACATCCCCGTGCACACACAACACCTTCACCTCCTGTGCTCCCCCCAATGCCTCATTTTGCACCAGGCTTTGGCGAATTGAGGTCTGATTACAACCCGAATCCACCAACACCTGATATGTAGCCCCTTGGATACTCACTGGTATCCGATACGCCGTGCACTGTTGTTGAAGGTGGCCCGGCTCCCCGCTGGCCCGGGCTTTCCCTCTGCACCAGTGTTCTGGGGCTCACTCACCTGGGGGGGGGAGAGACAGACACAGAAGGGAGAAACGGGAGGGCACCACGGGTGCGGCGGGCCGGCTGGGGTGGTGCCGCCCCCCGTCTCTGCGGTGGGGGAATGGGGCGAGGACAGGACACAGGAGCAGGGGGAGAGACAGAGAGAGGAGAGGAGAGAAGAGTAGACGCTGTCTGCTGTCCTGCCACCGGAACAGCCGCCAAATGATCCTCTGCCAGCTCGACTGCCTGATCCAGCGACGCCGGGCGGTGGCACTGGACCCACTCCGCGGTTCCTGCGGGTAAGCAAGTGATGAACTGTTCCAGCACCACCTGGTCGATGATTCCCTCGGCGTCGCGGTTGTCGGCCCTCAGCCACCGCCAGCAGGCGTCCCGGAGCTGCTGGCCGAACGCGAACGGCCGGCCGACTTCCTCCAAGCGCAGAGCGCGGAAGCGCTGGCGCTGTTGCTCTGGAGTGCGCCCCACGCGCTGGGACGGCCCGGCGGAGGTCCGCGTAGGCCAGCCGGCGGTTGGCGGGGAGCTGTAGCGTGGCCAGCTGTTCCTCTCCCGTTAGGAGGGGGAGGAGGCGCGCCACGCGCTGCTCCATCGGTCACCCCGAGGCTTCTGCGACCTGTTCGAATAGCGTGATGAACGCCTCGGGGTCATCCTGCTGGCCCATCTTGGTGACGGTGAGGGGAGATGGGCCCACGGCCGGAGCGCTGGTGGACCCCGCCGACGCGAGGAGGTGCCGGAACGCCTTGTGGTCTTCCTTCTGGGCCAGCACCAGGGCTTCGAAGCGCCACTCTTGTTCCTTCCGGAAGGTGACGAGTGCCTGGTGCTGGCTTTGCTGGGCCGTGGCGAGGGCGTGGACCAGGTCGGCGAATGGGGAGGACTCCATGGAGCTGATCGGTTGGTGCGCCACTCTGGATCCCGGGTTTCAGCGCCACTGTAATGGTTCAATACCTGTGGGTGGAGCACAGAGGACGGCAGGACAGAGATCAGGTGTAACAGAGGCTTTATTGCCATACTTTTCAGTCTAACAATCTATATATTTCCGACACACAGAGACACACACACACACACCAGCGTCTTGTCCAGGGATGAGCTCCTCTGCTCTCGCTTTCCCTCCCTAAATAGGGCGCGGTCACTGGGAAGACACACAAACAGGTTACTTGCCGTCAGGTGTAGTGATTCTGCTACTTACCTTCCCTGACTCCGCCCTCCTGTCACAGACCGGCGCTTGACCATGCCCCCGCTGCCACAATTACGACTTGATCATTGCCATTCTGGTAACAGCAAATTTATAACGGGCCGTGTCCGCGACGTACAACACACGACGAGAAATGTTTAAACGACCATGTAAAGTTGTTAACATTCTGTTGGCTAATACAGAGCCCAACGTTAACCCAAGGCAATGACAGCAATAACTTTAAACGTTTTGTTGCAAAGCCTAATCGTTATGCTGAAATTAATTTCGTGTTGGGGGGCAGGCCAGGCCAGGTTGTCCGACTTAGCAAGCATCAATAATATAAGGCTAATTAGGGCACTAATTCATGTCACTCACTGAAATTAATTCATAAAGCATACCTTTTTCTTTTGCTCGTTTCTCCTCCTCTTCTTTCCTTTTCTTCTGGAATTGGGCACCTGATGGCTTTGACCTTTTCCTATCCATTAGATCTATCTCCGAGTACGACTCCGTTTATTTGTCATTCGACCTCCTCCTGAATGATTCCCCCTTCCCCCAACACAAACTCACCGTCAGGTGGGGTTTACATTAGACCGTATCAGCGGATCATCAGATTAACGTTTTTAAAACGATTAGTGTGCACACAGCAACACCAATACACGATTCGCATGCACACAGCAACACCAATACACGGATACGCTCGGCTCCGCAGGCATCCTGCGCTCCAAATCACTCCGCCCTGAACAGCGAGTGCCCTCTGGAGGGTGCGCACTCCGGCCCTGCGCAGCTCACAGAGCGCGCGAGTGGAGTGCACAAGCAGTGATTCGGGACTGAGCCGCTGTGTGTGTGATCCCAGTGCATATCACTTACCACTTGCAAGTGGAAGGATGGCAAGCCTAAAGACAATCATAACTACACAATGGGCAGTATTTGCATCAGTATTTGCAGTATTTTCATACTTTTATACTCTTTAATGAAAGGTGATACAAGGCGGAAGTCCGCGCCATTTTTCAGCAGTCGCGTCACATGACCAACGCCAGCGAATCAGGAAGGTGGATGTCACAGTGACGTTGTCCAATGACGACGCCAGCTAGAGCTCAGCACAGCGTATCCGCGTATTCTCAATGTTTACACAGCACCGGACCAGACACGATCTAGATTGAATACGTGGACCCTGGCGGATTCCCATTTCCTGGCGTTTCCAGTCGTTTTAATGTAAACGGACAGTGCATCCGCGAAGAAAACGAGACAGATACGGTCTAATGTAAACTTGGCCTCAGTGTGTAGTGGTGATCACCTAACGCGAGAGGTGAGACTGAACCATTTCAACTTGACCAATTGACCACCACGACCACAATAATCTTGGGAATTCATTCGGTTCATACACACAATTAAACGTACAGCCGTTTTGAAGTTGTTTGGATTGTTCTGCTTTTCTGTTCTCTCCTCTTTCTCGCGCGCACACGCACACACAAAATTGTTTGCTCAATGTAATGTAATGTGGTCTGCACATTTGAGAGGCGTCTTGAGTTTGTGTCCTATGCATTGCGGCACCATATTTGGTCTGTTATTTAAATTATACGGGGTTTTGTGCCCACAGCAAACGTGACACATGATGGCTTTTGCTGCATGTTACACTTCTGTGTGTGTAACACTGCTGCAAACCCTTAATTACAATTGAGCTACAAGAACTGACCAACTTCAGGTATTGACGCTACTTGTTATGATGACGTCACCTGCGCAACTTTGGTATTGGGCTTCCCCATCCAAAATGTTCACCCCCCGCCCGTCTTGGTTTTTTTTTCGGGGGGTTTTTTTGGGGGATCTTTTTTTTTTTTGGGACCGTTTTTTTTTTTCGCGCCCGCGCTCGTGCCGGCTCCCCGCGATGCCGCCCCGGGCGGCTGCCCGGTCGGACGGCCCCCAGGACTGCCCCTGGGCTATTTAGAGGTGGGACAAAGTCTTGCTGCTTTAGTGAAAAATATTGCTGAAGAAAATTTGACAGATGAATCATGCACCATGTAACCAATGATTAGCGTAATAAAGGTCAGTTTTAATGTTCAGCTGCCTTTCAACCAGTTCTCTCAACAATGCCAGGCATATTAAATCAAACAAATGGCTGCCACAGCCCCGCTTAGATTCATTGTACAAGGTAGGAGTCGAAGGTGGGAACAAGGATAAGGATATGAGAAAGCTAATTTCATAATAAGTTGAGCTGACATATTTGTATCAATTTGTACTGTTTAGAAATGTGTATGTATCAGTTTATTAGTAGCTCATCTGGCCGACAGGTGATGAGCTTATGCCATCATGTGTTATCCATCCAATGTCTGTCTGGCGTCATCCACATTTCATGAAAATCGCTTCTTCTCTCTCAATTCTTCACCGATTTTTATTCTTTTTGGCAGGAAGGTAGGTCTGCCTGGGGTGCATATAGCTTCTACCCAAATTTGCATAATTGCAATTAATAATGAAGATATGGAGTAATTAAGCCTTAAAGGAGAACTGAAGTCATTTTTAAACTTGCTTTATTTCTTAATTAACGTGTTATTCAATTACATTTTCAGTTTAAGTAACCTTATATCGTGACTCGTATTGGCAAATAATTGCAATTAAATATTATACTCATCGGCCTATTTGGTTTTTAGCCATATTGAATTTAGTTCGTTTGGTCCACGGCAGGCGTCACTTATCCACGCGATCTTCACGAGACTTGTGCAAGACTTCAGAATGTGAGGTGTCAGCCAGGTGTCAGTGCTGCCATTTTGAAAACTGTTTTCCAAACGAAATATTGCACAAAACGAGTTTAAATGACGATTACTGCCTACTTTTTTCAAATTTTCTTGATTGCTATCAAAACAAACAAAACTTCTGGCTTGATTACATCAGCATTTGGAAGAGACCGCGCGCATCTTTTAACAACATTGGCAGATGTTGGTCACTTTGATATCCACTGTACGTTTTACTTCCATCCCACGATGTCTCGCACAGATCTCAAAGAATCTCGTTTACGGTCAATGCTTTGACATATGGACTGATATATTACATAGCACAGGGGTTTTCAAAGTGTGGGAGAGTCAGCCCCCCCCTCAGAGAGCAAATAAACAACAGCGCCCCCTCACAATTTTTGTTGTTACTATACTTAATGTTCCATTTGTATTTAAAAAAAAATGGTTGTTGTACACATTTTTATTTTTTTCTTTTACACATTTTAAACATCTGTGCTTTTCTTTTTAAAACATCTTGTTTTACACATTTTAAACATCTCATAGCATCGTTAGCTAGCACCTCTTGGCAGACAACACACTGTGGCAGTGGAGCATCTTCAGATCCAGTCCATGAAAATCCAAACTTTAAATAATCATGGTCATACTTCCTTCTTTTTTCAGTCCCCCCAGGATTTCGCGGGCCTTTTTTGTGATTGTTGTGGGCTAAAATGTCTGATGTTGTGGGGGTTTTCCAAAAAATTGCGATGAAAGTTGCGGTGTTTTTTAGGTTTTTGTTGTGATTACATTGTGGGAGGAAGTGAAAGTTGCAAGAAATTGTTGCGATTTTCTCTTTTTCTGATTAAAATTAAGTGATATGTTAAATATTAAGTTATTACCGAAAAACTATTGATTAAAAAAACAAAGACACTGAGAAATGGTCCTATAAACAACTTTACCAATATAAAAGATTACCAGGACTACAAAAATGCAGAAAAATAGGCTTTACTTATCCAAATGCACCTGTTGGTTCAAAAGTTAAAGTGCATAGAACCTCACAGCACAACATGAAGTTACCTTAAAATATAATATAAATGCCTCAGCTTTCATGTAAGAAAAAAAAAACTATTAATACTAGTACTGTGTGCAGGCAGTCTCTCCTGAAGAGTAAATTAAACAATAATTATAAACTAATAAAATAAATGGCTCAGGCTTCATAGAAGAAAAAAACAATTTGAACAGAATCTCACAGTATGATGCTGAAGCTGCCTAAACAATAGAAAATAAAATACCATTTTGGCAAAAATGTTGGCATCCATTTATTTCTTGTATTAAGTAAAAAAAATAATGTAAAGTGCACACAGTCCTTCACTGTAAACATAACACACTTTCAGGAACAGAATTTAAGCCTACATAAACACTGACTTGCACATCATGCAATGTTGCCAGATACTGATGACGTTTTCCAGTCCATAATATGTTCAAAACCCGCCAAAATGCACTTGAAACTGCCCAATCTGGCAACACTGCGCGCATGCTGCTTCTCTTGAACGTATACACGGAAGTAAGGCAGAAGGTAGTTTGTCGACGTCACCTCAAGACGACGCCAACGATTGGTCAAATTTGCGGGAAGGTTGCAGTGATTGGATATAATTGCAACACCACCCTGAATTCGCGGGGATTGGTTGAATTTGCGTTGAAGTTGCAAATTGCAACATCGCGAAATCCTGGAGGGTCTGATTTTTTGCTTGGCCCAGACACTGTCTCCTCACTCACTGTAGCTTTAGGTACTAAAAATCGATCCATTTTGTCTCTGGCAAAGGCTAGCTGAAGTTCGCTAAATGTCCTCAATAGTAACTTATTCTGGTTCATGTTTCCTCACGTTGCGCCCCCCCCCGAAGAGCTCTGGCGCCCCCCAGGGGAGGCGCGCCCCACACTTTGAAAAGCCCTCACATAGCATATTTCAAACACTCAATTTGTTATAGCAGTGACAAAATAGCTATCAAAAATGCATTCCTATATTTGATAAAATGAGATAAATAAAATTTTGATAATAAAAAATTTGCCTTCAGTTCTCCTTTAATGAGCAGTTCAACAAAAATCACTTCTTCTTGGTCAATTCCTCACCATTTTGGATTCTTTCTGGCAAATAGGTAGATATACCCAGGATGTATATAGTTTCTATATATTGCTTGTATATAGCTTGTTTATAGTGTATATAGCTTGCAACATTTATTGTGAAAGGTGGCCCACTTTAGATTGTTCCTTCTGGATTAGACGGGGCCGGAGTGAGCTACACCGTCATTGACGGTCTCGTTTCAAAGACCTTAGAAGGAATCGCCTTTAGTGCTGTGAGGCAAAAGCAGTGTTTCAATGAGCAGCCATGAGAACTGGATATCCATCTTAGGCCATCTCTCACTGTTGCATATCAATGGCCTAAGTGGGAAAGAGGCAGAGAGAAAAATAGATTGAGAGCGAGACAAGGAAGAAGAGACAGAGTAAAAAAGAGTACAAAAAGGCAGTAATGAAAGAGTGTCTGCTAACACACACACACACACACACACACACACACACACACACAATCATAGGGCTGTAAAATATGACAGGCCAAATGAAAAAGAGGCGGAGGTGAAAGAGGCCATATTGGAACAATCTTATTCTGTGGTCATTAATCGTATCCTGCTGCTGCAGCCTCCTCTAGCTGTGTGTACCATCCGTATGTCAAATACATTTCCCCTCTCTCTCCAGGCATGCTCCATCATACAGGAAAACACTGCTTACACACTAGACTCCGTGAGTATTTCTCAAGTGCCTGCCAGCACACTGTCCTGCTCACATTTCTGAAGACTAAGTAAGCATTTTCAATCAAAGGAGTCCTATTGGAAGGGTGGCATGGTGGTGTAGTGGTTAGCACTGTTGCCTCACAGCAAGAAGGTTCTGGGTTCGACCCCAGTGGCCGACGGGGGCCTTTCTGTGTGGAGTTTGCATGTTCTCTCTGTGTCTGTGTGGGTTTCCTCCGGGCACTCCAGTTTCCCCCACAGACATGCAGGTTAGGTTAATTGGAGGCTCTAAATTGACCGTGAATGGTTGTTTGTCTCTATGTGTCAGCCCTGCAATTACCTGGAGACTTGTCCAGGGTGTACCCCACCTCTCATCCATAGTCAGCTGGGATAGACTCCAGCTTGCCTGCAACCCTGCACAAGATAAGTGGTTATGGATGATGGATGGATGGATTCCTATTGGTTTTCTGATGCTCTTGCTTTACATAACACTTAAACATGTGGGTTTGCACATTCAACAGTGTGAGATATTTGAAAAGTAAAACTTCACTTATTATTAGAAAAGAAACCAATAGTAAAGAGACAGACACTGAGCACTGATTCATTCCAAAAGGTTGCAAAACACAAAATGCAGAGTATCAATGTGTCCAGTTTCATTTCTGCATAGGTCTTGAATTTCTCTCTGACATGATATTTGCTTGCTTTTCTTTCAACCAAACCAAAACTGCATAACTTTTTAATCATATGCTTCTTCTTCTTCTTCTTCTTCTTCTTCTTCTTCTTCTCACCGAACAAAATCAGAGACTCACTGTCTATCAGTCACAGAATCACTCATAGACTCCACCAAAGCAGGTACAGTCTTCAGTAGTATGATGTTAATTGAACATATATTGGCTGAAGTCTCAAATCTCTGATGATTTGCTTTTGTCAGGCAACATGTTAATAAATTGTCAATGCTTGCTGAAATTGCACTTGGATCTTTCCTGTTTCCTGTGTTAAAGGCAATGTGGTTACCCTGTAAGGAACTGAAACATTTCCTCTCATGTGTTTAAGCTATCTTCAGGAACATAAGGTTAATATTTGAGGATATGTTGTTGGACTCAATCTTTGCATAAACTTTAGATGGTAAATGAATGAATACAGGCACAAAAACTCCAAGGTCCCCAGTTTAATTCTGAGCTCAGGTTACTGTCTGTGTGGACTTTCTGTTCATATTTCTGTGCACGTGTTCACATGGGTCAGTTCAAAATTCTTCAGTTTTCTTCCATCTCCCAAAAACATCTCATCTCATCTCATTATCTCTAGCCACTTTATCCTGTTCTACAGGGTTGCAGGCAAGCTGGAGCCTATCCCAGCTGACTACGGGCGAAAGGCGGGGTACACTCTGGATAAGTCGCCAGGTCATCACAGGGCTCCCAAAAACATGGGTATGCTAAATTGCCAATAGGTTTTAATGAATGTGTGTTTGCACAGAGTCATGTGATGGACTGGTGTTCCCAACAGATCTAGGATGTGTTCCCACCTCATACCCAGTTTTTCTGGGATGGGCTTTGGATCCAACATGACTCTCACCCGGATGGGGCAGTTACTCAAGATCTATCCATGCATTATCTGTAACTATTTATCCTGTGCAGGGTCACGGGCAAGCTGGAGACTATCCCAGCTGACTATGGGCAAGAGGCAGGGTACACCCTGGACAAGTCACCAGATTATTGCAGGGCTGATACATACAACCAGTCACACTCACATTCACACCTACAGTCAATTTAGAGCCACCAGCAGTGTTGTGCATGAACGCGTTCAAAAGAACACGTTCACTGAACACGCTCGTTTTTCCATGAACTTTGAACTGAACGCAACAACTTTGTAATGAAAGAACTTGAACGTGAATTCGTTCAAATTATGCGACATGAACGACAAACATGAAGATGAACGAAACATGAAACCTGATGAATCCAGTGGCACGTCTACTTGCAAGATATTTTACGTTCTACTACTTCACTGTCAGTCTGATGTTGTTGTCACTCACTGCCCTGAGGTGCCGCGTGTGTGCAATGCATCATGGATAACGTAGTGTGAAGCCGGAGATAGTGGATGGCTCTATGATTTGGCTCCATACTACATTACCCATGATGCAGCAGAGCAGAGTAGGCGTAACCCAGCGTTCCCTAGCTACAGGCAGCAGACAGCGCGCACGCCACAGCCGGCGCACACTCACAGTAACATGGCCAGTGAAAGTTCAAGTAGCGGCACGGAGAACACAGATGAGTACAATGCCAAATAATTGTAGAAATTTGATTGTTGTGTGCATACACAGATGTGTACTGAAGAATGAGGCTATCTGAAGTTTTCCTGTTTTGTATTTTGAGAAATAAAAAGCCCTTGAGCATGCATCCCTCTGTCTGATCAATATGGTTGATATGGTCAATGCTGTTGATGGATCTTAAAATAGCACTCCTTCAGTGTATATACATATTGGCAGTCATCTTTTTAGAAACACACACATTTATGAGGAAGTCTAGTTGTCGTTTATTAGAAGTTACTGTTAGTTGAAACTGAAAGCATTTGTTTGAAGTCACGTGTAACGTTTTGGTAGCAGTGGTTGAGTCAGTGAAGAAATCAAAATATTTTGTCCTTTTTTCCATATATAGTATGTACAATAACTTCCATTTTGTGTGATAGAATATAATATCTATAATATGTGAGTAGTTTTGAGCTAGAATGTAGCATATGATTTTAGTCTTTATTTTCATATCCCACCTAAAAGTAAAATGAACTGAACTTTGAACTAGTTCAGAATTAAAACTGTGAACTATGAACGTGAACAGTTCACTTTTAACATGTTTGAACTGAACTTGAACTAGTTAAAAAAAAGTGTGAACTTGCACAACACTGGCCATCACTTAGCCTAACCTGCATGTCTTTGGCCTGTGGGAGAAACCAGAGCACCCAGAGGAAACCCACGCAGATGCGGGGAGAACATGCAAACTCCACACAGAAAGGCCCCCATCGGCCACTGGGCTCAAACCTAGAACCTTCTTGCTGTGAGGCACAGTGCTAACCACTATACCACCGTGCTGCCAGTTACTCAAGATGAATCAATTGATGGTGACTTTTAACATCAATCATTCTGTATTCCACCATTAACTTGTATGAGCATCTCTTGCAGTCACCACTGATTGACCCCATGAGGAAGAGTTTTCTGATGAAATTGTTGGCAGACAGAGGGCCGTATGACCCTCATATCACCCCCATAAACTGGGTGTTCCAAACTTGAATTATAGGGTTAAAGTTTATGATATCATGACCAGATCTTAGATTGACATCTGCCATGCCAGTCTGTTGAAATTAGTACAGTTGACTCACAGTTAAGTAGTTTTATTCCATAGTCTCTGATAACATTGGCAATGACCTGTGCCTAACCTCTGCCAATTTTCTTCTCCCTGAGTTCTTTAGCATTTATTTAGTGTTATTTTTAATATTACAAAATATACAGGCAACTGACTAAATGGTCTTTTTCTTTCATTGACCCAAGATCTGAATGTATTTACTGATAGAGACTCTGAAGCAGTTTTGTAAGTCACTCCAGATAAGGACATCTGCCAAATGCTATAAATGTAGGGCATATGCTAGTGTATTTGCACCCAGGATGTCAGTAGTAAACAAAGCTATTTGTACCCAGAGTAGAAAGGCAATATGGCTATTTACAGTACACTCGGGTGTACATAGCACCACCCAGAAACAAGACAAGCACCCAGGTGTCCACAGCCAAAAATGCTATTTATTCCCTAACCCCAACCCTAACCCTAACCAGTTGTAAATAGCCGCATAGCTAATTTGAATGTAGATAGCCAAATAGCTGCCATATGACTATTTTCACCCGGGTGTAAATAGATGCTCCTTAAATGTAAATGAATAAAGAGATTTTCTCCTGATTTAAAGTGACCTATTGTATGTGCATATAAGTGGTGAGGTAGATGTGCACAAAGAGACCTTAGTGTTACTTAGCACAAATTTGATCTGCATCTGATTCATGAAAAAGTCATATGACATGAACACAAGCAGTGATTTGAGCACAACTGATGAATCAGATGAAGCTGAGTAAAAGGAACGACCCCACATCTAGGTCAGCCTTGGTGTCAGGCAGTGTTGTTTTTGGCAGCCATTTTTGATTTAGTTTTAGTCTTAGTCTTTTGGACGAAATGCTTTTAGTCACATTTTAGTCAATTCTATCCTTGATAGTTTTGGTTTAGTTTTAGTCGACGAAAACTAAAAGGGTTTTAGTCCAGTTTTAGTCATTCATTTTAGTCGAAAAAAGAATTACTTTAAAACATTAAATTAGGCCAATACAGAGATAGGAAATTGTAATCGAGGTTGACAGGTTGTGCATAACATACTCTCTACATAAACACTGTCTAGTGTGCATGCTCTCTACATAAACGCTGTCTAGTGTGCATGCTATCTACATAAACGCTGTCTAGTGTGCATGCTCTCTACATAAATGCTGTCTAGTGTGCATGCTCTCTCCATAAACCCTGTCTAGTGCGCATGCTCTCTCCATAAACGCTGTCTAGTGCGCATGCTTTCTCTATAAACGCTGCCTGCGCATGCTCTCTACATAAACGCTGTCTAGTGCGCATGCTCTCTACATAAACGCTGTCTAGTGCGCATGCTCTCTACATAAATGCTGTCTAGTGTGTATACTCCATTGTTCACAGACTTGTGTTTCTGCCTCCGTTTAACATGTCGCAATGCGCTGATAGAGCACAAACATGTCATGATGAACACACAACTAGAAGATGGCCACGCTGTCCGTTAATGCAAATGGCTAAACATGCTGCTAATGTTAGAGTAGCCAGGTGTGCTGCTGCTCATTTAGACATATTAAGGCACAGCAACAGATCTGAAAAGCTACATTTCCCCCCATACAGTATGTTTCACAGTAACTCAAATATGGGTCAATATATGACAAAGCATTCAGTTGCTGTCCCACCAATAATCCCTGCAGGACAAGTTTTACTCATGACATGTTAATTGAATTTAAGTTAGCTTAACCAAGCCAACTTTAGCATAAAGCTAGCCGTCCCATTCATTTTCACCAGGTCACGGTGTTTTGGAAAACTTCATAGGAAATTCATCATAGCCCGATTGTTGAGTGACATTAACCAAAGCTAGCAAACGTATGCAAGATCTGTTAACAGGACTTTTTGTAACATTAACTTACCATCACAGAAATAGCAGCATGGTGAGCCTTTGGATGCCTCTTGACGTTGGTCGTATTCTTGCCACGTAGTTTATAGCCACAGCGTGTACCTCTGTCTCCCACTACAAGGCATTCCGTTTTATTTTCTGCTGGATTATGTGTAAAGTATGTCCATAAATCATCGCGTCTTTTCCGCCCACCAAGCCCTTGTGCTGGCGTTGCCGATGGTCCATGAACTGTGTGGCTGCCCCAGTTTGCACTGTGCCCGGATGTGCCTGGCGGTGGGCATGACCAAACAAGGACAGGATGCAGGTGCATTGCTGATATTTTCAGCATTTGGCAGACAGATTGCACTCACCGTTGGAGGAAATGCCATGCATTTTGATAGTCCTATAGCCAACCCACTAACATTCTCGTCTCGTCAACGAAAATAACAGATACGTCTCGTCATATTTTCATGATCAAAGAGTTATGTTTAGCTCGTCACTGTCTCGTTTTAGTCATGAAAAAAAGGTGCGTTAACGAAATCATTTCGTCATTGTCATCGTTAACGAAAACAACACTGGTGTCAGGCCCGGACAAGGTGTGTCCCCAACTACTGAAGACCTGTGCTGCTGAACTGGGTGAACCACTCCAACACATCTTCAACCTCAGCCTGCAGCTCGGGAGAGTGCCCACCCTCTGAAAGACATCATGCATCGTTCCAATTCCCAAAAAGAATCGGCCCAGTGAGCTGAACAACTTCTGACCAGTGGCACTCACTTCACATCTGATGAAGACGTTGGAGCAGCTCTTCCTCAGCCTCCTCAGACCCCAGGTACAACATGTCCAAGACTGTCTGCAGTTTGTGTACCAGGCAGGTGTTGGTGTGGAAGATGCCAGCCTCTACCTGCTACACCGAGCCCACTCGCATCTGGATAAGGGAAATGGCACAATGAGGATCCTCTTATTGGACTTCTCGAGTGCCTTCAACACCATCCAACCCCTTTTGCTTCAGGACAAACTGAACAGGATGCGAGTGGACCCCTGCCTGGTCACCTGGATCTCCAGCTACCTCACTGACAGGCCGCAGTACATCAGGCTGAAGGACATCACGTCTGACACTGTGATTAGCAGCACCGGAGCACCCCAGGGCATGGTGCTGGCCCCTCTTCTCTTCACCCTGTATACCACGGACTTCTGCTACAACTCGGAGCTGTATCACATTCAGAAGTTTGCCGATGACACAGCCATCGTTGGGTGTATCAGTGATGACAGAGAGGAGGAGTATAGGAGCCTGGTGAGGGACTTTGCTGTGTGGTGCAACAGGAACCATCAGCAGCTCAACACCTCAAAGACCAAGGAGCTAGTCATTGACTTTGGGAGGTCCAGACCAAGGTAACGACCAGTTCTGATCGAGGGAGTCGAGGTGGAGGCTGTGGATTCCTACAAGTACCTCGGGCTGTGGCTGGACAGCAAGCTGGACTGGACTTGCAACACCAATCACTTATACAGGAAGGGACAGAGCAGGCTATACTTCCTGAGAAGGCTGCGGTCCTTGAACGTCTGCAGGAAACTCCTGTGAATGCTCTATCAGGCTGTGGTCGCCAGTGTCCTGTTTTGCACCGTGGTGTGCTGGGGGGGGCAGCACATCCAAGAAGGACACATCCAGGCTGGACAAACTGATCAGGCGGGCTGGCTCTGTGGTCGGCATGAAGCTGGACTCTCTGGTGACGGTGGCAGAGAAGAGGTCTATGGACAAACTATTGAACATCATGGACAATGCCAGTCACCCTCTGCACACCGTCATCAGCAACCAGAGGAGCCTGTTCAGTGACAGAATGCTCCTTCCCAAGTGCAGGACAAACAGACTCAAAAACTCCTTTGTCCCTCATGCCATCAGACCGTACAACTCCTCTCTGGGGGGGGGGGGGGGGGGGGTAACAGGAGGACAGAGGATGGGAAGGAGCAGTAGCCTAGCCTAACAATAAGCAATACCGGACAATGTGCAATGTAATGTGCAATATAAAGTGCAATATCTCTCCTGCTGTCCCCCTTTCCCTTTTTTCCCCTCCTCCTCTCTCTCCCCCTTCCTCTCTTCCCCATATCTTATTCTTTTTATATTTTAATATGTAAATACTGAATTTATTTTAATTTATCTCAAAGTTTTTCTCTATTTCTTTTTTTCTGTTTATCTGTAATGATGCTGCTGGAATTTTAATTTCCCTGAGGGAACCCTCCCAAAGGGATCAATAAAGTTTTATCTAATCTAATCTAATCTAATCTAATCTAATCTAATCTAATCTAATCTTTTACTCAATTAAATGATTAATGAGCTGATAAAAATCCATGTCTGTGCATTCTTACTAACCTGTACAAATTACATATTGGCACTAGTGCTAGCCAAGGCATGGATTCTGGATGGCCAACTGTGATTAGTAACATTCTGTTTCACCCCCGTAAATGCCAGGTGTAGTGAGAATCACCATACGTTCTTGTGCATGTGCTCATGCACACTAAGACCTTCCTACAAAGTCATGCAGTAACTGCACAATATAGTGCTTGATATACAGTAAGTACCATTGTCATATTCATTCATTCATTCATTCATTCATTCATTTATTTTCTATGCTGCTTGTCCATTACAGGTAGCAGGTGGGCTTGTGACTATGATCAGAGCTATAGGTATTCTGTACTCTCAATGATTCCCAACACTAGGGCAGAAGTAGGGTCTTCCTCTGCATGCCATCATTTTGTACATCAGGTAGTGTTCTCACTTGGTTTCTAAGCAAGTTGTGGAACTGCTCATAGCTAACCGAATAGTTTAGATGGATAAACTAACACAACACAGATATGGTATTCAGGGAGTGCAGAATTATTAGGCAAGTTATATTTTTGAGGATTAGTTTTATTATTGAAAAACAACTATGTTCTTGATGAACCCAAAAGACTCATAAATATCAAAGCTGAGTATTTTTGGAAGTTGGAGTAGGGCTTTCTTAGTTTTAGCTATCTTAGGAGGATATCTGTGTGTGCAGGTGACTATAACTGTGCATAATTATTAGGCAACTTAACAAAAAGCAAACATATACCCATTTCACTCATTTATTTTCACCAGGGAAGCCAATATAACAACTCAACATTCACTAATATACATTGCTGGCATTCAAAAAAAAAACCAAAAAACAAATCAGTGACTAATATAGCCGCCTTTCTTTACAAGGACACTCAAAAGCCTGCCATCCATGGATTCGGTCAGTGTTTTGATCTGTTTGCGATCAACATTGCGTGCAGCAGCAACCACAGCCTCCCAGACACTGTTCAGAGATGTGTACTGTTTCCCCTCCTTGTAGATCTCACATTTGATGAGGGACCACAGGTTTTCTATGGGGTTCAGATCAGGTGAACAAGGAGGCCACGTCATTAATCTTTCTTCCTTTAGACCCTTTCTGGCCAGCCATGCTGTGGAGTACTTGGATGCGTGTGATGGAGCATTGTCCTGCATGAAAATCATGTTTTTCTTGAAGGATGCTGACTTCTTCCTGTACCACTGCTTGAAGAAGGTGTCTTCCAAAAACTGACAATAGGACTGGGAGTTGAGCTTGACGCCATTCTCAACCCGAAAAGGTCCCACAAGCTCATCTTTGATGATACCAGCCCATACCAGTACCCCACCTCCACCTTGCAGGCGTCTGAATCAGACTGGAGCTCTCTGCCCTTTGCTGATCCAACCACGAGCCCATCCATCTGGTCCATCAAGACTCACTCTCATTTCATCTGTCCATAAGACCTTAGAAAAATCAGTCTTGTGATACTTCTTGGCCCAGTCTTGACGTTTCATCTTGTGTGTCTTGTTCAGTGGTGGTCGTTTTTCAGCCTTTGTTACCTTGGCTGTGTCCCTGAGTATTGCACACCTTGTGCTTTTTGACACTCCAGTGATGTTGCAGCTCTGAAATATGGCAAAACTGGTGGCGAGTGGCATCTTGGCAGCTTCACGCTTGACTTTCCTCAGTTCACGGGCAGTTAGTTTGCGCCTTTTTTTTTTCAACGCACTTCTTGCGACCCTGTTGACTACTTTGAATGAAGCGCTTGATTGTTCGATGGTCACGCTTCAAAAGCTGGGCAATTTTAAGAGTGCTCCATCCCTTTGCAATATATGTCACTATTTTTGACTTTTCTGAGTCCGTCAAATCCCTCTTCTGACCCATTTTGCCAAAGGAAAGGAAGTTGCCTAATAATTTTGCACACCTGATATAGGGTGTTGATGTCATTAGACCACACCCCTTTTTATTACAGAGATGCACATCACCTGGTATGCTTAATTGGTAGGAGGCTTTCAAGCCTATGCAGCTTGGAGTAGGCCAACATGCATAGAGAGGGTAATGTGGTCAACATACTCATTTGCCTAATAATTCTGCACTCCCTGTTATTGCACTCACCAGCTGAATTCAGGCAGGTCTCTATGTACAGTACCAGCTCTGACTGAGGATGCAAGTAGTTGACTGTAGCTGGAATGGTAGATCACTTAGGTAGGAACTAAGAGACTTGAGGGCAGTTGGTTTGCCCCTCAAGTTTAATGGACAATGTCATGACAATTAAATGAAATCACTATGGTGGCTGACGTCAGATGGCTTGCACAAAAGCTCTTCAGGTGGACCCACCTATGGTTGGCCTCACCAAGAGTAACTCACCTACTGGTGCAGCAGGTCCACTGTTAAAACAGGGCATACACCTAGGAGATAGGCATCTGCACGCAGAAGTGGTGTACCAGATCTGGGAAAGGTTTGGCAAGGCATAGGTGGATGAGTTCCCAAAAGTCAAATCAACTTTTTGTCAACTGTGTTTCTTCCTGCTGGAGCCAGACAGGCCTGTGAGACAGGACACACTGCCCCACAGCTGGTATAACTGTTTGAGCAAGTTGCCATCTATGCTAAATGTGCATGTGGTAGCCACTGCAGTATATCACAGCACTGTGGATGGAATCTTATTGGGGGCTCAACCTAATTACAATCTTTCCAAAAGGAGAAGTATGTCCATTGTCCACCAAGTGCCCACCATGCAGTATCTCCAATCAACTGACCTTGCAGTGTTCCATAAAGGGATCTAACAAAGGGTAAGTGCCCAGTACATGCCCTGTGGTACTATTTGATCAGAACAGTGACTATTCAATCTTTAGATCAACATTTCTTCCTCATTGGCATCACTTTATGGTGTGCTGCTCCAGGCTCTTCAGTATTAACATGGGGCTTCCCAGTCATTTCTGCATACCTTTCCAGTTACTTCTAAGTTGTGTCAGTTCATCATGACAAAGAGGAATACTTTACCCATGTGATTCTCACCAGCCCTGGCATGCAGGAGGGGGGAAACAGAATGCCAGTTACAATGCCAACTATGTAACTGTGGTTCTCTGAATGCCAGATAACTGCCAAGGTTCCCTATTTATATTTAATTCAATTCCAACCAAATTATTTTTCTAAAGTACTTTTAACAATCAACATGGCTACAAAACAGCTTTACAGAAATATATAAAATCCTGATATAAATATTTCAATTTCTTCTTAATGAGACTGTCAAATACTATGCCGCACAGTCACTTCATAACTTTGCTGAAGGTCTTGGCACACATGGGTATGCATACAAGAAATTATCCAGGTGATTCTTACTGGCCCTTTGTGGTTATCTAGTTACATATTTAACTAGTATAATTGATTATTTTAAATACTATTGTTGATACTACTCTATGTACTTGCTATAATTACTAGTGATATTGATATTAATTTTGATTATTTAATGACAAACCAAGCATTTTGCAACTGCAAATCACTCATTCCAAGCACACGAGTTTGAGAGTACAGATAATGAAACTGGAAGTGGACATTATGAAAGACCATTTTAACATTGATATTTGATGACACATAACTTTGAAAAGTATTGGCAAATATTTTTTTGTGTGATTGGCATATTAAAGATATAAAATATTCAAGCCAAAGTCCTGGCCATGTTGGTGGGCAGTGCTGATCTCTCTCTCTCTCTCTCTCTCTCTCTCTCTCTCTCTCATATATATATATATATATATAATATATATATATATATATATATATATATATATATATATATATATATAGTGGTGCTTGAAAGTTTGTGAACCATTTACAATGTTCTATATTTCTACTTAAATATGACCTCAAACATCATCAGATTTTCACACAAGTCCTAAAAGTAGATCAAGAGAACCCAGTTAAACAAATGAGACAAAAATATTATACTTCGTCATTTATTTATTGAGGAAAATGATCCAATATTACATATCTGTGAGTGGCAAAAGTATGTGAACCTCTAGGATTAGCAGTGAATTTGAAGGTGAAATTAGAGTCAGGTGTTTTCAATCAATGGGATAACAATCAGGTGTGAGTGGGCACCCTGTTTTATTTAAAGAACAGGGAGCTATCAAAGTCTGATGTTCACAACACATGTTTGTTGAAGTGTATCATGGCATGAACAAAGGAGATTTCTGGGGACCTCAGAAAAAGCATTGTTGATGCTCATTGGGCTGGAAAAGGTTACAAAACTATCTCTAAAGAGTTTGGACTCCACCAATCCACAGTCAGACAGCTTGTGTACAAATGGAGGAAATTCAAGACCATCGTTACCCTCCCCTAGTCTGGTTAACACCAGACCATATCACAAGTGAAATATGGTCTGGAATCTGCCTATTGAATTTCTCGTAGGGGAGGTGTGGTTTACGATTGTCAACGGCCGTTTATTGGACGTTGCGAATGTCTATCATTTGGCGTATACGTAGCCCATGGCCAATCATGGCAGTTGTACCCAGTGACATAGTTAGAGCGACGAAGACGATGAAGAGGCGAAGAAAAGGAAAGAGAAAGAGAAGGCAAAACAAAAATAGACTGTAACACCAAACACTGTTCTTTTTTTAAAACAAACTTTCGCTCTAAACTATTCAGATCAGTGTCTAAAGCTTGATCGAAAGTTTGGTTCATATCGCTCACCGCCATGTTAAATGTGATCCGTAAACAGTCCCAAATAAACTACAAGCTTCCGTTTGTCGAGTAGTACGCGTCACCATCTTTCCACCCCTCCCCACTCTCTGATTGGCTCCCTAACTCAGGCGAGCCTTTAGACCATAGTTTCCATGCTGTCTTTTCAGATCGGAATGATTGTGCAAAGCAGCATGGGATTTCCCAGGCTAACCCTCCCCAGGACTGGTCAACCAACAAAGATCACTCCAAGAGCAAGGCATGTAATAGTAGGAGAGGTCACAAAGGACCCCAGGGCAACTTCTCAGCAACTGAGGGCCTCTCTCACATTGGCTAATGTTAATGTTCATGAGTCCACCATCAGGAGAACACTGAACAACAATGGTGTGCATGGTAGGTTGCAAGGAGAAAGCCACTGCTCTCCAAAAAGAACATTGATGCTCATCTGCAGTTTGCTAAAGATCATGTGGACAACCCAGAAGGCTATTGCATGGGTGCAAGTATAACATTTTCAAAAACATGAAAAGTCTGACACGGTCAGACATGCATGGCGCAGCCATGCAGGGGGGGTTACAAAGGGGGGTGAGCCCCCCTTAGGGCTCGAAAAAATTTTTTAATTACAAGTTAAAATGGTTGTCTTTCATGCAATCTCATGCAAATATTTATAATTTTAATAGTTATATGATTTGCATATTCACATCAAATGTTTAATACATTCATCAATTCATCTGAAATAATATTTCAAGTACAAGGCTTGATATTTCAAAACATCTAGCAACTACTAATTTAAATGTTGAAACAACCATTTTTAATATGCTTTTGCTGTGATACCTTTTTATACAATATATACACTGGAATAGCTGTGTTGATTTGGTCGAACAACGTTCTATGTGCGTGAAACATGATATCACACATGTATAACACCGTGAAACAACGGGCTAGTCAGGACCGCTCATCAGTGAGCGGCGGATAAATTTGTGGCAGCGGGGGCATGGTCAAGCATCGGTCTGTGAATGGAGGTTGGAGTCAGGGAAGGTAAGTGGCAGAATCACTGCACCTGATGTGAATTAACCTGTGTTTGTGTGTCTCCCCCAGTGACCACACCCTTTAAAAGGAGAGAGAGAGCAGAGAAAGAGAGCTCTCTTCCCAACCGGAACACTTGTGTGTGTGTGCGTGTGTGGCTGGGAGAGTGTGGAAAGCTGAAAAGCTATTAATAAAAAGAGTTTTTGTAACACTCAGCTCTGGCCTGCCATGCTTCTGTGCTCCACCCACCTTCAACAATCGTTTACAAAATTGAATGAGGTTTGTGGCGAAGACAAGATGAAAAGATTTGTCTCATGCAGAGACTGTACCGCGGTAACCCGGTAATACACTGAGAGTGAGACAGTGAGAGGGCCACCCCTATATACCCCCCCCCCCCCCCCCCCCCGAAAATCTCAACGGATTTACACGATTTGGAAAAATGACTTTTTCAGAACTGAAAAAAATGGAGCTTCCGGCACATGCCGGAAAACTTGCACCCATGCTATTGGAAAAATGTTTTGTTGACAGATGAGACCAAAATAGAACTTTTTGGTTTAAATGAGAAGCGTTATGTTTGGAGAAAGGAAAACACTGCATTCCAGCATAAGAACCTTATCCCATCTGTGAAACATGGTGGCGGTAGTATCAGGGTTTGGGCCTGCTTTGCTGCATCTGGGCCAGGATGGCTTGCCATCATTGATGGAACAATGAATTCTGAATTATACCAGCGAATTCTAAAGAAAAATGTCAAGACATCTATCCATGAACTGAATCTGGGTTCTGTTTATCTACTTTTAGGACTTGTGTGAAAATCTGATGATGTTTTAGATCATATTTATGCAGAAATATAGAAAATTCTAAAGGGTTCACAAACTTTCAAACACCACTCTGTGTGTGTGTACTGTATATATATATATATATATATATATATATATATATATATATATATATATATATATATCAGGCTTGTAGTACTCGAGTCCAACTTGTGCCCTAATTTTAAGGACTCGTGACTTGACTTGGACTTGAGCACTGATGATTCGGACTTGGACTCGGACTCGTGCATTAACTGCATTCGGACTTGTAAATTGGAGACAAGGACTCAATTTTTTTTTTTTTTTTGCAACATACCATAATAATTTGGCATACAATATTTATATCTACATTAATTTTTATACTAATTTAGTGCAAGAGAATGCACATTCACCTGTTCATACGTCATGTTCAGGAACAAACTAACATTAATGGCACTAAAATGCCTGGAGAGAACGCCTCTAGGATTGTCCGTTTTGCTTATACAGACTTCTCGTGCAGTGGGAAAAAATGCACTGCTATGTGTTCCATACGTAGAAGAACTATCGAGGAGATGACGGGGACAACCTCGAACTTCAATCGTCATTTGGCGAGACTCCACCCAGAGAAGGAAGTGACACGTTATGTTCATTGCTCTGTTGATAGCAGGGCTTGCTTGCTGAGCGATGACCTACATAGCTAGTGTTAACCCTCTCTCATGTTATTTGCCCTGTTGATAGTGTGCAGGGCTTGCCAAGCGATGAACAAGCTTTTTATCTGTAGCCTATTCACTAAAATGAGGCAGTCAAGCAGTAACGTTAGTCCAACACAGTAGCAGAGATGCTTTCACATAAAGGCAGCAACAGCCACTGTCAAATGGTGCAGTTGGAGTCTTGTTCTCGGACTTGACTCGGATCAATAGTGGACTCAGACTTGACTCAAAATTTTCTTTAATGACTTGGACTTGAGGGGTGGCATGGTGGTGTAGTGGTTAGCGCTGTCGCCTCACAGCAAGAAGGTCCTGGGTTCGAGCCCCATGGCCGGTGAGGGCCTTTCTGTGCGGAGTTTGCATGTTCTCCCCGTGTCCGCGTGGGTTTCCTCCAGGTGCTCCGGTTTCCCCCACAGTCCAAAGACATGCAGGTTAGGTTAACTGGTGACTCTAAATTGACCGTAGGTGTGAATGTGAGTGTGAATGGTTGTCTGTGTCTATGTGTCAGCCCTGTGATGAAATGGCAACTTGTCAAGGGTGTACCCCGCCTTTCGCCTGTAGTCAGCTGGGATAGGCTCCAGCTTGCCTGCGACCCTGTAGGACAGGATAAAGCGGCTAGAGATAATGAGATGAGATGAGACTTGGACTTGACTCAGACTTGAATACTGAGGACCCAAGACTGGACTTTAACTTGAGGTTTAGTGACTCAAATACAACACTGATATATACATATACATATATATAAACTGTAGTATGTTCATACAAAGAAAGGGGGGAAAAACACAGCCTCTATGGCATCATCTTTGTGAAAGTCCACATGCCCTGCTTACTCATCCTGCTGGTGGCTTTGCTCATTACAGACCTCAAAATGTCTCCTCTCATTAGCCCCACCATTTGTCATTTTGACTGACAGCTGTCACTATGGCCAACCAACAGACAACAGAAATGGTTCCATCGAGCCATCCCTAGTTCCATCTTGGTTCAATTTGCTTCAGAAGGTTGTGTAAGGCCCATTCGTTTGAACCACACATGTCTCCTGAGATACAATCCGGAATCTGTCAGCGGGTGGCAAACTCTGGAGATGGTTATGGAGAAGAACATCACAAGGCAGGACAACACTGTTTCAGTAACTTCCCTATCCGCCCACACTGTATGGTGCAGGATTTGAATCCTTTTAATACTTATTTTGCTTATTTTTTTCATTATAAGAGCAAGACAGTCTAACCAGTCAGATTTCAACATGGTTCTTGACAAACATACTCCATTTTTATGTTCACCTAAAATATAAACTTCAACTGGAATTCATTTGGAATTCATAATTCATTTGCTCTAAATTGCAAATTCTCCTGCTCTAAAAATGGGAATTAAGTAAAGACTAACCAAAGTATGGCTTGATTTGTTGTTAATTTGTATATTATGTAATTGAAAAAAAAACATCTGCTTTTGTGTGTAATTACTGAATCAATAAGATTTCATAGATGCATAGATTAACTTGCTCAAATTCCTTTAAAGGACAAAGGGCACTGTATGAAGTGTCACAAGGCAGCATGAAGTAATATAAAACAATAAAATAGACAAAATAGTATGAACAGAACAAAAGAAAGTGAGAAAAATAGGAAACATAATAATTAAGATTCTTACAATAATAACAGGGTGGCACAGTGGTGTAGTGGTTAGCGCTGTCGCCTCACAGCAAGAAGGTCCGGGTTCAAGCCCCGTGGCCAGCGAGGGCCTTTCTGTGAAGAGTTTGCATGTTCTCCCCGTGTCCACGTGGGTTTCCTCCGGGTGCTCCGGTTTCCCCCACAGTCCAAAGACATGCAGGTTAGGTTAACTGGTGGCTCTAAATTGACCGTAGGTGTGAATGTGAGTGTGAATGGTTGTCTGTGTCTATGTGTCAGCCCTGTGATGACCTGGCGACTTGTCCAGGGTGTACCCCGCCTTTCGCCCATAGTCAGCTGGGATAGGCTCCAGCTTGCCTGTGACCCTGTAGAACAGGATAAAGCGGCTAGAGATAATGAGATAAGATGAGACAACAATAACAGACACATGAAGTTAAGGAATGCATTCAAATGTGTTTATGAAGTTGGATCCTAATTACATTAAAAAAAATCATGTGAGAACTTTTAGCAATCGTTTTGACATCACACCTGACTCTTGTGACCTAATAAATAGTCACATGTCCAATTACATGCTGTGTGCCAAACCGCGTATTCCATGCGTCCATTATCCATAACCACTTATCTTATGCAGGGTCGCAGGCAAGCTGGAGCCTATCCCAGCTGACTATGGGCGAGAGGCGGGGTACACCCTGGATAAGTTACCAGATCATTGCAAGGCTAACACATTCACGGTCAATTTAGAGCCACTAATTAGCCTAACCTGCATGTCTATGGACTGTGGAGGAAACCGGAGCACCCGGAGGAAACACACACACAGAATATGCAAACTCCACACAGAAAGGCCCCCATCAGCCACTGGGCTCAAACCCAGAACCTTCTTGCTGTGTGGCAACAGTGCTAACCACTACACCACCGTGCCACCCTTAGACCACATGATGCTTGTAATTGGTAGTCAGCACAAGGTGAATTAAACAGGTCTAATGTCTTAGTAATATGACTACTAAATGTATTACTAACTGTATCTTAGTAATATGAGGATTACTCAAAACTTTGTTGGAACACCAGTATATTTCAGTAATGCAACCGAGATGTAATAAATTTTATACTTGCACTCACATTACATCTTTTAATCTGTTCACATAGTCCTGAGTTTATTTTCTGGAGATCTCATCTCATCTCATTATCTCTAGCCGCTTTATCCTTCTAATCTACAGGGTCGCAGGCAAGCTGGAGCCTATCCCAGCTGACTACGGGCGAAAGGCGGGGTACACCCTGGACAAGTCGCCAGGTCATCACAGGGCTGACACATAGTCACAGACAACCATTCACACTCACATTCACACCTACGGTCAATTTAGAGTCACCAGTTAACCTAACCTGCATGTCTATGGACTGTGGAGGAAACCGGAGCACCCGGAGGAAACCCACACACAGAATATGCAAACTCCACACAGAAAGGCCCCCATCAGCCACTGGGCTCAAACCCAGAACCTTCTTGCTGTGTGGCAACAGTGCTAACCACTACACCACCGTGCCACCCTTAGACCACATGATGCTTGTAATTGGTAGTCAGCACAAGGTGAATTAAACAGGTCTAATATCTTAGTAATATGACTACTAAATGTATTACTAACTGTATCTTAGTAATATGAGGATTACTCAAAACTTTGTTGGAACACCAGTACATTTCAGTAATGCAACCGAGATGTAATAAATTTTATACTTACACTCACATTACATCTTTTAATCTGTTCACATAGTCCTGAGTTTATTTTCTGGAGATGTATTTTGTAATTGAAAATATGCCATTTTTAAGATATTATGTGACTGAAATCAAAAGTGAATACACAAATATATGTACAGTACATGTGGTGTAGTGGTTAGCACTGTCGCCTCACAGCAAGAAGGTTCTGGGTTAGAGCCCAGCAGCCGACGAGGGCCTTTCTGTATGGAGTTTGCATGTTCTCCCTGTGTCTGCGTGGGTTCCTCCAGGTGCACCGGTTTCCCCCACAGTCCAAAGACATGCAGGTTAGGCTAATTGGTAGCTCTAAACTGACCATACGTGTGAATGTGAGTGTGAATGGTACTTTGTCTATATGTCAGTCCTGTGATGACCTGGCAACTTGTCCAGGGTGTACCCCGCCTCTCACCCATAGTCAGCTGGGATAGGCTCCAGCTTGCCTGTGACCCTGTACAGGATAAGCGGCTATAGATAATGGATGGATGGAAGTACAGTAGATGCTATTCTTAGAACTGATGAGCAAAATTTTCTTTCTAACCTGTTCTCAGAATTATGTTAAGTGCATTTAGCAGATGCCCTTATCCAGACCGACTAATAGAAGTAGTCTCTATCAAAAACAAATCATCATTTTAGTTTAATTTTTCAAGGTCTAAAAAATACCATTAAGAAAAATCAGGTTTGTAGAGAATGAAAAGAAAAGGCACAAGTCAAAAGGATTAAAAAATGAATAGCCATCCATCCATCATCTGTAGCCACTTATCCTGTTCTACAGGGTCGCAGGCAAGCTTTAGCCTATGCCAGCTGACTATGGGCGAGAAGCAGGGTACACCCTGGACAAATCACCAGGTCATCACAGGGCTAACACATACTGTAGAGACAAACAACCATTCACACCTACGGTCAATTTAGAGCCACCATTTAACCTAAACTGCATGCCTTTGGACTGTGGGGGAAACCGGAGCACCCAGAGGAAACCCACACAGACACAACATGCAAACTCCACACAGGAAGGCCCTCGCCAGCTGCTGGGCTCGAACCCAGGACCTTCTTGCTGTGAGGCAACAGTGCTAACCACTACACCACCCTGCCACCAAAATGAATATCTATTGATACATTTTAAGCATAAAGTACTATAACACTGTGATGACCTGGCGACTTGTCCAGGGTGTATCCCGCCTTTCACCCGTAGTCAGCTGGGATAGCTCCAGCTTGCCTGCGACCCTGTAAAACAGGATAAAGCGGCTAGAGATAATGAGATGAGATGAGTACTATAACAATGGCAGTTTATTATTGAACTATTTAACCAAACAGATATTTTACTTTCCAGTGTAACCTGTGCAGTGCATTGGACTTCAAATTAAACCAGTCATCGTTACCACAGTGAAGTACATGCAAGAAGACAACTAGTGAGAAATGTACTACAATCTTTGTTCATGTTTAAAATAAGAAAGAAAAAAACAACACTTGATGTAATGACATTAGCACACTTCTGCAGGTTGATCAGTCGCTGAAGTGATCCTGACTGATCTCTTAACCTAGGGCACCATCAGAGAGGAGTAGCAGTCAGCTGGATCATCAGGCTGTGATTGATTGGGGCTCCCCAGCCAGTGGTAAGCATATCTCATCCATCATTGACTGGGTAGCATTGTGGGGAGGTTGACCTATTGTGCCTAGTCACAGAAATCACTCTGCCAGCCTTGGCAGATACTTGCAAACAGAAACTTGGGTTCAATATATATCCTCATTTATATTCAACAGTATTTGTATAAATTTTTCATAAATTGACAACACAGAGAGTAAGTCAGTGTTTACATGTGCTTGCTGCACTTTGCTGCTAAGGAAAGAATTGCTGAGTTTTGACATCAAGATAATGGATAAACCTTCACAAAGCCAGTCATGTCAAGCTACGTTAATTACAGTGCTGCTCATTAACCCTAAACATGCTCCTGCTTCATGCCGGTTATCTCAGCTGACCCTCTTTCTGTTCCTTTTGCCCTGTGGGCTTTCACTCTTCTCCTGATTTCTTTTCTAACTCTCATCATTCTCTATTCATAATTCTGACCTTGCTTTACTTTTCTTTGTGTCCTGTCTTGTGGTCAGTCATTCATTTATGCTATAGGGATATATAGAAAGGGTGATTCTTCTGGAGGTGATTGATAACTCAAACTGAATCCTAACCTTCTGAGTTTCAAGTCGTCACTAGAATCATAGAAAAGGTAACAATATCCAGTTCTGTCTAGACTGAACTGAGTTACACCAAAAGTCTTCTGTACCAAGCTTTCCTAAAGCATCATTATTGGAGAGCGATATCCTGGAAGATGACCTCAAAGCCCATTTGCTGGATATCACACTACTCAATTCTGAGTTGATGTCTTCCATTTACTAGCTCTATTTATACCTGCTGATTCCTCAAACATGATTTGGAGAGCATTCCACCCACACATACTTTCTGCCGCCACGTTGACTGAATAGGTGATGGACTTGCCCCCAAAAAGCAGAGCTAGGCTACCAGGGGGTGCTGACTCTGGCTCCCACCTTCCATGAAAAACACTCATATATACAGCAAACCAGTCATGTTTTCATAATTGCTAACAGCACCTGGCATCATGTCCAAGTCAACACTTTTGCTTTGGCAACTAATGAAGGGCATCACTTGTGTCTGCTGCTGCTGAAATGCTTCTTTTGCCATTGATAAATTGCCAGCAGATCAACGGAAGAGTGGCACCTTTCAGAAAACGTTCCCTCTTTGAGCGCAATGTGCTCAGGGGGATTTATTGAGGTTTGTTTTTGCAAGGGGCCTGATGTTTTTAAGTGTTAATTTCAGGCCCAAGATGTTTGCAAAATAGCCATTCCTGCAAACTGTGTAGGTGTCATAAGCTTGAGTTCTGAAAAGGTGTGAAATTCGAGGATGCTTATTTGAAATTCATTAATAATACTTACCAATGTGTGTAGAGCAGTAGCTGGGAATAATGGATGGAGTGCTCCTTGCTGGGTAATTTACAACAGAGTTGGCTTGAGAAAGCACTATACTCTCAAACATTCCCTTATGGAAGATGCCAAGTGAAACCCTAGACCAGGGGGGGTTTTCATAATTTTTTTTTTTGTATTGATAACCATCTGTGGCAGCGGGGGCGTGGTCAAGCGTCGGTCTGTGACCGGAGGGCAGAGTCAGGGAAGGTAAGTGGCAGAATCACTGAACCTGAGGTTAATTAATGTGTTTGTGTGTCTTCCCTAGTGACCGCACCCTATTTAAGGAGAGAGAGTGAGAGCAGAGGGAGCTCTCTCCCCAACTAGATGACTTATGTGTGTGTGTATGCGTGCGGCTGGGAGAGTGTGTTTATGGAACTGAAAAGTGCAAATAAAAAGAGTTTTGTGAACTCAGTTCTGGCCTGCCGTCTTGTGCTCCACCCACTCATACGAACTGTCACAGTGGTGCTGAAACCCAGGAGCGAGCACAGAAGAGAACAGCCCCATGGAGTCCTCCCCCTTTGCAGACCTGATCCACGCCCTCACCACGGCCCAACAGAGCCAGCACCAGGTGCTGCTCGCCCTCCAAAAGGAGCAAGAACAACGGTTCGAGGCCCTGGTGCTGGCGCAACAGGAAGATCGTCGGGCATTCCAGGACCTCCTTGCATCGACGGGGTCCACCAACTGCACCATCGCGGGCCCTTCACCCCTCACCCTAACGAAGATGGGCCCGCAGGACGACCTCGAGGCCTTCCTCATGCTCTTTGAGCAGGTAGCAGAGACCTCGGGGTGGCCGGTGGAACAGCGCGCGGCACGCCTCCTCCCTCTGCTAACGGGAGAGGCGCAGCTGGCCGCGCTACAGCTCCCCGCCGACCACCGGCTGGCCTACGCAGACCTTCACCGGGCCGTCCTCCAGCGTGTGGGGCGCACCCCCGAGCAACAACATCAGCGCTTCCGCGCTTTGCGCTTGAAGGAAGTCGGCCGGCCGTTCGCGTTTGGCCAGCAACTCCAGGACACCTGCTGGCAGTGGTTGAGGGCCGACAACCGCGACGCCGAGGGAATCATCGACCAGGTGGTACTGGAGCAGTTCATCACGCGTTTACCAGCAGGAACCGCAGAGTGGATCCAGTGCCACTGCCCGGCGTCGCTGGATCAGGCAATCGAGCTGGTGGAGGACCATTTGGCAGCTGTCCCGACGGCAGGACAGCAGACAACCTCTTCTCTCCTCTCCTCTCTCTCTCTCCCCCTCCTCCTGTGTCGTCCTTGCCCCATTCCCCCACTGCAGAGGCGGGGGCCGGCGCCACCCCAGCCGGCCCGCCACACCCGCGGTGCCCTCCTGTTTCTCCCTTCTGTGTCTGTCTCTCCCCTCCCCTCAGGTGAGTGAGCCCCAGAGCACCAGTGCAGAGAGGAAGCCTGGGCCGGTTGGCTGGCGCTGTGGGGAGCCGTGCTTGGTAATGGAGGTGGGCGCAGTGGTTCGGATCCCTGACGCGCCAGGAGCCGCCCTCGATCGGGCCGGAGCGTATCGCATTCCGGTGAGTGTCCAAGGGGATACATATCAGGCATTGTTGGATTCTGGGTGTAATCAGACCTCAATCCACCAAAGCCTGGTGCAAGACAAGGGGAGCATAATTGGTGATGGTGTTGTATGTGCACGGGGATGTTCACAACTACCCTTTAGTGTCGGTTCACATTCTTTTTCGAGGGGAAAAATTTATAGTAAAGGTGGCGGTTAATCCTCGCCTTACCCAGTCAATAATTTTGGGGACTGATTGGCCGGGATTTGGGGAATTAATGAGTCATCTAGTGAAGAGTGGGTCCTGCCGTAGTTTTACAGGGGGAGGTCCCGGTGTCACGTTGGCGGGAGCAGCTGTCACAGAGCCGTCTATGTCATCTCCGCCTCAGAGTGAAGAGCTGCCGGCTCCTCCTCTCTCTATTGGGGAATCCCTCACGGATTTTCCATTAGAGCAGTCGCGAGACAAGACTCTGCGGCATGCGTTTGACCAAGTGAGAGTAATCGATGGTCAAATGCTCCAGCCAAACACCACCCCGTCCTTCCCCTACTTCGCAATTATGAAGGATAGATTATACCGAGTGACGCAGGACACTCAGACTAAAGAGCGAGTCACGCAGCTTTTGATTCCGAAGAGCCGCCAGGAATTGGTATTCCAGGTGGCTCACTTTAATCCCATGGCTGGACACTTAGGTCAGGATAAAAAACTCGCCTGAATAATGGCCCGGTTCTATTGGCCAGGGATTCGAGGCGATGTCCGTAGGTGGTGTACGGCGTGCCACGAATACCAGTTAGTAAATCTAGCGGCCATTCCAAAAGCGCCTTTGCGCCCTCTACCATTAATCGAGACCCCGTTTGAGAGAATTGGGATGGATCTCATCGGGCAATTAGATTGGTCAACATGAGGGTACCGCTTTATATTAGTTCTGGTGGACTATGCAACGCGATACCCGGAAGCGGTGCCTCTTCACAATATCTCAGCACGCAGTATTGCAGAAGTGCTCTTCCACGTCATCTCCCGAGTTGGAATCCCGAAAGAGATTCTGACTGACCAAGGCACCTCATTTATGACACGTACACTGAACGAACTGTATGGGTTGTTGGGTATTAAGCAGATCCGCACCAGCGTGTATCACCCACAAACGGACGGTTTAGTTGAACGGTTCAATCGCACCCTCAAGAATATAATTAAAAAATTTGTAAGTGAGGACGCACGTAATTGGGATAAATGGCTCGAACCCTTGTTATTTGCAGTGCGAGAGGTCCCCCAAGCCTCCAAGGGGTTCTCCCCATTTGAATTGTTATATGGGCGTAAGCCGCGCGGTATTCTCAATGTGCTGTGGGAAAATTGGGAGGAGGGACCTTCACCAAGTAAAAATGAAATCCAATATGTTATTGACCTGCGCGCAAAACTCCACACACTCACACATCTAACCCAGGAGAATTTGCGGCAGGCCCAAGAACGACAAATCTGCCTATATGACAAGGGTCTGCGCCTTAGGGAGTTCACACCAGGAGATAAAGTACTCGTACTGTTGCCCACATCGAGCTCCAAATTGGTCGCCAAGTGGCAAGGACCCTTTGAGGTCACACGGCGAGTTGGGGACATTGACTATGAGGTGAGGCGAATGGATAGGGGTGGGGCGCTACAGATTTACCACCTCAATCTGCTCAAACTCTGGAATGAGGAGGTCCCCGTGGCATTGGTGTCGGTGGTTCCGGAGAAGGTAGAGCTGGGGCCGGAGGTTCAAAAGGGAACATTGGCATCACGTACCTCTCCGGTCCCCTGTGGAGACCACCTCTCCCCGACCCAACTCGCGGAGGTTGCCCAGTTGCAGACCAAGTTTTTGGACGTGTTCTCGCCCCTGCCTGGCCGCACCAACCTCATAGAGCACCACATTGAGACGCCCCCGGGGGTGGTAGTGCGTAGCCGCCCTTACAGGCTACCCGAACACAAGAAAAAAGTGGTTCGGGAAGAACTCGAGGCCATGCTCGAAATGGGCATCGTCGAGGAGTCCCACAGTGACTGGAGCAGCCCGGTGGTCTTGGTACCCAAGGCCGATGGGTCGGTCCGGTTCTGTGTAGACTATAGAAAAGTCAACGCGGTGTCTAAATTTGACGCGTACCCAATGCCTCGTAGTCATGGCTCGCTTTTACTCGCACTGGATTTAACCAAGGGTTATTGGCAGATCCCTTTGACTCCATTATCCCGAGAAAAAACAGCCTTTTCCACACCGTTCGGCTTACACCAATTTGTCACACTTCGTTTTGGGCTGTGTGGGGCACCTGCTACATTTCAGTGGCTGATGGATAGGGTCCTCCGCCCCCACTCCACCTATGCGGCCACCTACCTCGACGATATCATTATCTATAGTAATGACTGGCCGAGGCACCTCCAACATCTGAGGGCCGTCCTTAGGTCACTGAGGCGAGTGGGGCTCACAGCCAACCCGAAGAAGTGTGCAATTGGGCAGGTGGAAGTATGCTATCTGGGCTTCCACTTGGGCAACGGGCAGGTGCATACCCAAATTAACAAGACAGCAGCAATTGTGGCCTGCCCGAGGCCCAAGAGCAAAAAGGGGGTGAGACAGTTCCTGGGGCTGGCTGGCTATTACCGTAGGTTTATACCTAATTATTCGGACGTCACCAGCCCACTGACTGATCTGACTAAAAAGGGGGCACCAGATCCGGTCCAGTGGATGGAGCAATGCCAGCGGGCTTTTTCTGAGGTAAAGGCTGCACTGTGTGGGGGGCCACTTTTACACTCCCCTGACTTTTCTCTCCCCTTTATTTTACAGACGGATGCGTCGGACAGAGGGCTGGGGGCTGTTTTGTCCCAGGAGGTGGAGGGGGAGGATCACCCAGTGCTGTATATCAGTAGGAAGCTGTCAGTGAGTGAGGGGCGCTACAGCACCATTGAAAAGGAGTGCCTAGCAATCAAGTGGGCGGTCCTCGCCCTCCGTTACTACCTGCTGGGACGCCCTTTCACCCTCTGTTCGGACCACGCACCCCTCCAGTGGCTCCACCGCATGAAGAATGCCAACGCGCAGATCACCCATTGGTATCTGGCACTCCAACCCTTTAACTTCAAGGTGATCCACAGGCCGGGGGCGCAGATGGTCGTGGCGGACTTCCTCTCCCGTCAAGGGGGGGGAGTCAGCTGCAGGCCGGACAGCCGCCCAGCCTGAGTCGGCCGGTGGGGGTATGTGGCAGCGGGGGCGTGGTCAAGCATCGGTCTGTGACCGGAGGGCAGAGTCAGGGAAGGTAAGTGGCAGAATCACTGCACCTGAGGTTAATTAATGTGTTTGTGTGTCTTCCCTAGTGACCGCACCCTATTTAAGGAGAGAGAGCGAGAGCAGAGGGAGCTCTCTCCCCAACTAGATGACTTATGTGTGTGTGTATGCGTGCGGCTGGGAGAGTGCGTGTATGCAACTGAAAAGTGCAAATAAAAAGAGTTTTGTGAACTCAGTTCTGGCCTGCCGTCCTTCTGTGCTCCACCCACCCATACGAACTGTCACACCATCCACTCTTGAAAATATCAATTCTTACTCAAAGCATTGAAACAACCTTCATTAAAGAAGAATAAAACTGAATCCCAGTGAGCAGCCCAGTAGCACTCTTCCTGATGGAAAAGCCATCATCTTGGCGTAGGAGAACAGTTGAGGCCATTTCCACAGAGACAAATATATCTTGTCCTTCAGGGGCTTATGATGAACTCTGGACAAATGCACCACATCCAAATGAGTCATTCTCCTCAGAACGTGCAGTTTGTGTCCCAGCTGTTTTTTTTTTTATTAAATGCAGAGATTTCCTAATAAATATGTGTGTGAAAATAAAGACAATTATGAAATTCTCCCTTGATAAGTGTTAGTTCTCGGACCCAGATTGAAAATTGTTTTAAATCCCCTCATCAGAGTAGTCTCACCAGCCTATTTTGGCTGTCCCCAGTCTTGGCTCCTGTCAAAAATCTTAGGATTTTTAAATTGAAAAGCGCATAAAGTTAATCCAAACACTATCATTTAGCCAATATACTTCATTTCAGATAATATGTAGTCAGTTAAGTGTTAATTAGGACGAATTTCTTACTTTGGGGGGTAAATTTTGCCCTGTCCCTCAATTCCAGTGTCATTCCTGTTACTCCTTTTATTCCTGTTACCAGCTCACTAAACTCTATGGTTAGGTTGGTTCTATAACTTGCCAATAGGAGGTCCACATTCATAGTTGACCTTGAAAGTTCAATGGAGGGAGCATTTGAAGGATAAAGCTGGAGAAAGGTAAGTTTTTGTGTTTTTTTTATGGTTATATCAATTAGCAGTCATTACTGTTATGCCCAGAACTTCACAGAGACAATAGAAAATGTGGCGGTAAATAAATAAAGTACATTATGGAAGTGCCCGCTCGAGGAAGCAAGTGACCAAGGATGCATGCATGTCTTGTAGTGCACTGTAGCAGGGGATATGTGCAAAATTGTCATTCCTGTTACTGTCATTCCTGTTACCCTGCTCTGGGTAACAGGAATGACACTAAGGTAACAGGAATAACATAAATGGGTGTTTATCGATTGTATCATCTGTAAGGCCATACTTTTTATGAGTTAATGTTTCTTGGACTTGCCACCAGACATGCTAGAGAGGTAAAGGCCAAAAATATATATATATATATTATTTTCATGTGTTTTTTTAAAGCCAAGTTGGGCCTAGGTCTGCCTGTCATGATCCATGTGGTCTGGCTAGTAATAAAAATGTTATTTTAGATTTGTAAGTATTATCCCAAATTATGACTTGTCTGGGCGGCACGGTGGTGTAGTGGTTAGCGCTGTCGCCTCACAGCAAGAAGGTCCTGGGTTCGAGCCCCGGGGCCGGCAAGGGCCTTTCTGTGCGGAGTTTGCATGTTCTCCCCGTGTCCGCGTGGGTTTCCTCCGGGTGCTCCGGTTTCCCCCACAGTCCAAAGACATGCAGGTTAGGTTAACTGGTGACTCTAAATTGACCGTAGGTGTGAGTGTGAATGGTTGTCTGTGTCTATGTGTCAGCCCTGTGATGACCTGGTGACTTGTCCAGGGTGTACCCCGCCTTTCGCCCGTAGTCAGCTGGGATAGGCTCCAGTTTGCCTGCGGCCCTGTAGAAGGATAAAGCAGCTAGAGATAATGAGATGAGATGACTTGTCTGTCATTCACTGAGAAGCATTGCTAAATAATGTAATTATGTCATTCCTGTTACTAACAGTCATTCCTGTTACCAAGTTGTCATCCCTGTTACTCCTTGGTTTTAACCCTCTCACCGAGTCTGTCATAATTGTCAACTATCATCACCTGAACAGAATCAGCCATCAGGCTAAGGCCTTTTATCCTGTAATGTTTTTTTCAGATTGGCCATAGTCCAATCATACAGGGCTAATACTTCACTTTCATTTTTGTGCAAAACTGGTATTGGGGCATAGTTAACTCAGCAATTTGCAGTATAGTGTTAAAATCACTTGAGTTTTGTCTTTAAATCTGTTGAAGGGGACCAAAAACAAATTTATTTATGATATCTGTTTTAGAATATCTCATCTCATCTCATTATCTCTAGCCACTTTATCCTTCTACAGGGTCGCAGGCAAGCTGGATCCTATCCCAGCTGACTACGGGCAAAAGGCGGGGTACACCCTGGACAAGTCGCCAGGTCATCACAGGGCTGACACATAGGCTACGTTTACATTAGACCGTATCTGTCTCCTTTTCTTCGCGGATGCACTGTCCGTTTACATTAAACCGCCTGGAAACGCCGGGAAACGGGAATCCGCCAGCGTCCATGTATTCAATCCAGATCGTGTCAGCTCCGGTGCTGTGTAAACATTCAGAATACGCGGATACGCTGTGCTGAGCTCTAGCTGGCGTCTCATTGGACAACGTCACTTTGACATCCACCTTCCTGATTCGCTGACGTTGGTCATGTGACGCGACTGCTGAAAAACGGCGCGGACTTCCGCCTTGTATCACCTTTCATTAAAGAGTATAAAAGTATGAAAATACTGCAAATACTGATGCAAATACTGCCCATTGTGTAGCTATGATTGTCTTTAGGCTTGCCATCCTTCCACTTGCAAGTGGTAAGTGATATGCGCTGGGATCACACACACAGCGGCTCAGTCCCGAATCACAGCTTGTTCACTTCACTCGCGTGCTCTGTGAGCTGCGCAGGGCCGGAGTGCGCACCCTCCAGAGGGCACTCGCTGTTCAGGGCGGAGTGATTTGGAGCGCAGGATGCCTGCAGAGCCGAGCGTATCCGTGTATTGGTATTGCTGTGTGCACGCAAATCGTGTATTGGTGTTGCTGTGTGCACACTAATCGTTTTAAAAACATTAATCTGATGATCCGCTGATACGGTCTGATGTAAACATGGGCATAGACACAGACAACCATTCACACCTACGGTCAATTTAGAGTCACCAGTTAACCTAACCTGCATGTCTTTGGACTGTGGGGGAAACCGGAGCACCCGGAGAAAACCCACGCGGACACGGGGAGAACATGCAAACTCCACACAGAAAGGCCCTCGCCGGCCATGGGGCTCGAACCCGGACCTTCTTGCTGTGAGGCGACAGCGCTAACCACTACACCACCGTGCCGCCCCTGTTTTAGAATATTGGTGTGCTTTTTGCTATGTTGTATCCTGCTCATGTCCAGTAACAGGAATGACCCAAAGTCACCTATGGTCACTTTTGAAACATCTGTGGGAAGACATACATAAATTATTGAGCACTGCTAATGACATGTTTAGATGTTCACATGTCCTGTGAATAATGAGACATATACACTAGGGCAAAATATTTCTACTAACTGAACTGAAGCTTCAGTAAAAGAGATTGCACGTTCTGAGGAGGATGATCCAAATAATAATGTCAAGATTTCCAGTTTTTGCCTTGGGAAATCTAAGTTGAAAGCAAAATGCAACAGATTTCACAACAAATACTACAATCAACTACAGATACAGATAGAACAGGAATAGTGGATTCAGTGTGAGCCAGGGTTGGAAAAAGTACTGAGAAATTATTCTTAAGTGAATGTATAGTTACATTCATTACAGGCATTTAGTGCACGCTCTTATCCAGAGTGATGTACAACATACCCAGAGCAGCCTAGGAAGCAGTTAGGGGTTAGGTGTCTTGTTCAAGGGCACTTCAGTCATTCCTACTGGTCCAGGGAATTGAACCAGTGACCTTATGATCCCAAAGCTTCTTCTCTAACCATGAGGCTATAAAATCTTCCAAAATTAAGTGTCGAACCAAAAATATACTCAAGTTAAAGTCAAAAAGTGACTACCTGTGACCTTAACCTTTAACAAATAGTTACTTTTACCTTTATGTACTCAAGTCTTAAAAAGTAAATGGTAAATGTTTTTTTTTAACTGATAAGATCAAGTGTTTCCATGTTTTTGTGTAAAAATGACATCTCAAACTTATAACTATTATGTTTGTTTTTCAGAAAACATCATTCAAACTCCGAGTTTTTTCATTATGTTCATGATTAGAGGGTGGCATGGTGGTGTAGTGGTTAGCACTGTCGCCTCACAGCAAGAAGGTCCTGGGTTTGAGCCCAGTGGCCAACAGGGGCCTTTCTGTGTGGAGTTTGCATGTTCTCCCATGTCTGCATGGGTTTCCTCTGGGTGCTCCGGTTTCCCCCACCATCCAAAGATGTACAAGTTAGGCTAATTGGTGGCTCTAAATTGACCATAGGTGTGAGTGTGAATGGTTGTGTGTGTCAGCCCTGCGATGACCTGGCAACTTGTCCAGGGTGTACTCTGCCTCTCGCCCATAGTCAGATGGGATAGGCTCCAACTTGCCTGTGACCCTGCACAGATAATGGATGGGTTTGCTAATGAATTAATTAGAAATGAAATATCGTGCAAATAACCAATATTTACCAATCACTCAAATCTCACTTGCAATTTATAACAGGTATTTTGAAAGTCTAAGTAAAAAGTGTTTTTTTTTTTTTCTTGGAAATGTAAGCAAGAGTACAGTTCCAATGCTACTCAAATAAAGTACAAATACGCCAAAATAATACTTAATATAATATACTAATATCTGGAAATAGGAAAGGGAATCAGAATCAGAATCACTTTTATTGCCAGGTATGTGGACACACACGAGGAATTTGACTCCGGTTTCACTTAGCTCTCATAGTACAAAACAGATAAAAAGCATATACACAAAACAAACAAACAAACAGAAAGAAAAAAAATGAAGCTAGCTCACTGAAACAGACCATGAGAATCTCATTGTCAGTAAGACAGCAGGCACAAGAGGTAAGGCAGTTAGACTGAAAGAGTGAGAACATAAATTTGGGGAAAGACTGCAAACCATGGCCTGGTCAGATTATGGATGTTCAATTCAAGTGCAGCCATACATCTAAAAATTGTATGCAAATATGCACACACAACAGCGGAGCTGATTAAGACACATATTGATGCTGTGGCCTAAAGCCCATGGCTTTCTTCCAGTGGTGTGTGTGTGTTTGTGAGGCAGTGGGGGTGGGTGGTATTTGGCGAGAAGAAATGCTCGCCAGCACCCATTGCTGGCACATCCAACACCATCCCACATCACTGCCTCACTAAATGTTGACAATTGCTGACAAATGGACCGCACAATGCCCCATGTGACAGTTGCCCCTGGAGACAGTAGGAGGTTGTGAGCATCAGGGTTAGCCTAACAGCAAGGTGCCTGGTTGGCACAGGTGGCTAAAATCAATATGGATTTGCCTTGGGATTAGAGCTGACAGAGTATGGGATAATAGAGTCTGGGAATGTGTGACAGCAATACACACCATTAAACTGGATGCTACAGAGCAGGGAGGTATGTGTGTGCTGGAAGGGGGAAGTGAAATGTACAGCCTGAGGGAGCACTTAGACAATAAAAATTATCTTAATGCACATTTCTAGTCATTCATTATTTTAAAATATTGACATAATCAAAGTATTTTAAATTGCTGTGGAGGCAGGTCACTTATTTCAATTCAATTCATCTATAGAGTTGCGTACTACATGTGTTGAAAAGATCATGGTCAGTTTTTATTTTATTAGAGTTTTAACTCTATAGTATCAGTGTGAACATATTCAGTGTTCAACGATTGGGACTTAAGTGTAATCTTTAGCAAGTGCAGACTTCAGACTATGCAAGAATATCCACAGCCATCTTTAGCATATCTATGTGGTACCATCCACAGCAATCTCATAGTGAACTTTAGGCTAGCTATATGGGGCCATCTTCAGCAGTGATTCTCTAGTGAAGGAGGCTTGAAGCAGAAACAGAGCATCAGGATGGATCAGATAGATCTGGAGGGCAGGTATCTCATCAGGTAGAAGAAGTAATGTATAGCTTGACAGAGAAAGAGAGAGAGAACACGTATTATTAGTAGGCATATCAGGTGAAAATTCAAATTCAATCCAAATTGCTTGAAACAGCTCTCACTGAATTCAGAGCAACATACTTTTTACAGAATTAAAATATGTTCATCCGTTCTTGAGACATTATACATCAAATATTGAAAAAACGGCTTAATTTTTAGAAAACTGATGCAATATTCTGTATGGGGATAACATGGTCCAAAATTGGCCTCATTAACGAATGAGATCAAATGTTTTTTCTTAATAAGTTTTCTATTTTTCAAGATATTTACATGGAAATTGGCAGGCACATAGATGGTTGTATACTGAATACAAAGTTTGAAAAATTAATAAAAACAAACTATGCAAATTAGTATTTAGTCTCATCTCATCTCATTATCTCTAGCCGCTTTATCCTGTTCTACAGGGTCGCAGGCAAGCTGGAGCCTATCCCAGCTGACTACGGGCGAAAGGCGACGTACACCCTGGACAAGTTGCCAGGTCATCACAGGGCTGACACATAGACACAGACAACCATTCACACTCACACCTACGGTCAATTTAGAGTCACCAGTTAACCTAACCTGCATGTCTTTGGACTGTGGGGGAAACCGGAGCACCCGGAGGAAACCCACGCGGACACGGGGAGAACATGCAAACTCCACACAGAAAGGCCCTCGCCGACCATGGGGCTCGAACCCGGACCTTCTTGCTGTGAGGCGACAGTGCTAACCACTACACCACCGTGCCGCCCTAGTCTGGTTAACACCAGACCATATCACAAGTGAAATATGGTCTGGAATCCGCCTATTGAATTTCTCGTAGGGGAGGTGTGGTTTACGATTGTCAACGGCCATTTATTGGACGTTGCGAATGTCTATCATTTGGCGTATACATAGCCCATGGCCAATCATGGCAGTTGTACCCGGTGACGTAGTTAGAGCGAAAGAGAAAGAGAAGGCAAAACAAAAATAGACTGTAACGCCAAACGCTGTTCTTTTTTTAAAACAAACTTTCACTCTAAACTATTCAGAACAGTGTCTAAAGCTTGATCGAAAGTTTGGTTCGTATCGCTCGCCGCCATGTTAAATGTGATCCGTAAACAGTCCCAAATAAACTACAAGCTTCCGTTTGTCGAGTAGTACGCGTCACCATCTTTCCACCCCTCCCCACTCTCTGATTGGCTCCCTAACTCAGGCTAGCCTTTAGACCATAGTTTCCATGCTGTCTTTTCAGATCGGAATGATTGTGCAAAGCAGCATGGGATTTCCCAGGCTAGTACCGCCCCCAAATTAGTATTTAATCAGTATTAATTATTCTAATTAGGTAAAATGTTAAAGTGGTACTCAATAAAAAAGTAATAAAAGATTATCTCTAATACCCTCTTTGTGCTGTGTAGGCCTTTATACTTCTCAAAATTACGGCTTATTAGTGTTTATATTAAAGAATATAAATGATAATATTTACAACTTTCAAGGCGAACCTCGAAGAAACTATATGAGCCACATCCAATAAACAATTCCAATTAATTGAATTGAAATTGACACTTGTGTTTCTGACTTGTTTTTTTTAAATATCATTCCAATCACTAAGAGCTCAATATTTTTCATCAAAACAACTACAGTCATATTCAAAAATAGTTATTTATTTAGATGAATCAGTGTGATTTGTAAAAATAAGGAGGTAAAGCTATCAAAACTCACTTCAAAGTCTCCCGTGAATCATAACATCAAAACTAGCTGACATAAATTTTTGCTGAATGCTTCATCAGAAAGAGTGAGAGCTAGAGAACATCCCTATAAAAGTTATCTGATTGATATTCATGAGTAATCCAGTCAGAAGAGAGCCTGACCACTTTCCTGTGACTAAGAAAGGTTCGGCAGTTTCCTGACATCATGAGAGCTGAGAGTGTACTCTGTTGTACCAACTTCAACCTGTTGCTATTCCCAAAGTACTGAACAGATCTTAATGAGATTAATTTATTTGGAAAGCAGAAATTATGTTTTTTAATGATAGTATCCATAATAGAAAATATTCAAGAGTTAAGCAATGAGAGATCTGGAAACTTAGATGAGCATCTGCAGGCACAATTTTTGCACAGCCAGTGAGCGTCTGATATGCCTATTATTAGCTATGGTCTTATCCTGTAGTGGTTTAGGCAGAGTGCAAGAAGGGACTCTGGCAAGACTAGCTATGACAGAGTGATTAAAATCCAGACGTTAACCAGGCATAAAGGCATCCTGGGACATAAAGTGGCCAGCCAGTCCACCATCACCAAACCTGAGAAAATGCTTGAGAGTCAGGGGGTGATGAAATACAAACATCCCAGTTTACCAAAATGCTCTATGTCCATGAACCCTCTAGATCTTCTACCTAAGAGAAAAACTATTTCCAAAAGGCTTGACTAAAAAAAATTGATTTTCAACCCATCCATCCATCCATTATCTGTAGCCAATTATCCTGTTCTACAGGGTTGCAGGCAAGCTGGAACCTATCCCAGCTGACTATGGATGAGAGGCGGGGTACACCCTGGACAAGTCGCCAGGTCAGATTTTCAACCTAGACTTAAAAATTCAGACTGTGCTTTTGGAAGAAAAATGTCTGCCCCTGCTGTAGTCTTCATTATTCTAGGTATTAAAAAATAGCCTGCACCTTTTAATTGAAGCAGGCATTAGTCAGGGGGCCATTTCTGAAAAGGGCTTCCGTTAAGACTTTTGCTGCCATGTCAGGGTACAAGATGACAACCTATTTTTTTTGTAAGAAGGGACCCTCAGGTGAAATTCTACAGTGGTTGTCAGGCTGAAAAAATGATTTTGTGACTTTTAGGAGCTATTTTAGGGGTAAAAAAACGTTATTTTGTGTAACACGCCAAACTACAGAAAATGGTGATTATCTCGGGAATCGCAAGGGCCACAGACAAAAACTTGGTATCAAATGAAAGCTGACACTTCTGGGATGTCTGTAGAAGTGTCAGCATGTACATACCTATTACACAATAGGGGGAAAATGGAGCTTGAACATGTAAAAAATCAATCTCCGCCTAAAGTGTACCACTTTATAAAGTTAATATCAGCTTGGAAACACAAGATACAAACTCAAAACCTCTACCAATCAGTACTCCCATCTAGGGGAAAGAGGTGTGCCAAATGTCAGGCATGTATTGTGAAATGGGACAACACTGCACAGGTTTTTAGCATTTATTGACCAGGCGGAAATCTAGACTTCCAATTAAGCCTATACCATTAGGTCCTATTTGACTTAATTCATATACCTGACTGTAAATCCAATTATATTAATAATGATTATAACAATTATGAATGATCTCAATATGCAACTACTGTACTGTATCAAACTAGTGATATATATATATTGTGTGTGTGTGTGTGTGTGTGTGTGTGTGTGTGTGTGTGTGTGTGTGTGTGTGGAATAGAAAACAATAAGTCAACTAATTTTATGTTTTAACCAAAAAGATTGTTTAATAAAAATAAACACACTTTACAAACTTAAAGGAACTTGGACTTCTTTAGGACATCAGAACTTTCATTAGCAGCATGGTAATGTTCATCAAAGCCTGCTGGTAGAAGATTGGTCTGTTGTACTCCGAAGACAATGGAAATTGTATGTTGAAGAAGATGCTGATATCAGAAGACACCTACTGTTTAAGCCATGTCCACATTTTCAGTCAAAGTCCTAAACAGGAATTTAATAGAAGAGTTTGGGGTTAATTTTGTTAACACATGCATAACATAAACAGGAATATTATTATTTTGAACATAATATGCAAGCAGCTTACAATATCTTTCCCAAACTGTCTTCATTGAGTATATTTGACCTCTGGCAAGTCCTGCTCTAAGCTCATCTGCTGCATTTTGTAAACAAATGGAATATGGATCATTTTCTCCTGACGATGTACTCTGGTACTTCCTTAAGAATGCCCTGTAGCAGATAAGATGGTACTTGCCCTCTGCGGCAATCAAGTCATTGACTCCTGCTAGCCTTGGTCGTAATTCTGTGTCTTGCTGAGCTAGGTGAAGAATCTTTTCAGATGTACTCAAGACTTGGATGTTGCGCAGTTTCTCTCTGTGCTTATCCTTGTGACAAAATATACATTTTTCCCAAGTGACTGGAGATACTGATTGTCTAGTGGAGCGGGGGCAGAAGGTGCTTGTAGTTTCCTGTGGTGTACTTGCTTTTTCAAAACTCTTCTTAAGGCGAGAAATGTAAGTAACATTGGTAAAAGCAGCATAGCATGTTTTGTGCCATTTGATTTTGTCTTTTTCTGTGTCTAGGAATGCTTGGATTCGATCCAGAGCATCAGCATATTCCACATCTTTGTATTTTGCTCTTTCACTTGCTCTGACTTTGATACGATTCAGGCCTTCCTCAGATGGTTTTGTTAGCTGCTTCTCTTTCATGTACTTTCCATGGTCTTTTTGACAAATGAAACATTTCTGCCAATTTATACCTCTTGCTATTGGATCTTCTCTGGGTTCTAAGTTTACTGCTCCCTCTGTTTCCATGTTAACATATCTGAAAAGCGAGGAAATCATTCAACCTTCTTTAGCCTGCTTGTATCTCTTTATATTTCTGTTAGATCTTTTATATCTCAAAAACTATTGATCATTTGAGCTGAGTAATATGCTATGCTAGTTTAAAAGGTTGCCAACACTTATCTAGAAGAATGTAGAAATGAGCATTGTGCAGAAATAAAAATTCCCAGAACACGTGTACACATAAACATATAGTTATTACCAAGGTACATTAGCTTAATTACCTAGCTGTGAAGTTTAGCTTCTTACCTTTTCTGACATGTTGTGGTGGAATCTGAATTGTTGTAGTAGACTATTAGAAATGAGTGAGATGTTATTAATGAATTCCTGTGAAAACACCGTCTGTGATTATCTCCACTGAACCTCTTTCTTCAGGCCTAGCACATCTGTGGTAACAAAACAGTGCACCTGTGGCGCAATACTCCTTTGGTAGATGTGTTATTCACTTTATTAAAGGTTATATTTGCACATAAGATGGATTCTATTGGAAGCATTTTCAAGAGTACTGTAGGGGAATAAGAATAAGGAAACAGAGGTAAATTCCGATTTTGCCACTTTTAAAGATATAGTCATAAAATGGACAAAATCTCATTTTCCAAGCTGACAACCAGTCTAGATTACATCCCTAGGGGTCAAATATTAATATTTGATAGGTTGTCAGCTTGTACCCTGAGATGGCCGCATTGGTTACAATGTCAGTTTTGGCCCCCTGACTACATGGCAGATCATAAGAGACAAAAAGGTTGCTCAAATACTGTGGTGAGAGACCATTTGGTATTTTACAGGTTATTAGTAGTACTTTATAATGAATGTGATATTTTACTGGGAGCCAATGGACTGTGGATTAGATTATGGGTGATGTCAAATCTCAACTGCTTTTCTGAAGACCATAAAGTCAAATTCCTTAGCTGATATTTTCTAAAGAGATGGCATTCTAATATTCTTGTGGTAAACATAATTATTTTGCAGACTTGTCAAAATGTACAATTGTTAATACTCTATATTGAATTTTACTTTATTAGTACCCACAGTGTAATTAAGTAAAATTAACTGAATTGGTGCTAAGCCCAGTTTGTGTGTAATGTTTGGTATAATTTACAGTACATATCTTTAAGAGGCATTTCCTGATCAAGACTTCAGAAATTAAAACATTATTTATAAGGAGTCTCTAAATAAAGAGTCCAGGAGGGTTTGGTTCTGAAATTGATGTTATTTAAAATGTGGGTAACCATATCATTTTTGGACTGTCAATGAAGCATGTCTTCAAATATTTACATTTGGCCATTTTGCACATTTGGACATCAGTCCTTAGGCAGCGCAACTTGCAAAATACAGCTGACAAAAACTAACTTACAAAATGTACAGTTTGAAGGCATGACAATACAGGAAACTGAAAGACTACAGACTATGATGGTTTGTACACGTGCTAGAGTGGTCTAGTTGATTAAAAAAATACAACTTCATATATCGGTCAACAACTAAGCACATACATAAGCAAAAAGAAGTTCAGTAACCCTTTAAATAATTAATGCAAAAGGAAAGTGCAGAGAAAAGAAGTAAGTCTTTATAATGTGAGCTGACAATTTCTTAGCAATATATTACTTAGCACATGGACTGTGGTGGAGTCAATGGTGATAACGAGATCCAGTTTAGGGGAATGTTTAGCCAGAAGGTAGATTGGCTCTCTTTTGCCATGGTTCAGTTCTTCCAAATAATGAGTTTCCATTCAGGAAGAGATGCCAAAGAGGCAATCTGTGAGATTTGGGAGATGGACAGAAGGAAAAAAGAAGTAAAGTTGTGTGTTGTTAGTATAGCAATGGTACGTGATCTGATAAGTGATTCCAGTTATTTAATATAACTAGGGTGGTTGCATGTGTGCCATACATAGCTGTAGGCCATCCCTCTGCACCACTAACTCTGAGACTCGTAGAATAGGAAAATAAATTCCTCCTTATCAGAAGAACATCACTGATACTGGGCGGCATGGTGATGTAGTGGTTAACACTGTTGCCTCACAGCAAGAAGGGTTTGGGTTCGAGCCCAGTGGTCAACAGGGGCCTTTCTGTGAGGAGTTTGCATGTTCTCCCCGTGTCTTCGTGGGTTTCCTCCACAGTCCAAAGACATGCAGGTTATGTTAATTGGTGGCTCTAAATTGACTGTAGGTGTGAATGTGAGTGTGAATGCTTGTTTGTCTCGGTGTGTCAGCCCTGCGATGACCTGGCGACTTGTCCAGGGTGTACCCTGCCTCTCGCCCATAGTCAGCTGGGATAGGCTCCAGCTTGCCTGCGACCCTGCACAGGATAAGCAGTTATGGATAATGGATGGATGAATCACTGATACTAGCAAGTATATCAGAGAGGAAACTTCTGAACATCTGACAACCAGAGAAACTAATACAGGCACCAAATTTCTTACAAAAGACAGAAGACCATTGAAATGGCTAATTTGTTGACTATCAGTGAATCATAGCCATATGAACACTGCATACACTGACTACGATTACAGTCAATTTTGTGTCCTCATTATGTTGACACCTTTTCTCTGTCAATGACAAAAAGTGATGGAAAAAATATCGAATATACAGTATGTATACATGAACATGACACATGAAAACGAATTTTTATTTCTCTCATCAAATAAGAAGAGAATAACACTGTTGGTTTGAATGAGGTGGCATTAGCAACAAAAGCTAGCAAAACTAGCTTGCAAACTGACCAAATTTTAAGCTCAACATTTTGAAGCAAATTTTCATTTTGTTTTTACATGGGAGAAAAAAAAAAGACATCATTGTATATGAATTGTTTGTAAATCCAGCAAAAGAGAACATCTTACTAGCTCAAGGACTATTTATGACAGGTTTGTGGGGGGGAAAACAAGAGTACAATTGACTGGCATAAGAACTGAAGAAGAAGAAAATAATCTCATGAGATCTGAGATATTTCAGAAGTACTTTGAAGGTCAAAATGAAAATACAATGAGAAATAGAATATATTGACTACTTTCATATTACCCATAATGCTTTGCGCCTTGGGGGTTAAACAAAATATAAACAAACTAAAACAACATGGCGTCCCACACTGACAGTAATCTTTCGAATTTAAATCTCCTTAAAACCTTCAAAGAAGTATCAAAACTAACTAAACCAAAGCTTAAAGAAATCTGCAAAGCCTTTTCTGTGGACCATGAGAAATCAATTGTTAAAAAACATTTGTAAGTATCGCATCGAACGCTTTGAGCATCTCTACTTTGGGTGACAGTCAGCAGCCATCTTTGTCAACATGGGTGTTCCAACAATTACTTACCTGCAGAAGTTAAAAGATTGGCAGAAGAACTTTGAAAGATTGATGCTGATCATAGAAGAATCCACAGTGAAATAATTTTTGCTGGCTGCTGGTTATGACGAGAAAGCCGTAAGAAAATACAAATACATGCATGGGAACACAAGCAAGGAATTCACTTAGTCAAGTAAGTACTGTAAACACAGCAGAATGGTCAAATTTCTTTTTTAAGGTTAAGTTGATTTTTGATTTTCTTCACTCTGATTTTCCTCGAGCTCATACGCTACCAGATTGCAACAACTGGGCTGTTAGAGGAAGTTGTTAGGACTATAGGGTCAAATATTACATTCAATCTACCTACATAAACACTAAAAGGTAAAGTACATGTAAGCTTACTCACACTGCATTGTTTGTGCTTTGTTTTGGAGGTGATCCTTCAATAAAGTTGTCCTTTTCAGTTCTTTGACTCATCCTTGTTTTTCAGTTTTCACACTTTTTATGACTAAACACAAAGATGGAGGGGTTGTCGTGACTTGAATCATCAGACTTTATTCCACCACTGAAGTGTGTAGAACACAGTTGCGTGTTGTCTGTCGGTGTAAAATTTTGATGGTGAATTCTGTCGAACTACAGGTATTCTATAGGTATTTTATAGGTATTCTATAAAACTTTAAATCAGGAAAAGTCATTTTTCCCCATGTGAATTGCTGGGTTTCACGTGACGTCACATCCACCTCATTAGTTATTCAAAACTTTAGCTGGTGGTCTACCAAAGCTCAGTTGACAAAGTGTTTGTACAGAGAAGGTGCATTGCTCACATGAAAAATGCCTTACGCTTGCGTTGTTTTAGGTTGTTCGAATCGATTAAACTGTGAAACTGATAAAAGTTTCTTCAGGGTTCCCCATGAACTAATAAAAAATGGTGAACGAACACAGGATTTCACAAGATGTCGAGAAAGGTGGCTTTTGAACCTCTCACTGAAATCGAAGGGAGCCAAGTCAAAGCATGCTCGAGTTTGTAGTGATCACTTGGTGAAAGGTTTGTATATCCCTCTCAGCTATGTTCTTAGTGTTTTCCAAGTACTTTTCTTGCTGTGTGTCATTATTTTATGGTACTTTTTTAGTCACGAAACGCTAAAGTCCCCAGCTGTTTCTTTTGCTCCTCACAAAGTCTATATCCATGAAGGTTGCGACAAAATTCTTACCCAGCCATACAGTTACAATGTGCCGTGATCACTTCTCCATCTTGTTTAACTAAGATCCAGGTCTTTAAAGGGGTTTCTGATTATCTTTGTTAATGATTTACCTGAGACATAAGAGCCAATAAAAGTGAGAATCAAGCGAACTGTTTTTTGTTTACATTTCAACTTGCAGCGCTTTGTTGTAAAGACGTGAACAAAAAGCTTAAAAAACACATACTTACATGGGCAAAAACAATACAGTATTCATTCGGCAGCGACTTGGTACCAAGGTCCTTTACCCAGCCACATATAAAAAAGTTGTAAGCCTCCATACTCTTCCACACTTTCATCTGTTTTGCAGTGTAGAAGGATGTCTGCAACACCAGATAGTTCGAGATGTTGGGGAACTCGACTGAAGGGTAGTTTTTGAGATCGTATGATAAATCCTTCTTTCCCAGACTGTAGGGGTCAATTCCGTTGCACTTAGCAATCTTCTGAACATATCTAAAGCCAGCAGTGGCTTCTAGATTACGAGTATACTCTGATAAGTTATCGCTAGTTGTTTGCACTATGGCAGCCGTTTAGACCACCAGCTATTTCACTTCTGGTAAAACCACTAAGAAAAGTCACATGACTGAAACCCAGCAATTCAAAGAAATGACTGAGGTTATCTGACTTAGTAAACAAATATAGTGCCTGGTTACCCCCCAAGGCGCAAAGCATTATGGGTAATGTGAAAGTACTCAATGAAGTAGAATTACAAGTATAAAAGTACAAGTATTCAGTTTCAGTAATGCTTGAGTAAAATAAAAATCTTCAAAAATGGTACAGCAATGAAGTACAATTACAATTACAATCAGATGCTTTTCAATAGCGTTCTTGGTCATTTTTTGAAGAATGATAAATGCGCCTGAATGGCCAGTTGAACCATTTATCTTTTTCGGTCTTTTTCTGTTTGCTCTCTTTCAGTTTTGTGAGTGATTAGCTTGTCCCATTCCTGTCTCCCAATTTCACCTATTAAAAGACACAACAAATTAATCATGACCAGAAAGAAATCCATCAAACTTCACATCAGAGTGAAAGCACTTGTGTGTTTTTATGGGTGTTTTTGAATGCTTATATGGGTTGTCAGTCAACCTTTTGTGTAAGGAAGGAGCTGAAAAATTACGCGCATTCTATTCAACATGACACATACTGTATAAATATATAAAAATACTGATGTACATCTAAAGTGTTTTTAATGGAAGAGAATACACAGGGGGACACTTGGATCTGTGCACAAGTCACTTTCCATGATGGTGTGTGTGTGTGTGTGTGTGTGTGTGTGTGTGTGTGTGTGTGTGTGTGTGTGTGTGTGTGTGTGTGTGTGTGTGAGGACATCAGGCCTATGTGTGGGAACTCTGTGCTCTTCACTTCTCATACATTGTTCTCTAGCTCCTACAAACCGTTAATGCCACAAAAGATGCTCAACCTATTGTGGAGTGGGACAGCTGAGAGTTTGTGTGCTAGAGGGAGGGGGAATATGGGAGTAAGAGCCAGCTCAGACCCACTCAGCTCTGCTCTGCTCTCTCTCTCTCTCTCTCTCTCTCTCTCTCAGCTCGGCACTCAGCCCCACTCCAGAGGGATTTGGCCTGGCCAGATTTAGTGGGCCGATGCTTATCATACAATGGCATTAAACCAGCTCCAGGTCCTGGGTTTTCTCTTTCTGCCTGCTCCTAGCTAATGGGAGAACCGCCACTCCCATGCCAAACAGGTCACTAATGGCGAATGGTCTCAGCTCTCATTGTAATGCAAACGATGATTGTTTCTTTAATTAAAGAGAGGGAGGAGGAGGAGATGGTAAATGGGAGGAGAAAAGCATGAGAGAAGAGGTTGCATTCTCCCATCTCATTTCTTTTTAAACAGACGAGACCATCCAACTTCCACTCAAAATATGTCATTTATGCCACTATACACATAAAAAAGTGAAGACAAAATAGCAAATCACGTTAAAAGAAAAAAAGGGGAGAGAAATGGAGTACTTGTAAACATATAGTAGCTGCCAAACACTGACTCGGCTTTTTACTTGTCGTGAAGCACAGCGGACTTTTTTCAACAATAAAATTAAAACAATCTATTTGTTGGACCCTTTCACCATGCTTTTGCACCACTTTTCTACTTTCTTGCATCCACAAATGAAGGCAATATGCAAAAGATGTGGAAGGAAATAATATCTCTGGAACAGTACAAGGGATGTCTGAAAATGAACGGAAGACAGATGAGAAGACAAATAGACAAAGCAAGCCAAACCCAGTTGCTCAGGGGTGAAAATGAAGCCACCAATGAGCCATACTACATACACAGAAAAAGTGGAAAAGGGAAAGAAAGCAATGTTTCCCAGATGACGCTTCGCCCTCAGGAGATTATGTTATGTATTGCTGCCTCCCTGTTCCCTGCTGCACCCCTCCCCTTTTCTGTCCTGGAACTCACCGGAACACAGTGTGTACACAGAGAGACTGGGGAACAGATGTGCAACAAGGGTACAGAGATGGCAGAGGACAGGGAGGTTCCATAAACAAGTCCAAGTGATTTCTAGGAATGGAACATCATGTCCATTCAACCAAGGGGGCATGTGTCGCTTCAAATTTCATAAACTCTAGATATGGGTTGGAATTGATTTTAAACAACTTCTAATAACCTTTCAAATCATTTAGCTGTAATAGTATAAGACAAGTTGTTTATTTTCGCAAAAAAATGGAGCAGAACCGGTCCAGATGTCTGTAAAATCCCCATGCTGGCCTACATGGGATCATTCAGATGATCATTCGGTCATACCACTTGTAAACTCAGTAGGTTGCCACTGTAGCCTTGTTAGGAAGCCCACTAAATACATTAGCTCTCAAAACAGCATATTATAACCAGGCTTCCCTTACAAAAAAGAAGTTGATTCAAGTGTGCTTCGAGTATATTTCTTTTAAACTAAAAATAAGAGAGTATGCTTTCAGTTTACTTTTTATTTACTTATCAGAGATATACTTAATAAAGTTATATATAAGTATACATGGCTTATACTGAAAAGTATATAGAAAAGTCGGAGGAGGCAACTTAAACTTTTGATCAAGATATACTTAAAGTGTAATAAAGTATGAAAATATTTGTGCCTTATGTGCGCCTTATTTGTGTGCTTGCCCTGTAGTAAATTTTAATTTTTAAAGAAAATGAATATGTTCTTAATCCTGATTATCTGTTGTTATTTTGTGAATTCTTACCTTTATAACTTAATTGTAACTTAAGTTACAAAACATTTAAGTTGTCTACTGGTAGTATGCATGAGGTAAGGGTTAGGGCTAGAAAATTAATAGTATACCTAGAAGGGTAACTGCAATATACTTCAAAACTAAAACATGGACTAGATGTATATAGCCAGTAACTAACAGTAAATTTCCAATATGCTATAAAGTATACTTTTATAATCTAAAAAGTGGGCTAGAAGTGTGTAACAAGTAAACCAATAGTATATTTCCAGTATACTACATAGTATACTTTAGTAAACTAAAAAGTGGACTAGAAGTATAAAACAAGTAAACTCATACTATATTTCCAGTATACTCTGAAGTATGCTTTTGTAAACTAAAGAGTGGACTACAAGTATAGAACTAGTAAACTATTAGTAGATAAGTTTTCTTGTGGTGTACTTGCAGTACAAAATAAAAAAAAATACTAGTTGTATACTCAAAGTTTACTTCTTTTAGACTTAAAGTATACTTTTTATAAACAAAAAGTTGGCCAATTTAGTCCCAAGAAGTATTAGATTAGTTTACTTACAAGTATACTGTAAGTACATTGATATCAGTATATTTGGTACACAAAAGTATACTTAAGGAAATATACTTTCCTTAGGTACAGTGGTGCTTGAAAGTTTGTGAACCCTTTCGAATTTTCTATATTTCTGCATAAATATGACCTAAAACATCATCAGATTTTCACACAAGTCCTAAAAGTAGATAAAGAGAACCCAGTTAAACAAATGAGACAAAAATATTATACTTGGTCATGTATTTATTGAGGAAAATGATCCAATATTACATATCTGTGAGTGGCAAAAGTATGTGAACATTTACTTTCAGTATCTAATGTGACCCCCTTGTGCAGAAATAACTGCGACTAAACGTTTCCGGTAACTGTTGATCAGTCCTGTACACCGGCTTGGAGGAATTTTAGCCCATTCCTCCATACAGAACAGCTTCAACTCTGGGATGTTGGTGGGTTTCCTCACATGAACTGCTCACTTCAGGTCCTTCCACAACATTTCGATTGGATTAAGATCAGGACTTTGACTTGGCTATTTGAAAACATTAACTTTATTCTTCTTCAACCATTCTTTGGTAGAACAACTTGTGTGCTTAGGGTCGTTGTCTTGCTGCATGACCCACCTTCTCTTGAGATTCAGTCCATGAACAGATGTCCTGATATATTTTTTTTTAACACAGTGTAATGTGGAGCCATGGCACAGGCTTCATAAAATAATAAGACAGAGATGGAGGAGACTTGCCTGCTCTGCTTTATTATGTGCATCACCAAAGAGTATGTTTCCTGTACATGCGCTACAAACCTGAAAATTACGCGGCGTCAAAAGTCACAGATGTAAAAAAAAAAAAATCCACCTGAAATCCGATAGGAGCAATCAGACCTACAGTGTCTTGCAAAAGTATTTAGCCCCCTTGGTGTTTGTCCTGTTTTGTTGCATTACAAGCTGAAATTAAAATGGATTTTTGGAGGGTTAGTACCATTTGATTTACACAACATGCCTACCACTTTAAAGGTGCAAATTGTTTTTGTTTTTTTAACTGCGACACAAACAATAATTACGATGAAAAAACAGAAATCTGGAGTGTGTATACAGTGGTGCTTGAAAGTTTGTGAACCCTTTAGAATTTTCTATATTTTTGCATAAATATGACTGTAGCGAGAATAGCGTGTGGGTGGAGCAACGAGGACGGCAGGACAGAGATCAAGGTTCTCAGAAGGCTTTATTGCCGAACTGTTCAGTCGAACAATATTTAAACCAGCAGGCAGAGACACACGCACACACACACACACACACACACTGTCGGCTCTGCCGGGGAAGAAGCTCCCTTCCGCTCTCCCTTTCCCTCCTTAAGTAGGGCGGTTTACTGGGGAGAACACACACAAAACACAGGTTAATTACACTCAGGTGAAGCGATTCTGCCACGTACCTTCCCCAACTCCGCCCTCCTGTCACAGACCGGCGCTTGACCACGCCCCTACTGCCACATACCCCCACCGCCCGACTCAGGCCGGGCGCCCGTCCGGCCCGCAGCCGACTCCCCCCCTCCTTGACGGGAGAGGAAGTCCTCCACGACCATCTGCGCCCCCGGCCTGTGGACCACCTTGAAGTTGAAAGGTTGGAGCGCCAGATACCAACGGGTGATCCATGCGTTGGCATCCTTCATGCGGTGGAGCCACTGGAGGGGCGCGTGGTCCGAACAGAGGGTGAAAGACGCCCCAGCAGGTAGTAACGGAGGGCGAGGACCACCCACTTAATGGCCAGGCACTCTTTCTCGATAGTGCTGTAGCGCCCCTTACGCACTGACAGCTTCCGGCTGATGTATAACACTGGGCGGTCCTCTCCCCCCACCTGCTGGGACAAAACGGCCCCCAGCCCTCTGTCCGACGCATCCGTCTGTAACAAAAAAGGGAGAGAGAAGTCAGGGGAGTGCAAAAGTGGCCCCCCACACAGTGCAGCCTTTACCTCAGAGAAAGCCCGCTGGCACTGCTCCGTCCACTGGACTGGATCTGGCGCCCCCTTTTTAGTGAGGTCAGTCAGCGGGCTGGTGACGTCCGAATAATTAGGTATAAACCTACGATAATAGCCAGCCAGCCCCAGGAACTGTCTCACCCCCTTTTTGGTCTTGGGCCTCGGGCAGGCCGCAATCGCTGCTGTCTTGTTAATTTGGGGACGCACCTGTCCGTTACCCAAGTGGAAGCCCAGATACCGTACTTCCACCCGCCCAATCGCACACTTCTTCGGGTTGGCAGTGAGCCCCGCCCGCCTCAGCGACCTAAGGACGGCCCTCAGGTGTTGCAGGTGCCGCTGCCAGTCATTACTATAAATAATGATGTTGTCTAGGTAAGCGGCCGCGTAGGTGGCGTGGGGCCGGAGGACCCGGTCCATCAGCCGCTGAAACATAGCGGGCGCCCCAAACAGCCCAAATGGAAGTGTGACGAACTGGTGTAAGCCGAACGGTGTGGAAAAGGCCGTTTTCTCCCGGGATAATGCAGTCAAGGGGATCTGCCAATATCCCTTCGTCAAATCCAGTGTCGGGTAAAAGTGAGCCGTGCCTAGTCGATCGAGCAGCTCATCAATATGAGGCATTGGGTACGTGTCGAATTTAGACACCGCGTTGACTTTTCTATAGTCCACACAGAACCGGACCGAGCCGTCGGCCTTAGGAACTAAGACCACCGGGCTGCTCCAGTCACTGTGGGACTCCTCGACGATGCCCATTTCGAGCATGGCCTGAAGTTCTTCCCGAACTACCTTTTTTTTGTGTTCGGGTAATCTATAAGGACGGCTGCGCACTACCACCCCTGGGGGCGTCTCTATGTGGTGTTCTATGAGGTTAGTGCGACCGGGCAGGGGCGAGAATACATCCGAAAACTCGGCCTGCAACTGGGCGACCTCCGTGAGTTGGGTCGGGGAGAGGTGGTCTCCACAGGGGACCGGAGAGGTATGAGATGCCAATGTCCCTTTTTGGACCTCCGGCCTCAGCTCCGCCTTCTCCGGAACTACCGACACCAATGCCACGGGGACCTCCTCTTTCCAGAGTTTTAACAGATTGAGGTGGTCGATCTGTAGTGCCCCCTCCCTGTCCGTTCGCCTAACCTCATAGTCGACGTCCCCGACTCGCCGTGTGACCTCAAAGGGTCCTTGCCACTTGGCGATTAATTTGGAGCTCGACATGGGCAACAGGACGAGTACCTTATCTCCCAGAGTGAACTCTCTAAGGCGCGTGCCCTTGTTGTACAGGCGGGTTTGCCGTTCCTGGGCCTGTCGCAACTTCTCCTGAGTAAGGTGGGTGAGCGTGTGGAGTTTTGCGCGCAGATCCATAACGTACTGAATTTCGTTTTTGCTCTGTGAAGGTCCCTCCTCCCAATTTTCCCGCAGTACATCTAAGATGCCGCGCGGCTTACGCCCATATAATAATTCAAATGGGGAGAACCCCGTGGAGGCTTGGGGGACCTCTCGCACTGCAAATAGCAAGGGTTCGAGCCACTTATCCCAGTTACGTGCGTCCTCACTTACGAATTTTTTGATAATATTCTTGAGGGTGCGATTGAACCGTTCAACTAAACCGTCCATCTGTGGGTGATAAACGCTGGTGCGGATCGGCTTAATACCCAGTAGCCCATACAGTTCACTCAGTGTTCGTGACATAAACGAGGTGCCCTGGTCAGTCAGAATCTCTTTCGGGATTCCAACCCGGGAGATGACGTGGAAGAGGGCCTCTGCAATACTGCGTGCTGAGATATTGCGAAGAGGCACCGCTTCCGGGTATCGCGTTGCATAGTCCACCAGAACCAATATAAAGCGGTACCCACATGTTGACCGGTCTAATGGCCCGACGAGATCCATCCCAATTCTTTCGAACGGGGTCTCGATTAATGGTAGGGGGCGCAAGGGCGCTTTTGGAATGGCCGCTGGATTTACTAACTGGCATTCGCGGCACGCCATACACCACTTATGGATGTCGCCGCGAATCCCCGGCCAATAGAATCGGGCCATTATCCGGGCGAGTGTCTTATCCTGCCTGAGGTGTCCAGCCATGGGATTAAAGTGAGCCGCCTGGAATACCAATTCCCGGCGGCTCTTTGGAATTAACAACTGGGTGACCCGCTCTTTCGTCTGAGTGTCCTGCGTCACTCGGTATAACCTATCCTTCAAAATAGAAAAATAGGGGAAGGGCGGGGTGGCGTTCAGCTGGAGCATTTGACCATCAATTACTCTCACTTGGTCAAACGCGTGTCGCAGAGTCTCGTCTCGCGATTGTTCCAGTGGGAAATCCGCGAGGGATTCCCCAATAGAAAGAGGAGGGGCCGGGGGCTCCTCACTCTGTCGCGGAGATGACGTAGACGGCTCTGCGACCGCTGCTCCAGCCAAAGCGACACCGGGACCTCCCCCCATCAACCGGCAGGACCCACTCTTTACTAGGCGTGCCATCAAACCCCGAAATCCCGGCCAATCAGTCCCCAAGATCAAAGAGTGGGTAAGGCGAGGATTAACTGCCGTCTTCACTATTGATTTTTCCCCTCTGAAATATATGTGGACCGACACCAACGGATAGCTGTGAATATCCCCGTGCACACACAACACCTTCACCCCTTGTGCTCCCCCCAATGCCTCGTCTTGCACCAGGCTTTGGCGGATCGAGGTCTGATTGCAGCCTGAATCCACCAACACCTGATATGTAGCCCCTTGTACACTTACCGGTATGCGATACGCTCCGGCCCGATCGAGGGCAGCCTCTGGCGCGTCGGGGATCCGCACCACCGCCCCCACCTCCATCGCTGCACACTGTTGCTGCAGGTGGCCCGGTTCCCCGCAGTGCCAGCAAACCGGCCCAAGCCTTCCCTCTGCAGCTGTGTTCTGAGGCTCACTCACCTGAGGGGGGGGAGAGACAGACACAGAAGGGAGAAACGGGAGGGCACCACGGGTGCGGCGGGCCGGCTGGGGTGGAGCCGGCCCCCGCCTCCATGGTGGGGGAATGGGGCGAGGACGGGACATGGGAGGAGGGGGGAGAGAAAGAGAGAGAGGAGAGGAGAGAGAAGACGATGTCGGTGGTTGTCCTGCCGCTGGAACAGCCGCCAGATGATCCTCCGCCAGTCCCACGGCCTGATCCAGCAACGCCGGGCGGTGGCACTGGACCCACTCCGCGGTTCCGGCTGGTAAGCGGGCGATGAACTGTTCCAGCGCCACCTGGTCGATGATTCCCTCAGCGTCGCGATCTTCGGCCCTCAGCCACCGCCAGCAGGCGTCCCGGAGCTGCTGGCCGAACGCGAACGGGCTGCCGACTTCCTCCATCCGCAGCACGCGGAAGCGCTGGCGCTGCTGCTCCAGCGTGCACCCCACGCCCTGGAGGACAGCCCGGCGAAGGTCGGCGTAGGCCAGCCGGCGATCGGCGGGGAGCTGTAGTGAGGTCAGCTGCGCCTCTCCCGTCAGGAGGGGGAGGAGGCACGCCGCGCGCTGCTCCATCGGCCACCCCGAGGCTTCGGCGACCTGCTCGAACAACGTGATGAAAGCCTCGGGGTCGTCCTGCGGGCCCATCTTAGTTAAGGTGAGGGGAGACGGGCCCGCGGCCGGGGCACTGGTGGACCCTGCCGACACGAGGAGATGCCGGAACGCCTCTCGATCTTCCTGCTGAGCCAGCACCAGGGCTTCGAAGCGGCGCTCCTGCTCCTTCCGGAGCGTGACGAGTGCCTGGTGCTGGCTCTGCTGAGCCATGGCGAGGGCGTGGACCAAGTCCGCGAACGGGGAGGATTCCATGGGGCTGCAGAACTGATGCTCTACCTTTTCCCGGGTTTCGGCACCACTGTAGCGAGAATAGCGTGTGGGTGGAGCACAGAGGACGGCAGGACAGAGATCAAGGTTCTCAGAAGGCTTTATTGCCGAACGGTTCAGTCGAACAATATTTAAACCAGCAGGCAGAGACACGCGCACACACACACACTGTCGGCTCTGCCGGGGAAGAAGCTCCCTTCCGCTCTCCCTTTCCCTCCTTAAGTAGGGTGGTTTACTGGGGAGAACACACACAAAACACAGGTTAATTACACTCAGGTGAAGCGATTCTGCCACTTACCTTCCCCAACTCCGCCCTCCTGTCACAGACCCGCGCTTGACCACGCCCCCGCTGCCACAATGACCTAAAACATCATCAGATTTTCACACAAGTCCTAAAAGTAGATAAAGAGAACCCAGTTAAACAAATGAGACAAAAATATTATACTTGGTCATTTATTTATTGAGGAAAATGATCCAATATTACATATCTGTGAGTGGCAAAAGTATGTGAACCTTTGCTTTCAGTATCTGGTATGACCCCCTTGTGCAGCAATAACTGCAACTAAATGTTTCCGGTAACTGTTGATCAGTCCTGCACACTGGCTTGGAGGAATTTTAGCCCATTCCTCCATACAGAACAGCTTCAACTCTGGGATGTTGGTGGGTTTCCTCACATGAACTGCTCGCTTCAGGTCCTTCCACAACATTTCGATTGGATTAAAGTCAGGACTTCAACTTGGCCATTCCAAAACAGTAACTTTATTCTTCTTCAACCATTCTTTGGTAGAACGACTTGTGTGCTTAGGGTCATTGTTTTGCTGCATGATCCACCTTCTCTTGAGTCTCAGTTCATGGACAGATGTCCTGATATTTTCCTTTAGAATTCACTGGTATAATTCAGAATTCATTGTTCCATGAATGATGGCAAGCCGTCCTGGCCCAGATGCAGCAAAACAGGCCCAAACCATGATGCTACCACCACCATGTTTCACAGATGGGATAAGGTTCTTATGCTGGACTGCAGTGTTTTCCTTTCTCCAAATATAACGCTTCTCATTTAAACCAAAATGTTCTATTTTGGTCTCATCCGTCCACAAAGCATTTTTCCAATAGACTTGTCCATGTGATCTTCAGCAAACTGCAGACGAGCAGCAATGTTCTTTTTGGAGAGCAGTGGCTTTCTCCTTGCAACCCTGCCATGTACACCACTGTTGTTCAGTGTTCTCCTGATGGTGGACACATGAACATTAGCCATTGTGAGAGAGGCCTTCAGTCTCCTTTGTTCATGCCATGATACACTTCCAGAAACATGTTGTGAAGATCAGACTTTGATAGATCCCTGTTCTTTAAATAAAACAGGGTGCCCACTCACACCTGATTGTCATCCCATTGATTGAAAACCCCTGACTCTAATTTCACCTTCAAATTAACTGCTAATCCTAGAGTTTCACATTCTTTTGCCACTCATAGATATGTAATATTGGCTCATTTTCCTCAATAAATAAATGACCAAGTATAATATTTTTGTCTCATTTGTTTAACTGGGTTCTCTTTATCTACTTTTAGGACTTGTGTGAAAACCTGATGATGTTTTAGGTCATATTTATGCAGAAATATAGAAAATTCTAAAAGGTTCGCAAACTTTTAAGCACCACTGTAGGTATTCATCCCCTTTCATATGAAACCCCTTAATAAGAGCTGGTCCAACCAATTCACTTAATAAGTCACATAATTAGTTGATTAAGAGCCACCTGTGTGCAATCAAAATGTCACATGATCTGGCACATAATGTCTGTTTAAAGCTACCTTTTCTGGAAGGACCCTGACTCTGCAACGCTACTAAGCAAGCAACATGAAAACCAAGGAGCACCCCAAACAGGTCAGAGACAAAGTTGTGGAGAAGTATAGATCAGGGTTGGGTTATAAAAAATATCCCAAAATTGGACTATCCCAGGGAGCACCATTTAATCCATTATAGCAAAATGGAAAGAATATGTCACCACTTCAAACCTGACAAGAGAAGGCCACCCACCAAAACTCACAGACCAGGAAAGGAGGGCATTAAAACACCAAAGATAACACTGAAGGAGCTGCAAAGATCCACAGCGGAGATGGGAGTATCTGTCCATAGGACTATTTTAAGCCATACACTCCACAGAGTGGAGCTTTATGGAAGAGTGGCCAGAAAAAAGCCATTGCTTAAAGAAAAAATAAGAAAACACCTTTGGAGTTTATGTGGTGCAAACCCAACACCCTGAGAACACCATTCCTACAGTGAAACATGCTGTGGGGATGTTTTTCATCTGCCGGGACAGGAAAGGTGGTCAGGATGGAAGGAAAGATGGATGGCACTAAATACAGGACAATTCTGGAGGAAAACCTGTTGGAGTCAGCCAAAGGTTTGAAATTGGGATGAAAGTTCACAGTCCAGCAGTACAATGACCCTAAACATACTGCTAAAGCTACACTGGGTTGGTTTAAAAGGAAACATTTAAATGTCTTGGAATGGCCTCATCAAAGCCCAGACCTCAATCCAATTGAGAATCTGTGGCATAACTTGAAGATTTCTGTACACCAACGCAACCCATCTAACTTGAAGGAGTTGGAGCAGTTTTACCTTGAGGAATGGGCAAAAATCCCAGTGGCTAGATGTGCTAAGTTAATAGCAACATACCCCAAGAGACTTTAACTGCAGCAAAAGGTGGCTCAATAGAGTATTGACCTTAGGGAGGGTGAATACCTATGCACACTCCAGAGTTGTTTTTTCATCTTAATTATTGTTTGTGTCACAACAAAACAACAATTTGCACCTTTAAAGTTGTAGGCATGTTGTGTAAATCAAATGGTGCTAACCCTTCGAAAATCCATTTTAATTCCAGCTTGTAATGTGACAAAACAGGACAAGCGCCAAGGGAGATGAATACTTTTACAAGACACTTTAAATGGATTTTGGGAAAAAAAAGTGATTTCAATCATATTTCAAAATATATATGAATATGGTTTGAAACAGGTTTGTAAAAATGGATCTTGTGATTTCCGGTTGTTCAAACTTGCTACATATTATCGGATTCCAACCAGATATGCACATAAATCAGATTTTGACAGACATGCATATTCACATGCAACTTTGCCACAATTAATTCTAATTAAAATATACACTCACTGGCCATTTTATTAGGAACACCCACACGTCTGCTGTTTTATGCAGTGATGTAATCAGCCAATCCCTTGACAGCAGCAAAATGCATAAAATCATGCAGATACAAATCAAGAGCTTCAGTTAATGTTCACTTCAAACATCAGAATAGGAAAAATTGTGATCTCAAAGTGTGACTTTCACTGTGGCACTGTGGGTGTTAGTTTGAGCCAGATGGACTGGTTTGAGTATTTCAGAAATTGCTGATCTCCTGGGGTTTTCACACACGACAGTCTCTAGAGTTTACACAGAATGGTGCGAAAAACAAAAATCATTGAGTGAGCGACAGTTCTGTGGGTGGAAATGTCTTGTTGATAAGAGAGGTCAGAGGAAAATGGCCAGATTGATTCGAGCTGCCAGGAAGGATATAGCAACTCATAGCAACTCTTCACAACCATGTTGAGCAGAAAAGCATCTCAGCATGCAACAGCAGAAGACCACATTGGGTTCCACTCCTGCCAGCCAAGAGCAGGAATTTTAGAATCAGGAACAAGTTCCTATTAAAGTGGCTGGTGAGTGTATGTATATATACACACATCCGCTTTCTCACACACACACACACACACACACACACACACATATATTCTTGGGTTTCACGTGACGTCACATCTGCCTCATTAGTTATTCAAAACTTTAGCTGGTGGTCTACCAAAGCTCAGTTGACAAAGTGTTTATTCGGAGAAGGTGCATTGCTTGCATGAAAAATGCTTGATGCTTGTGTTGTTTTAGGTTGTTCGAATCAATCAAACCATGAAACTGATAAAAGTTTCTTCAGGGTTCCCCGTGAACTAATAAAAAATGGTGAATGAACACAGGATTTCACAAAAAAGACATCGAGAAAGGTAGCTTTTGAACCTCTCACTGAAATCGAAGGGAGCCGAGTCGAAGCATGCTCGAGTTTGCAGTGATCACTTTGTGAAAGGTTTGTATATCCCTCTCAGCTATGTCCTTAGTGTTTTCCAAGTACTTTTCTTGCTATGTGTCGTTATTTTATGGTACTTTTTTTAGTCACAAAGCACTAAAGTCCCCAGCTGTTTCTTTGTTTACTCCTCACTCGATGGCCGCCATAGTGAAAACAACGCAAAAAAGACATCTCACTTTCTTTAACAGGGTGTCCTAGCGGTCTTTTCAATAAGTCTTTCAGCAAGTGCACGTGATCAAAACAACCACCAATAATAAAGTCCATATGCATGAAGATCATGACAAAATTCTTACCCAGCCATACAGTTACAATGCACCATGATCACTTTTCCATCTTGTTTAACTAAGATCCAGGTCTTTAAAGGGGTTTCTGATGATCTTTATGAATGATTTACCTGAGAGATAAGAGCCAACACAATTGAGAATCAAGCGAACTGTCGTTTGTTTACATTTTAACTTGCAGCACTTCGTTGTAAAGACACGAACGAAAAGCTTAAAAAAATACTTACACGAGCAAAAACAATGCAGGATTCATTCGGCAGCAACTTGATACCGAGGCCCTTTACCCAGCCACATACAAAAAAGTTGTAAGCCTCCATACTCTTTCACACTTTCATCTGTTTTGCGGTGTAGAAGGATGTCTGCAACACCAGATGGTTTGAGATGTCGGGGAACTCGACAGAAGGGTAGTTTTCGAAATTGTATGACAAACCCTTCTTTCCCAGACTATAGGGGTCTATTCCATTGCACATAGCAATCTTCTGAATATATCTAAAGCGAGCAGTAGCTTCTAAATTACAAGCATACTCTGATAAGTCATCGCTAGTTGTTTGCACTACGGCAGCCATTTTGGTTTGCTTGACCACCAGCAGTTTTACCAGAAGTGAAATCGCTAAGAAAAGTCAAGTGACTGAAACCCAAGAATATATGAGAGCAACCTCGTGTCCAAAATTGTACTGTGTAAGCCCAGCCAAAAGTCATTAAAGGGAAACTGAAGGCAATTATTTATTATCAAAATTCTATTTATCTCATTTTATTAAATATAGGAATGCATTGTTCATAGCTATTTTGTCACTGATACAGCAAGTTATGAGTGTTTGAAATATGTTATGTAATATATCAGTCCATATGTCAAAGCAATAGCCGTAAACGAGATTCGTTGAGACCTGTGCGAGACATCATAGGACAGAAGTAAAATGTACAGTGGAAATCAAAGTGACCAACATCTGCCAACGTTGTCAAAAGACGCGCGCGCCCTCTTTCGAATGCTGATGTAATCAAGCTGGAAGTTTTGTTTGTTTTGATAGCAATCAGGAAAGTTTGAAAAAAGTAGGCAGTAATCGTCATTTAAACTCATTTTGTGCAATATTTCATTTGGAAAACAGTTTTCAAAATGGCAGCACTGACACCTGGCTGACACTTCACGTTTTGAAGTCTCGCACAAGTCTCGTGAAGATCGCACGGATAAGTGACGCCTGCCGTGGACCAAATGAACCAAATTTAACATGGCTAAAAACCAAATAGGTCGATAAGTATAATATTTAATTGCAATTAGTTGCCAATACGAGTCAAAATATAAGGTTACTAAAACCGAAAACATAATTGAATAACATGTTAATTAAGAAATAAAGCAAGTTTAAAAATGACTTCAGTTCTCCTTTAATAAAACCCTCAAATAAATTATCAAGCAATGTTAATATAATAGAATGCAAAAATATGTGGAAGACAGGAGACGTATCTCAAAATGTATAGAGTGAAAGAGAAGAAGAATAGGTGATTGTAGCAAGTGTTCTAGGTGGGTGGAGCACAGAAGCACGGCAGGCCAGAACTGAGTTCTCAAAAACTTGTTTATTATAGCTTTTCAGCCTTAACTACACACACGCACGCACACAAGTATCCAGGCTGGGGAGTAGCTAGCTTCCTCCGCTCTCCCTCTCCTCTTATAGGGTGCGGTCACTGGGGAAGACACACAAACACAGGTTAATTCCCATCAGGTGCAGTGATTCCGCCACTTACCTTCCCTGACTCCGCCCTCCATTCACAGACCGACGCTTGACCACACCCCCGCTGCCACATACCCCCACCGCCCGACTCAGGCCGGGGAGCTGTCCGGCCTGCAGCCAACTCCCCCCCACCGACGGGAGAGGAAGTCCGCCACAACCATCTGCACCCCCGGACTGTGGACCACCTCGAACTTAAATGGCTGGAGTGCCAGATACCAACGGGTGATCCACGTGGTGGCATCCTTCATGCGGTGGAGCCACTGCAGGGGCGCGTGGTCCGAACAGAGGGTGAAAGGGTGCCCCAGCAGATAGTAACGGAGGGCGAGGACCGCCCACTTGATGGCGAGGCATTCCTTCTCTCTGGTGCTGTACCTGCCCTCGTGCACCGACAGCTTACGGCTGATGTACAGCACCGGACGGTCCTCCACCTCCTGGGACAGAACAGCCCCCAGCCCTCTGTCCGATGTGTCCGTCTGTAAAACAAAGGGGAGAGAAAAGTCAGGGGAGTGTAACAGTGGCCCCCCACACAGTGCAGCCTTTACCTTAGAAAAAGCCCGCTGGCATTGCTCCATCCACTGGACCGGATCTGGTGCCCCCTTTTTAGTGAGATCAGTCAGTGGGCTGGTGACGTCCGAATAATTAGGTATAAACCTACGATAGTAGCCAGCCATCCCCAGGAACTGTCTCACCCCCTTTTTGGTCTTGGGCCTCGGGCAGGCCGCAATCACTGCTGTCTTATTGATTTGGGGACGCAGCTGCCCATTGCCCAAGTGGAAGCCCAGATACCGTACTTCCACCCACCCAATCGCGCACTTCTTCGGGTGGGCTGTGAGCCCTGCTCACCTCAGCGACCCCAGGACGGCCCTCAGGTGTTTTAGGTGCCGCGGCCAGTCATTACTATAAATAATAATGTCACCTAGGTATGCGGCCGCATAGGTGGCGTGGGGGCGGAAGACCCTATCCATAAGCCGCTGGAACGTAGCGGGCACCCCAAACAGCCCAAACGGAAGTGTGACGAACTGGTGTAAGCCAAACGGTGTGGAAAAGGCCGTTTTCTCTTGGGATAGTGGAGTCAAGGGGATCTGCCGATATCCCTTTGTCAAATCCAGTGTCGAATAAAAATGAGCCGTGCCTAGTCGATCAAGCAACTCGTCAATACAAGGCATTGGGTACGCGTCAAATTTAGACACCACATTGACTTTTCTATAGTCCACACAGAACTGGACCGACCCGTCGGCCTTGGGAACCAAGACCACCGGACTGCTCCAGTCACTGTGGGACTCCTCGACGATGCCCATTTCAAGCATGGCCTCGAGTTCTTCCCGAACCATGTTTTTCTTGTGTTCGGGCAGTCTGTGAGGGCAGCTGTGCACTACTACCCCTGGGGGCATCTCAATGTGGTGTTCTATGAGGTGGGTGCGGCCGGGAAGGGACGAGAACACGTCAGAAAATTCTGTTTGCAACAGGGCGACCTCCGCGAGCTGGGTCGGGGAGAGGTGGGCTCCACAGGGGACCGGAGCGGTGGGTGATGCCGATTTTCCCTTTTGAACCTCCGGCCCCAGCTCCCCCTTCTCTGGAACCACCAACACCAGTGCCACGGGGACCTCCTTGCTCCAACGTTTTAACAGATTGAGGTGGTATATCTGTAACGCCCCACCCCTGTCCGTTCGCCTCACCTCATAGTCGATGTCCCCAAGTTGCCGTGTGACCTCAAAGGGTCCTTGCCACCTGGTGATTAATTTAGAGCTCGACATGGGCAACAACACGAGTGCTTTGTCTCCCGGTGTGAATTCCCTAAGGCACGTGCCCCTGTTGCACAGGCGGACTTGACATTCTTGAGCCTGCCACAAATTCTCCTGGGTTAGGTGTGTGAGTGTGTGGAGTTTTGCGGGCAGGTCAATAACGTATTGAATTTCATTTTTGCTCGGGGAAGGTCCCTCCTCCCAATTTTCCCACAGCACATCTAGGATGCCACGCGGCTTACGCCCATATAATAATTAGAATGGGGAGAACCCCATGGAGGCTTGTGGGACCTCTCTCACTGCGAAAAGCAGGGGCTCGAGCCATTTATCCCAGTTATGTGCATCCTCGCTTACAAATTTTTTATTTATGTTTTTGAGGGTACGATTAAATCGTTCGACTAAGCTGTCCATTTGTGGGTGATAAACGCTGGTGTGGATCAGCTTGATCCCCAGTAACCCATACAGTTCGCGCAGTGTGCGTGACATAAACGCAGTGCCCTGATCAGTCAGAATCTCTTTGGGGATTCCGACTCGGGAGATGACGTGGAAGAGTGCTTCCACAATACTACGTGCGGAGATATTGCGAAGCGGCACTGCTTCCGGATATCGCATTGCATAGTCCACCAGAACTAAAATAAAGCAATACCCTCGTGTTGACCGCTCTAAGGGCCCGACGAGATCCATCCCAATTCTTTTGAACGGGGTCTCGATTAATGGTAGAGGGTGCAAAGGTGCTTTTGGGATGGCCACTGGATTTACTAACTGGCATTCGCGGCATGCCGTACACCACCTACGGACATCGCCACAAATCCCTGACAAATAGAACCGAGCCATTATTCGGGCTAGTGTCTTATCCTGCCCTAAGTGTCCAGCAATGGGATTAAAGTGAGCTGCCTGGAATACCAATTCCCGGTGGCTCTTTGGGATCAAAAGTTGGGTTATTTGTTCCTTAGTCTGAGTGTCCTGCGTCACTTGGTATAACCTATCCTTAATAATGGAAAAATAGGGGAAGGATAGGGTGGCGTTTGGCTGGAGTGTTTGACCATTGATTACTCTCACTTGGTCAAACGTATGCCACAGAGACTCGTCTCGCGATTGCTCTAACGGAAAATATGCGAGGGATTCCCCGAGAGAGGGAGGAGCCTGCTGCTCCTCACTCTGACGCAGTGATGACATAGACGGCTCTATGACAGCTGCTCCCACCAATGCCACACCGGGACCTCCCCCCACTGAACTACGGCAGGACCCACTCTTCACTAAGTGCGTCATTAAATCCCGAAATCCCGGTCAATCAGTCCCCAAAATTATAGAGTGGGTAAGGCGAGGATTAACCGCCACCTGTACTCTAAATTTCTCCTCTCGAAACAGAATGCGGACTGACACTAAAGGGTAGTTGTGAACATCCCCGTGCACACACAACACCTTCACCAACTGTGCTCTTCCCAATGCCTCGTCTTGCACCAGGCTTTGGTGGATTGAGGTCTGATTACAGCCGGAGTCCACCAAAGCCTGATACGTATCCCCTTGGATACTCACCACTATGTGATATGCTCCGGCCCAATTGAGGGCAGTTCCTGGCGCGTCAGGGATCCGGACCACCATGCCCACCTCCATCGCCGAGCACTGATGCTGGAGGTGCCCCGGCTCCCCACAACGCCAGCACACCGGCCCAGGCTCTCTCTCTGCACCAGTGTTCCGGATATCACTCGCATGAGGGGGAAGACACAGACACGGAAGTAGGAAATGGTAGGACACCGCAGGTGCGGCGGGCCGGCTGGGGTGGAGCCAGCCCCCACCTCCACGGTGGGGGAATGGGGTGAGGGCAAGGAACAGAAGGGGAGAGAGGGGAGGGGAGAAGGAGAGACACACTGTCCTGCCGTTGGAACGGCCACCATCTGGTCCTCCGCCAGCTCAATGGCCTGATCCAGTGACGCTGGGCGATGGCACTGGACCCACTCTGCGGTTCCTTCCGGAAGTCGAGCGACGAACTGCTCCAGCACCACCAGATCAATGATTTCCTCGGCGTCATGGTTGTCGGCCTTCAGCCACTGGCGGCAGGCGTCCTGGAGTTGCTGGCTAAACACGAACGGCCGGCCGACCTCCTCCAGGTGCAGCACGTGGAAGCACTGCTGCTGCTGCTCCGGAGTGCGACCCACGCGCTGGAGAACGGCCCTGTAGAGGTCTGCGTAGACCAGCCAGCTGTCGGTGGGATGCTGTAGCGCGGCCAGCTGCGCCTCGCCCGTGAGCAGGGGGAGGAGGCGCGCCGCATGCTGTTCCACCGGCCAACCCCATGCCTCTGCTGCCTGCTCAAAGAGAGCGAGGAAGGCCTCGGGGTCGTCGTGCGGGCCCATCTTCATTAGGATGAGGTGGGGAGGGTCCACAGCGGTGGAGGTGGTGGACCCCGCCGACGTGAGTCGGTGCCAGAACGCCTGGCGATCTTCCTGCTGCACCAGCACCAAGGCCTCGAACCTTTGCTCCTGTTCCTTCCGGAGGGTGACCAGCGCCTGGTGCTGGCTCTGTTGGGCCGTAGCGAAGGCATGGATCAGGTCCTTGAAGGGGGAGGACTCCATGGGGCTGTTCTCTCCTGCGCTCCGTTCCCGGGTTTCGGCACCACTGTAGCAAGTGTTCTAGGTGGGTGGAGCACAGAAGCACGGCAGGCCAGAACTGAGTTCTCAAAAACTCATTTATTATAGCTTTTCAGCCTTAACTACACACTCGCACACACACAAGTATCCAGGTTGGGGAGTACCTAGTTTCCTCCACTCTCCCTCTCCTCTTATAAGGCACGGTCACTGGGGAAGACACACAAACACAGGTTAATTCCCGTCAGGTGCAGTGATTCCGCCACTTACCTTCCCTGATTCCGCCCTCCATTCACAGACCCACTCTTGACCATGCCCCCGCTGCCACAGTAATAATGATGTTCATGATGCTATTGATCCTGAGAATTTTTTTTCTCTCACACCCCTTGGCTGACTAGAGCAGTGCTTTTTTGCTGCCTAGCCCCCAGCCGTTTAAGCATCTGTGTCTTTTAGTCTCCTGTGACATGAGGGGAGGTGGCATTCCATCGCTGCAAAAGCTCCCTGTGCTTTCACATGGGGGAGATTAGTCAAACTAAGACCCCAATAGAATGCTCACTTACCCGTTCCAGCCCCCCATGCTTGTACTGTGTCTGAAGGAGAAAATGGGGTTAGAAAATATAAATAAATAGAATTAAGGGCACAATATTCAGCCAATCCGACTCTAAAAAGTGGCGCACCAAAGGAGATTATTACTGTCAGCATGCTGGGGATTTTCAGGACATTGCTTGGTCATTATCACATTCCAAGCAGCGCACATGAACTAGCATGTGGTGGCAGTTGAAGCTTTATTTTTCATGGAGGAGGGACTTCCCCTGGGTCTTCCTAGACAGCTAGAGCTTCCTCTGAGCAGATGAAATTTCATAAATTTCAAAAATACCATCAACACATTTTGTCTCTTGTTTTATAAAAAAGAATACTTCGAGATACAAGTTTTGTTTCTATGGTGGTTGCTATTTTTCAGATTGCGTAATATTTATTCACAGGAAATAACATTTTACCAAACAAAAGGTCAGTCTTAGAATGTCTTGCACATAAAACCTAGATCCTGTATATCACTTTGGAAAACACAGAACATCTAGAATTTTTAGTATTTCAGGAAATTACCATCTCAAAAAAATTCATCTCCTGCTTCAGATTCCTAAGGGTCAGTCCTTGGTTCTTGGGGATTTGTATATTCAATGCTTCAACATCTGATCACATTGAGATAACCAGGCATTGTGTAATGGGCTTCATGCTCATTTTGGGTTCAGTAAACTGATTTCTTTACCTACATCACTGCCCTCATTTACGTAGCATAAATATTTGCACTGTAATTGTTTAGACAGAAAGATTTATGGCACATTCATCATGAAATGTTCAGAATTCATGCTTGCTGAGTTCTAATCCTGTCACTTACTTTGAAAGGCCAAATTAAGGCCCCCTGGAACATGTCATTAGTATGCAGCCATGCTGTAAGGAAGATGAGGGGCAGTGTGTGTGTGTGTGTGTGTGTGTGTGTGTGTGTGCATGTATGAGGGAATGAGAGAGATGTCTGAACTTTGTTGCATATGGATTGCAGATGAGGAATAGGGCCACCACTTGCGTCCACGCCATGGTAAATAATTAAGCTTATTTTTCAATGGCCGGCTACTCCATGAAGCCCCTGGTGCCAAGTACAGACTGGAAGTATCTTTATTAGTGCCACAGATCCACTTCCCTACATCCAATCGGGGGGAGGGGGTATGTTAAGGTCATACAGTGGTGCTTGAAAGTTTGTGAACCCTTTAGAATTGTCCATATTTCTGCACAAATACGACCTAAAACATCATCAGGTTTTCACACAAGTCCTAAAAGTAGATAAAGAGAACCCAGTTAAACAAATGAGACAAAAAATATTATACTTGGTCATTTATTTATTGAGGAAAGTGATCCAATATTACATATCTGTGAGTGGCAAAAGTATGTGAACCTCTAGGATTAGCAGTTAATTTGAAGGTGAAATTAGAGTCAGGTGTTTTCAATCAATGGGATGACAATCAGGTGTGAGTGGGCACCCTGTTTTATTTAAAGAACAGGGATCTATCAAAGTCTGATCTTCACAACATGTTTGTGGAAGTGTATCGTGGCACAAACAAAGGAGATTTCTGAGGACCTCAGAAAAAGCATTGTTGATGCTCATCAGGCTGGAAAATGTTACAAAACCATCTGTAAAGAGTTTGGACTCTGCCAATCAACAGTCAGACAGATTGTACAAATGGAGGAAATTCAAGACCACTGTTACCCATCCCAGGAGTGGTCGATCAACAAAGATCACTCCAAGAGCAAGGCATATAATAGTCAGTGAGGTTACAAAGGACCCCAGGGTAACTTCTCAGCAACTGAAGGCCTCTCTCACATTGGCTAATGTTAATGTTCATGAGTCCACCATCAGGAGAACACTGAACAACAATGGTGTGCATGGCAGGGTTGCAAGAAGAAAGCCACTGCTCTCCAAAAAGAAGATTGATGCTCATCTGCAGTTTGCTAAAGATCATGCGGACAAGCCAGAAGTCTATTGGAAAAATGTTTTGTGGGCGGATGAGACCAAAATAGAACTTTTTGGTTTAAATGAGAAGTGTTATGTTTGGAGAAAGGAAAACACTGCATTCCAGCATAAGAACTTTATCCCATCTGTGAAACATGGTGGTGGTAGTATCATGGTTTGGGCCTGTTTTGCTGCAGCTGGGTCAGAATGGCTTGCTATCATTGATAGAACAATGAATTCTGGATTATACCATTGAATTCTAAAGGAAACTGTCAGGACATCTGTCCATGAACTGATTCTCAAGACAAGGTGGGTCATGCAGCAAGACAACGACCCTAAGCACACAAGTCGTTCTACCAAAGAATGGTTAAAGAAGAATAAAATTAATGTTTTGGAATGGCCAAGTCAAAGTCAACCTTAAAAGATCAACCTTAATCCAATCAAAATATTGTGGAAGGACCTGAAGCGAGCAGTTCATGTGAGGAAACCCACCAACATCCCAGAGTTGAAGTTGTTCTGTATGGAGGAATGGGCTAAAATTCCTCCAAGCCAGTGTGCAGGACTGATCAACAGTTACCAGAAATGTTTAGTTGCAGTTATTGCTGAACAAGGGGGTCACACCAGATACTGAAAGCAATTTGCATACTGAATGACAATAAAGGTTGTTTAAATCTAAGTCTAACTGGGTTCTCTTTGTCTACTTTTAGGACTTGTGTGAAAATTTGATGATATTTTAGGTCGTATTTATGCAGAAATATAGAAAATTCTAAAGGGTTCACAAACTTTCAAGCACCACTGTAATGATGTTAGTCAAGATGAACAGGATGGCAGCTGAAAATAAAAATCAAATTCAGTATGAAATCCAAGCAAATACTATTCAACATGTCCACTCTTTTGAACAGAGCATCAGTAGCTGTTTCCATAAACCAGTGCTGAACAGCATGACATAAAGACCACAGAACATCCACCACTAAGTTCTCCGCTGTCTGAGCCACAGTCCAAAGGACAGCTCAAGTAAACTGGTGGTTCTGTGGTAGAATACAGTTGGTAAATGTTTGTGTTTGCTCTGAAAGTCGCTGCCTCACTAAAAAGACACGTTTCATATAACAGCATATCATAGTTCCTCCTTTAAAGAGTTGATTGTGTTAGTGTGTCTCCACATGTATCTCATTAATTTTAATCACACCAATGTTTCCTCAGTCACAGCAACCACCATATAGCCCTCGGTTATTGAACTGTTCAGGTTCTTCTTGGACTTTCTTTTTCCACTCCTTTTTTTTTTTTCCAGAGCAACTTTGCTGGCAGTTGTAAGCCAAGGGGCTGGAGAAAGGTCACATTATCTTGTATTTTGCCAGCAAATTAAGTCATATGGTCATGTCCAGGAGATACTCTGAGAGCCCGTGCCAATGTACTACCACTGCTGCTGATCCATCAAGGTGGCAAGAAGTGATAAGTGCAAATGCACAGTAAAAAAAATTTTCAAGGGTGCAAAGTAGAAACTTCTATGGTTCCAACAAGCATCCATTTGTGATGTGTGTCATTCAAAATGAAGTTCCATGAAGTTGAAGAGCTTAATATGGTAAACATTTTGCATTTTCTGTTAGCCTGTGTGGGAAAGTCTATTTGCTTGCTGGAAGGAAGGAAGGAAGGAAGGAAGGAAGGCAGGTCTGGATATGTAGACAGTTTAAAATTAGGTGGGAAGGCTCTTGATTTTTGGATTTATTATTTTTTTGTACATCCCTGCATTTGGTGTATCAACTTCTTAAGGCTGGCTTTGGTGTGGTTTACCAAGAGACAACCATTAATCATGTCCTCTTGGCAGATGATCTACTTCTCTCCCACTAAAGATAGAGGAGCAGGAGGCAGCATCAGTGTTCACCACATGCTAATCTTGGCTCATTATGTCTCCAGAGAATAGGATTATAAAAGTTCAGAAAGTGGTACTGGGATTAGCCAGGATCAGCAATCACAATGATGACCTTGCATATGAACTTTGCATAAACACTAGCTCAGTTTTTCCCAAACCAATCCCCCAAGATCCAAAGACAGTCCATTGTTTTATTCTCTACTTGCTAAATCTAAAAGGCCATCAAGAACACTCAATGAGTGCTCCACACACAGAGACAACACAAGCAAATAAGAGTGAAGTCAGAGGTTTGCTGATTTTGGGCAGGTACGGAGACCTGAATGGTATGAACAACCACAACATTGTTCATAATTTCAGCAAAATCTTCCTTTCAGTGCCATCATGTTTTTCCCATTTTCCAATACCAAGCAGAATGCAGCTACCAACCACAAGCAGCACTCACCAGTACCATCATTATCTCAGTGACTACAGCTGCATTTATTTCTACATACCATGTTTGTAATTGCCTATGGTGGAAAAGGCAGGTACAGGCACCTTCAATCTCAAACAGGTGAGTGAGTGAGTGAGTATGGGTATGTACTGGGATACCCAGCACTGGTTACTCCTCCCTGCTGCCTTGAATTTAAGATTTTAGCAATCGGCTTCTCTGAGAGAAATAGCCTATGGGTGGGTGTTTTTTGATTAGTATTCTAGGTGCATCAAGAGCCCCTTCCTGTCTGTTTGTTCTCAGGACTGGTTCTCACCGTAAATCTACCCTGGGAACCTCCAATGTCGTTGCTGCTGCCACCACTTCTCTTAAACAAGCTCTCTGCTGGAAAACACAGAAAAGCAAGAGGATAAAAAGAAAAGAGAGCAGGGAGTATGCAAATACATATATTAATGCATACATTGGTTCTCTGAGATGCACAAACAAACAGCTCTTTTGAAATACAAAGCGGCTCCTTGTTTAAAAAAAAATGTCCAAAATTCAAATTCTAGAAGGCCATACAATTTACCATAGAAAAGCAGGTTTTTTTTCTATCCAGTCAAAGTAATTCACTAGATAGAAAAAGGAAAACCAGGGGACTTGTATTTGCACCAGGGAAGTGTAAGGGAATTCCCCTCCTGAGTAACAGAATGGGAAATTTAGCTCTTCTTTTGCCTTGGAGAGTATGGGAAAGGTAAAGGCTCTCATGCTGCCATATTGACAAAACGGACATCTACGGGCACTTTTTGAACCAGTCAGCATGTTCTTCAGAAAAAAGATTTGGAGTCTCCCATCACATGTGCAATAACACTGGGTAATTTATAGCCACACGACTATACACCAAATAGTTAGCTGGAACAATCTCTAGTGACGATTTCTGTTAGACTGAGAAAATTGTGTCCACTATGACATAACGCTTGGGTCAGGGAAGTGAAAGTGGACTGAATATGTGAGAGTCTGCTAGTAGAGTCACATACAGTGGAATTTGGAATGACTGACAGTCACGTGAGCAGGAAAGTCACAGCTTTGCGTTGACAGTACTCTTACTCTGAGTGTTTATTTGAGATATCTGAATAAACCAGTAGAATGAAGATATTAAAATATATGGTGTATCCAATCCTTGAGGCTCTTAGGATTGTGGGCTCAGGAGTGATCGATGTTGTTATTAAACTATGTAAATTGGCTCCATGGGGAGGATTGGTAACCACCATTCATCAACTTATTTTACATATTATAATTTATCAGAATTGGTTTGGAAAATAATAGATTGTTTGATAGCACTTTATTTAGCCAGTCTGCTGTAGACACTACAAATAACTAACCATCTGCAGGCTGTTAACAACCTGTCAGCTGACTCTCATGAAATAGGCTATCCATAACATGTGTCAACTTACAGTATCTTGAGACTTGTTGCAATTTCACATTGATGATGTGGTGTTGAAAGAATCAGTTGATATGCTGGTAAATTACAGACTATGGAGGGTTTGTAGTGTCTACAATGGATGATACAAAAACAACTACATAAATTTAGATCCTCTGTCTCTAAATCTGTGACTTCTAAGACAGCCTGATTTGGTGGTTCTCTTAATAAATGTTGATACAATCAATAGCAAAGAGTTGACATTTTAATATATTTAATATATTTAAAGGTCTTAAATGAGTGAAATATACAGCTATTTTGATTATGATCTTTATCTATATAGTCTATAAAATTGGCTGAAGTAGCTTTATAGTCTCCATTATAATAGCTCATTTTATTCAATTATGAATGCAATCACTAATTCCTTTTATGACTGTCATGGAAGCAGAAAGGAAATGAACAAGAAACAGATGGATATTTTTTTCTCCCTGAAGTACATTTTCAAAAATGGGTCTAATTGGTATTCTTGGAAAAAGCCTCTTGGCTCACTCCATGTGTGAACGTTAAAGTGGACCGTTCAAGCGTACGTGCGCTTAGTCTTACTGTCGACACCAACACTAGTATGGCAACGTCTGGTCCCTGGCTGTTCAAAGCTCCCTTGGGGCACTAGTTTTGGAGCTATGCCTCTCTTCTGGAGTCAGACCCTCCCTCTCTCTCCATCTGAAAACTGTCTCTTCCCTCCCGCCCTGTTACCCACTGGATTATGCCTATATGCTGCATGGCCAAAAATCACCCGACAGTTTCCTATTCCATTGGAAACTGTGGATTCCTCAGAAGAAAGTTGAGCCGCAGTTCCCATAATTGAACAAATTGTGGGGATTGGGATTTGGCTGGCCTGGGATGCGTGTGCTCTGGGCTATTGGCTGATTTAGAGATCAGGACACAAATCTGCAGCTCAAATGTAGACAAAGCAGCAAGACTGGAGTAACTGGGCCAAGCAGCTTCTAATGCTCACCTGCTCTACTTGAAACTTCCACTGCCCATGTAAAGAAACATGAGTCCTTTGTAGCTAGACAGAGGCATTTCTGATTGACTGCATGTAATCAGTGTGAGCTCAAGGCACGACTAGGATCACCTGCTAACCAAACACATCCAAATACCATGGAAGGAGGTGAAGTCGGGCAGCAGTGTTTTTTTAGGGAACTAAAGTACAGTAACACACCTATCTGTAAGGGAGTTCCCTCAGTTAACCAACCACAAGTTGTTTCCCCTTATTACTCAGATTATTCAATGTTGATGGTAATGTTGTCATAGTGCTATAATTGTGACTTCAATACTAACTATAGTATTAAAAATGTGCAATTTTTTTTTACAGACATCAGACTGAGAAACAATTATTATCCAAATAGGGCAGTTGAGAGTCATTTTAATCATACATTACTACATGGCATTTGAGTCAAATTTGGTCCTGTTTCTTAACTCTAACGCTAATAATGTATTAAAGATTAGTCCACACACATAGGCTGTCCAATTTCACTGTTTGTGAACTAACATATACGGATGAAATAGTCTATAATAATTGACTGGTGGTTTTATTATCATAATACATCCAAATTTAACGTTATACCTTACAGACAATGAGTTTTCTCTATTTTCCCAAGATTCATCCATCCATTATCTGTAGCCACTTCCTGTGCAGGATCGCAGGCAAGCTGGAGTCTACCCCAGCTAACTATGGGCGAGAGGCGGGGTACACTCTGGACAAGTCACCAGATCATTGCAGGGTTGACACACAGAGACAAACAACGATTCACACTCACATTCACACCTACGGTCAATTTATTGCTCACATGTGTGTGCATGTGTGTGTTCACTGCTTCAGATAGGTTAAATGCAGAGAGGAATTTCACAAGTGTGTGATGAATAAAGTTGTGCTTTCTTTCTTTCTTTTTCTTTTCTTTTAGAGCCACCAATTAGCCTAACCTGCATGTCTTTGGACTATCGAGGAAAATGGAGCACCTGGAAGAAACCCACACAGACATGCGGAGAACATGCAAACTCCACACAGAAAGGCCCCTGTCGGACACTGGGCTCGAACACAGAACCTTCTTGCTGTGAGGTGACAGTGCAAACCACTACACCACCATGCCACCCTGAGAACATTTATCTCATCTCATCTCATGATCTGTAGCCGCTTTATCCTGTTCTACAGGGTCGGAGGCAAGCTGGAGCCTATCCCAGCTGACTACGGGCAAAAGGCGGGGTACACCCTGGACAAGTCACCAGGTCATCACAGGGCTGACACATAGACACAGACAACCATTCACACTCACATTCACACCTACGGTCAATTTAGAGTCACCAGTTAACCTAACCTGCATGTCTTTGGACTGTGGGGGAAACCGGAGCACCCGGAGGAAACCCACGCGGACACGGGGAGAACATGCAAACTCCGCACAGAAAGGCCCTCGCCGGCCACGGGGCTCGAACCCGGACCTTCTTGCTGTGAGGCGACAGCGCTAACCACTACACCACCGTGTTGCCCGAGAACATTTATAGTAAGTTTTATTTACTTATTTTTGTATCCATCAACTGAAGCCATTTAATTCTAGAGCCTATGCTGCATATCATGTGTATGATACACAGAATGGAATCACAGGACATAAACAATCAGAAAATTAAGTCAAATGTACACCTGTGTTTAAACCCTTCAATTGGTGTATTTATTTCATTTGATGTAATGACAGAATATATAGTCATGTTTGTGCTTGAGAAATTCTACGACATCCCAGGTTCCAAGAGTCAAGATCACTGGTTAGGGCTCTGAATTGTGATCATAATCCAAATTTAATCTGGGAAATTCTTATACACTCACCAGCCACTTTATTAGGAACACCTGCTGATTTGTGCAGTTATGTAATCAGCCAATCCCTTGACAGCAGCAAAATCCATAAAATCATGCAGATACAAATCAAGAGCTTCAGTTCATGTTCACTTCAAACATCAGAATGGGAAAAAATTGTGATCTCTGTGACTTTCACTGTGGCATGGGTGTTGGTGCCAGATGGACTGGTTTGAGTATTTCAGAAACTACTGATCTCCTGGGGTTTTCACACACAACAGTCTCTAGAGTTTACACAGAATGGTGCGAAAAACAAAAATCATTAAGTGAGCGACAGTTCTGTGGGTAGAAACGTCTTGTTGATAAGAGAGGTCAGAGGAAAATGGTCAGATTGGTTCGAGCTGCCAGGAAGGATATTGCAACTCATAGCAACTTTTTACAACCATGGTGAGCAGAAAAGCATCTCAGTATGCAACAGCAGAAGACCGCATTGGGTTCCACTCCTGCCAGCCAAGAACAGGAATCTTAGAATCAAGAACAAGTTCCTATTAAAGTGGCCAGTGAGTGTAATGTGGGGCTTTGATGATTGAAGAATGTTCCAGGACAACAAATCTATGAAATCTACCACTATATCATACATATCTGTCCAGGCTCTATAATATTTTCAATATCAGTTAGGATTGTGTAAATCTTCATCAGCATTACACAGACATTAGTAAGAGCTGTTAATCCTGTTGGCTTGGAGTGTGATACTATAGACACTGCAGCTACCATAGAGAATCCAAGACACTTAGGTACCGTTGTGTTAATTATGGTCCAAACTCTTACTGTTCAAAAAAAATAAAAATCATGTTTCCTGAGTAAACTACATTATAGGAAAGTCAACACCCTTGTTTTTTTTTCTTTCTAAATTATTTCACATAAGCAGGATCCATGCATCTGTGCTAAAAGTTGAGCCACACTAAAGCATTCACAATAAAATATTTCTTTTGCCACTACTTCATTTGAATACATAAACAGAGTGGTGTATTTCTATTCTTGAAAAAAAAAAAAACAGTCCCTTAAAAACAGGTCAGATTACAGTGTGCATGAGAATGTACTGTAGATGGTGTCTGATTTCGCTCTTACACCTCCCAGCCCTATACACTGAAAATTATTCCTTCGGTAATAGTAAATGCAGAGTGCTTTTATTATTATTATTCTGGAGCTTAGCCATGTGTACTGTGTTCCTTTCTTGCAGCACTACCGGCTCTCTTCAGGTCACTGAAACACCTTCCAGCATGTAAGCCCTACTTGGCCTTGGTTGGAAGCAGAAGACGCATGTACTAAGAGAAATAAGGATAGATCTGTGTGATCTCTTACTTGTTTTTAATGCTCAGCAGAACAAAGCTTATCTTGTTCTCCTGGGTGAAGAAGCAAAAGTGCTTTGCAGCACAATGGCCATGGTGCTTAATTGTACAGGCTGGATTCCCATGGTATGGGTTCCTCAGGAGTGTGTTGTTCACCACTGAACGTCTTGTAATATGCCATCAGGCTGTGAGAGCTCCCCTGCCTCCATGGAAGGACAAAGACGCAGGTCAGGGAGGCAGAGCGACTAGGGCTTTCAGTGCACTGAGCACCCTGGGATGGGCTGTCTTTCCCATGCCAAGACAAAAGCATTAAAGCAGAGGTGCACATATCATTTACAGCCTTAAACAGCAGGAAGAGGACTTGAACTAGAAATGCCAACTTTGCTAATAATGAAAGAAAGAGTGTAGAGACTAATTAGCCTTATGAAGATGAAACTGTGTCAATAGATCAGATTGGTTTAAGGGGGTAAAAACAAACTCAAACCTCCAGTATGTCAATATATCCATGCATCATGCCCGAAATGATATGCAAACTTTTATATTTCTCCGCTGTGCCCAGGGTTGCCAGGTCTCAGCAAAATTTACAGCTCAACTATCTCAAAAATCACACAAAATGACCTGAAACTACACAAAATGGCCTGAAACCCTAGCTCCATGGGTTCAGGCACTGGATAAGAGAAAGACACAATTTTCTTTTTCTTTTACTTCTTTGTAGTTTTTGGGGAAAAGTTCACCATTGTGCGCACTGATTTGTTTGCCATATCTGTAACCTACTTTTATTATTATTATTATTATTATTATTATAGCTATTATCCATTCCATAATTCCCCTTTCCCTCTCCTAATCTTTACAATATATTTGACAGTGGAAATTGTTCTGTACATCATAGATACACTGTCTGTACTTACACCTTCCCTTTGTTTGCCATAGCCTATTTTTGCAAAACTTTATGAGATTTATTTCCAATTTTTTTACTTTAATTTGCTTTAAATTTGCAAAACAAACAAAAAACAAAAAGGAAAACAAAAAAACCCTTCCTTTTTCCACCCTCAAATTAGCCCAGTTTGGTATATCTGACCATCCATTACAAGACCAGTCAGAAGCTGCAAATCACGATTTTGGGAGAAATGAGGAAATACACTGTGTAGGCTAAAATAGTCAAATTTTATATTTTGACATAATATCAGAGTATAATGTTGACACATCAATGTTTTGAAAGAATTTTGCAGAAATTCATACCTTACTACATTTAAAACATGCTTTGATTGAAATTAGTTGTTCAAATCCTGGGAGAAATGATGGGATTTAATCTCCTTGTCACTATGCATGATCTATAAGAAGGCTTCTGACTGGCTGTGTGTTGCTAACTGAGCATGTGAAGGAGCAGTGCAGCCAATCAAGCCACGTCAAGTCAAGTTTATTTCTATAGCGCGTTTAACAATAGACATTGTTGCAAAGCAGCTTTACAGAATTTGAATGACTTTAAACATAAGCTAATTTTATCCCCAATGAGCAAGCCTGTGGTGACAGTGGCAAGGAAAAACTCCCTCAGATGACATGAGGAAGAAACCTCGAGAACATGATTATAACATTAACAGTTTTAACATGAAGTCAGTTTCATTGATGTTATAACTCTTCAGTTGATGGAAACTTGAGTGCAAAACTGTTCATGACAACTGCAGTCCTAAAGTTAGTAAGTCAACTGTAGTCCTCAGCCATAAAAGCATTACTGTAAGTGTCCAGAGCATCTTCCAAGTGTGACTTTCAACTGTCCATATGGGGCCGTCCTCCACAGGTGCAATGTGATGAGACTCCAGCCAGACATAGGACATCAGGATGGATCAGGCAGGTCCGAGGAGCAGAAGAGGTCAGCATCTTAGAGAATCTCTAAAAAGCCTTCTTAGAGATCATGCATAGCATAGCTCCTGTATGAATGACAGAGGGAGAAATCACAAAGATAGTTAAAAGTTGAGCAATTTAGTTGCAGATTTCTTCACACAACCCTGAGAAGAGGATATTATAATTGATATCAATAACAACGAAGATGAATTTGAGGATGACTTTGACCTGAAAAAGACCGATTTCAAGTTTGTCATGGAAAGTGCTGCTTATGGTAAATATACCACCTATGCCAGTGAGAGAAACCTTCAAAATGTAGGGGAGGAATGTATTTCTATCTTGTGGGTAGCTACAGTGTCTTGCAAAAGTATTCATCCCCCTTGGTGTTTGTCCTGTTTTGTTGCATTACAAGATGGAATTAAAATGGATTTCTGGGGGGTTAGCACCCCTTTTCATATGAAACCCCTAAATAAGAGCTGGTCCAACCAATTCACTTCATAAGTCACATGATTAGTTGATTAAGATCTACCTGTGTGCAATCAAAGTGTCACATGATCTGTTACATGATGTCTGTATAAATCAACCTGTTCTGGAAGGACCCTGACTCTGCAACACTACTAAGCAAGCAACATGAAAACCAAGGAGCACTCCAAACAAGTCAGAGACAAAGTTGTGGAGAAGTATAGATCAGGGTTTGGTTATAAAAAAGATCCCATACTTTGAATCTCCCAGGGAGCACCATTAAATCCATTATAGCAAAGTGGAAAGAATATGTCACCACTACAAACCTGACAAGAGAAGGCTACCCACCAAAACTCACAGACCAGGCAAGGAGGGCATTAATCAGAGATGCAACAAAGACACTGAAGATAACACAGCGGAGATGGGAGTATCTGTCCATAGGACTACTTTAAGCCATACACTCCACAGACTGGGGCTTTATGGAAGAGTGGCCAGAAAAAAAGTAATTGCTTCAGAAAACATGTTTGGAGTTTACCCAACAGCATGTGGTAGACTCCCCAAACACATAGAAGAAGATTCTCGGGACAAATGAGAAAAAACTGAACTTGTTGGCCATCATAGGAAATGCCATGTGTAGCACAAACCCAACACCCTGAGAACACCATTCCTACAGTGAAGCATGGTGGTGGCAGCATCATGCTGTGGGGATATTTTTCATCTGCAGACACAGGAAAGCTGGTCAGGATGGAAGGAAAGATGGAGGGCACTAAATACAGGGCAATTCTGGAGGAAAACCCATTTGAGTCAGCCAAAATTTGAGACTGGATGAAGGTTCAGGTTCCAGCAGCACAATGACCCTAAACATACTCCTAAAGCTACATTGGAGTGGTTTAAAGGAAAACATTTAAATGTCTTGGAATGGCCTAATCAAAGCCCAGACCTCAATTCAATTGAGAATCTGTGGTATAACTTGAAGACTGCTGTACATCAATGCAACCCATCTAACTTGAAGGAGTTGGAGCAGTTTTGCCTTGAGGAATGGGTAAAAATCCCAGTGGCTAGGTGTGCTAAGCTAAAAGAGACATACCCCAAGAGACTTGCAGCTGTAATTGCAGCAAAAGGTGGCTCTACAAAGTATTGACTTGGGGGGGGGGGGGTTTGAATACCTATGCACACTCCAGATTTCTGTTGTTTCATCTTATTGTTTGTGTTACAATAAAACAACAATTTTCACCTTTACATTTGTAGGCATGTTGAGTAAATCAAATGGTGCTAACCCCCAAAAAATCCATTTTAATTCTACATTGTAATGTGACAAAACAGGACAAACATCAAGGGGGATGAATACTTTTGCAAGACACTGTACTATGTTCCTTCTGTAGTGCATTGTGGAAGTTATTGTTGCGAGGGGCATCATAAACACAATGAAATGATCCAGGTGGTCTTCCAGTCACACTTCCCTCTCCTGTACTTCCACTAGCTAGGCAACAGTATCTCTACAAACACATCTGAACCTTTGTTCCTGAGCCCTACAAGGACACAATGTACCCCAAACCAGATGTGCTGCCTCTAGATGATTCAGAGGATGAAGAGATACAGGTGCAGGTAGATAAAGGACCTGTAAAAAAAAAAGAGATCTACATTTTGTAAATATGTTAATAACATGTTCCTAAAAATGGAGAGTGAAAAAAATGGCACATACATCTGTGAAACAATAATAAATATGCGCCCCAAATTTCATTTTAATATATATTTTTTTAAATATGTTGCAAAGGAGTTTATGTAGTAAACTTTACAAGCAGATTTCTGCATTTCTGACTTTTCATAAAAAGTAAACTCTGACAATTTCAAATGTTCATATCTCAGTGGTATACTGGACAAATGTCTTGATCTATGCATCATTGGAAAGCCTTTTTAATGGTCTTTCATGAAAATATGATCATTCAGTTTTGAAATTGATCCATGTGACTGGCTTTGTAATGGAGGGTTAGAGATATTGGAGATATTTAAAAAAAAAAATTCCCCACTTGCCCCTCCTTTGGGCAGGCTTTTTCCCCTCAAACTCAGGTCCTCTACCAGAGGCCTGGGAGTTTGAGGGTCCTGCACAGTATCTTAGCTGTTCCAAGGACTGCACTTTTCTAGACAGAGGTCTCAGATGTTATTCCTTGGATCTGTTGGAGCCACTCTCCCAGTTTGGGGGTCACTGCACCGAGGGCTTCTATCACCACGGGGACCACTGTTGTCTTCATCTTCCACATCTTTTCTAAATCTTCTTTCAGCCCTTGATACTTCTTGAGCTTCTCAAGTTCCTTTTTCCTTATGATATTGTCACTTGGTATTGCCACATCTATCACCACAGCCTTGTTCTCCTATTTGTCCGCCACTACCATGTCCAGTTGGTTAGCCATTACCAGTTTGTCCGTCTGTATCTGGAAGTCCCACAGGATCTTTATATATATATATATATATATATATATATATATATATATATATATATATATATATATATATAAACAAACCATCAGCCTGGCAACCCTGTCTGCGCCTTCAGTATGAAACCTTTATCAGCCTTTGCCAGACCTCATAGGACCCCCTGCAAGCTGGCTGCACAACAAAGTGAGCCTCAGCTCCCCAGCCTCGTGTAATCATCCTGCATCAATGAGGCAAAACTGCCCAGCCCTCCCCATCCAGTGAGCTGATAGACACTGTGATACCATCTCACCCTAGAGATAGTATCACATGCATGCCCCACAAAAACCTACCTCCTTCCACTTTCATTCTAACTTCAGTGCTAATTTGTTCCCTGCATGTCCTCCTTTCAAGTTCCAAAAGGAGTGCATCAAGTGTTTTGTCAGAAAAATACAGCAGGATAAAATGTGTTGTCATCTTCCCCTCCCCTCCACCTATGGGCTTCTTTGTGTTAGAAAGATAAACTTGATCTTTCCGGTGTCTGTAAGCAGGTCTGAAGTGCAGAACAGCAATCGTGTGTGTGTGTGTGTGGGGGGGGGGGGGGGGGGGGGCAATGTTGCTTGACAAATGTCTAAAGGGATTAGTAAGTATAGATGAGCACGCAGCCACCGAGTTACCTATTATTAAAGAAAACATTCCAAGGTTGCCATAGAAACTCAAAGTGCTGACAGGTCTTTGTCAAGGCAGAATTCCTACCCGCTGATCTTTCCTCTTTCTCAGTCAGGACAGGCACCAGCAGGTAGAGCAGCCTCAAGTTTCATGGCCCGCCCTTGTCTCTAACTTCCTGTTGCACGTACACCACTTCACCTTTCAGAGAACATCTCTCACTTTATGCAACATGGGGGTTCGGCTCTGTATAAACATACCCTACGCAACACCTTAGCACAGCCCTGCTGAATTCTTGAACTTGAAGGTGTGGATTAATTTCCTATAACCGCTTTGACAGTAACATAAATTATAGGTTTGAATGTTTGAATTATCTTGTTCTAATACTATTTTCCCAGCTCATTCACAGAGAGTATGGCAGACTCTCCATAAAATCGAAGCTTGATCATAAAAAGATTAAAATAAACAGATTTTATTTAATAAAGAGAAACATAGTCACTGATTTGGTGAAGATTTCAGTAAGTAAAAAAATAAAGTAAGAGTTGCTATCAAATAAATGGTAAGATAAGTTAACACAAAGTACCATTCATTTAATAAATTAAAAATGGACAATTTCTCTTGTGAAAGAGAAAGAAAACACTTCAGGACATGGTGTTGTAGGAAAATAATCCACTTCAGGGTGGTAATGGCCCTCTGCTTCTAATAAGCCCACATCATGCCATATCATCATGGATTATTTCCTGATAACAGCAGATCTGTCATGTTTTATTCCTTACTTGGTGCATGATGTGGCCTTCATATTCCAGAAGCGCAGCTGTTAACTTCATAATATTTATTTCTCATTTTCAGTTTTTGTACTTTCCAACCAAAGAGTTCATTTGTGTGCACTGACCTTTTCAATGACCTTTAATCTCTTTTCAGAGACTGGATTTTTGACAAGTTCTCTACTCTATTCTCTATTTCTTTCTACTACTTCTCTTTAGCAGAAGTGGACACTGGGGCACTCCCGCAGTTCTTGGTCCATCTCACAGTAGCTTAACCTGCAACAGAGACAACAAATTTTACAACATTTCACCCTCCCTCCACTTCAGAAAGCAATGGTTGTCATCTCGTATGATTTGGATGACTCAGATTTTCAGATTAGTGCACCCTGTTTTCATAGATACAGTACATTGTGACCAAAACCAAAGTGGAGGAAAAAAAAATAATGACATCAGTGAATTAAATAAAGATTTTCAAAGTGCAGTTGAGTCCAAGAGCTGGAGGGTGACATCAGAGCGTGGCAGTGTGTTCTGCCTGGTGTACACGTTTTATGTGAGTATGTTCTTATGAAACACTGATCCCAAGAGAACTGTCCAAATTACCCGAGGAGAATCTGTATTTTTAACTGACATTTACATCACTCTAATGGGTTGGTCATTCTCAAGGGTCTTTCCCCTGAGTGTCTTATCCATATCAGAGAAGGGACATCTTTCCTCTCCTCTCTCAGAGATGTGTTTCACTGGAAAACATGACGTCGGCAGCATGTGGTTACAGTTAAAGCCAAAGAACTAGATTGGCGAACAGACAACAGAGTTAATATTAAAGAGCTTGGACTCAGAGAGGGTCTGAGCTTGTTCGGGGCACTCTGTGGGCTCTTGTAAACGTAGCTGCTAGGTGCGTAAGGTGCATGCTCTCCTACAGAGCTCTGGCGCCAGGTTGCTGGAACAGCAAGAGACACTATGCACTGCCCCAATCAGAACTAATTACAACATCAGACAGAAGCACGACATGAACTAAAGGCATATTATTTCCTTGAAGGTGTAATAGTTCCATTATGGTGTACTGACAGCCCTAACCATATACTATGACCTTTGAATTAGAATTTGTTATTTGGCTAATATTACTGCTTTCCCTCCCCCTCCTCTCTGCTTAGACCAGATGGAGGCAGCATGAGTGTTTTTCAAGCCCTACATCCATCAGAATAATTGATAAAAATACAGTTCTCTCCAAAGGTATTGGCAGATTATATTTTATGACATTTATGTTTGAGATTAAAAAAAATGAACATGAGATGGTAGATCAGAATTTCAGCTTTCATTTCCTGATATTGGCAGCGTGGTGCTGTAGCGGTTAGCACTGTTGCCTTACAGCAAGATGGTTCTGGGCTCGAGCCCAGTGGCCAACAGGGGCCTTTCAGTGTGGAGTTTGCATGTTCTCCCCGTGTCTGCGTGGGTTTCCTCCGGGTGCTCCGGTTTCCCCCACAGTCCAAAGACGTGCAGGTTAGGTTAACTGGTGGCTCTAAATTAACCATAGGTGTGAATGTGAGTGTGAAAGGTTGTTTGTCTCTATGTGTCAACCCTGCGATGACCTGGCGACTTGTCCAGGTTGTACCCTGCCTCTCGCCCATAGTCAGCTGGGATAGGCTTCAGCTTGCCCGGGACCCTGGACAGGATAAGCGGTTACAGATAATGGATGGATGGATTTCCTGATATTGACATCAAGATGTGTTAAGCAACTTAGAACATGGCACCTTTGATGGCAGACCACCCAATTTATAGGTGAGCAAAATTATTGGAAAAGATAGTCTTAAAGTAAATTAAAGAAAATAACGCTTCAGTATTTGGCTGCATGCCCCTTGCTTGCAATAACTGCAGCAAGCCAACAATCCACTGACATCACCAAACTTCTTCTTCTTTTGTGATGCTTTTCCAAGCTTGTACTGTAGCTTCTTTCAGATGTTGTTTGTTTCTAATTCCATCCAACCATTATCTACACCACTTATCCATCAGGGTTATGGGGGAAGCTGGAGCCAAACCCAGCTGACTTTGGGTGAGAGGTGGGGTACGCCCTGGGCAAGTTGTCAACCTGTTGCAGGGCTAACACAGAGACAAACAACCATTCACACTCACATTCACACCCATGGGCAATTTAGAGTAGCTAATCTGCAGACCTGGCATGCCCAGAGGAAACCCATGCCGGAAACTGGCATGCCCAGAGGAAACCCATGCCGGTACAGGGAGAACATGCAAACTCCACACAGAAAGGCCCCAGTCAGCTGTGAGGTTCAAACCCAAAACTTTCTTGCTGTGTGGTGAGGTGACAGTGCTAACCACTGTGCCCACTTCCCGTTCCAATTCTTTTGGAGGGGACACATACTGTATATTGTCTCAGCATGAACTACAGGCACACTTTATGTAAATATACAGGGTGTGAGAGCTAAAGGAGACTAAATATTTATTTCTCCTGCTGCACTATAAATTCGGCAGCATGGTGGTGTAATGATTAGCACTGTTGCCTCACAGCAAGAAGGTTCTGGGTTTGAGCCCAGCGGGTGATGGGGGCCTTTCCGTGTGGAGTTTGTATGTTCTATCCATGTCTGCGTTGGTTTCCTTTGGGTGCTCTGGTTTCCCCCACAGTCCAAAGACATGTGGTTAGGTTTAACTGGTTACTCTAAATTGTCCAGAAGGGTGAATGGTTGAGAGGAGAAAACCTCTACAATAATCCAGTAGAAGGCATCGGGACACTACTTCTGTAGTCCTCCCCTAGATACTTCGATGGCTGAAGCTGTCAGGCAAAACACTGAAGAAGAGTATACATTCAATATCTGTTTGGAGTACTGCTATGAGTTTTAATTCCATAATGCCCATGATTGATGCAGAGCAAGGTTACCCATCCCAGAGCCAGAGTTAGGACACATAGACACACTTCATGCATTTTTGGTGAAAGACGTAAACCCACTGGCGGTTTATATATACCAATGACCTGCTAAACCAGTGAAACCAGAACCAGTTAAACAGTGTGCGTGTGTGTGTGTGTGTGTGTGTGTGTGTGTGTGTGTGTGTGTGTGTGTGTGTGTGTGTGATTTATTCCTGCAGAAGTTATGCTCAGCTCTGCTGAGAGGCTATACCCACTGCCCAACAAATGCTGTTGTTGCCATTACAGCGGTTTACCACAGACTGAAGAGGCTCTTAACCCGGAAGCAAGGGAAGGAGGGAGTTTAAGGATTTGTATATGGATCAGTGGATGCATTTTCCACTGAAGTAAAATTACCAGTGAGCTTTTATGAGGTGTGTTTTACAATAAAAGACAGGCCTTTCCAAGTCAAAGGGTTTTTTGTTGTTGTTGTTGTTGTTGTTTGTTTGTATTTTCAAATTTCACACCCCTGTGCAATTCGAAGGCTATGCTCTAAAGTGCCTGGTACACACTGGAAAAGATGCAAAGCCAAGCACAGATTTGTGGAGACGTTAGAAAATTTGCTTTTGTGGAGCACACAATTAAATTGTTACATTTGCACATGTTTGGAAACTGAGCCATGTCCAATCAGTCAATGAGTCTCCACTGTCAAAATATTCATTGAGATTGAACAGGGCTGGTCACGATGCTGCCAGCAGCCACTTGGTCACATTCCCCTGCCATGCATATGCACACACATATACATATAAACACACAGTACTCACGGCTGATCAAAGTGCTTTGGCCTCTCTTGCACATAATGAAGCCTGATACACATGCAGACATATTAACATGTACTGAAGTGCACACCAATCACAGCTTTCTCAACACTGCCAATTTGAAATGAATGTCAGAATTAACAGTGCCAGTGGAAAGATATGATGGTGAAAGCAGAGGAAAGTAAGCAAGTCTTTGCAGCACATAAGAAAACTGCTCTCTTTATGCACTGCCCAGGGCTGTGAACACTACAGGTAACAGCTTGCTGGAAGGGGAAAGTAGGTTTTATGTGCCCAGTATGATGGCACTGAGCAGAAAACCACCAATATGTCCTCTTCGCCATTACCATTTTGTTGACTCAATAGTTCTACTAACAATACTGTGCAATTCTTACATACTAGAGCAGCTGGGAAACTGACATTCATCTCAGTGTATGAAACAGTTGCAGCAATACCATATGCTTCCTTTCCCTTTGCTTACCAGGGTCTGCATATTGCTTGCAATTCAAGGTGGAATTTACAGTACCTTGCACTTATTTTAACATAGAGCTAAATAATTTGTTCCATGATAGCCCTGATTGTTTACTATTAAGTAGGTTACTCATTTCAGTATCTGTATGTACCAAATAAATATTAAGTACCAAAAACATGTATTTGTACTGAGTCTGTAAAAAAAAATGTTCTCAATGCATCTCTCATTTCAAATGTATGTACTAGATTATAATTCTGTTTTTGTATATGTTGATTCTTTCAAGAAACAATAAATTCACCAGTTGTATGCTACTGATTAAAACTGTTCACCTGTATGTTTTAGGCCCTGTCCACACGGCAACAGATTCAGGTGAATCTGATAAAATTGTTTATCGTTTCGGCCTGGCGTCCACACAGCACCGGCGTTTTGGGTGCCCCAAAACGAAATCTTTTGAGAACGGGTTCCAGAGTGGAAAGATCTGGCAACGGCGCCGTTGCGAAGTCGTCTGGATGAGTAGAACGGATTTGTTTACAATGATGTCACAACCACATGTGCTTCACGCCGGGTAGAAGTGTAACGAACTCGATGCGAGTTGTCAACAAATCCTATAACTTGGTTCATGAAACGCGTTTACAAAATATTTTCACTGTGAATATTTATTGTGTAATGGTGCAAAGTGAGAGAGAGAGAGTGAGAGTCAATCCCGCCAGCAAAAATAGGGAAAAAAAGGAGCGATCTCACCTCTTCAGACGCTGGTTTAAGTCCTACAATACATTCCTCAAAAAGGGCGTAGAAGAACAAATTAATCCATCAACGTGTAGCATTCAATTTATTCCAGACCATTAAAGACGCCGCCTTCCGCGTAGAATCATACATCATCCTCGCCGCCATATTGGATGGGTCAAAGCGGAGAATAAAGATGCCTCATTCATGTGCTGCGTTTAACTGTACCAACAGGTTTACCGTCCAAACGAGATCACATGGGATTACCTTTCACAGGTGAGACTGGAAAAATACTTTTCATTGTATTTGGTCATTATAACTTAATTTTACAAACAGATTTTTCTGACTTTGTGGCTAATATGAAGTCTCGCACATAATAGTTTATGTGCATGCGTCCTTACTTCTTCTATTGTTGTGGTGTCTCCGATGGGACCGTCTTACAGCGCACCTAGAGGTGTGGCATGTGTATTGCATCGTTTTCAGCAAGCGTTGCGTTGCCATATGTACCTGATATTTTACTGATCCCTTGCCCATGTGGACGCGATATATTTTTTTTTAAATCTCGTTGCCGTTGTTGTGTGGATGTAGCCTTAGATAAGCCACTGGTCCTGAAACCAGAACTTTTTGCCAAATATATTCTACTTTAACAGGTAGACATTAGGTTGGTAACATTAAGTTATGGTGCAAATCTTTGTGTTGTTACCTCCAACAATTTTAGTGGAGAAGGTTATGTTTTTACCTTTGTTTGTTTGTTCATTTGTTTGTTTGCCTTTTCCCACATAACTCAAAAAGTAGTGAATGGATTTTGCTGAAATTTTGAGCAATGGTGAGTTATGGGCCAAGGAACAATTGATTAGATTTTGATAAAAATCCGGATATGTATGTGGATCCAGGATTTTTTTTTTTGTCTCTTCCCAACGTAACTCAAAAAGTAATGAACGGATTTTGATAAAATTTGGTGTACACCTTTAGTATTGTCCTAGGTTCAAGTGGTTTGATTTTGATGTTGATCATATGTTGCTTGGCAGAGGTATATACTCTACCACGCACCCTTCTAGTTTGTTTGCTTTTTCCCAATGTAACTCAAAAAGTAGTGAAAGGATTTTGATAAAATTTGGAGGAAAGGTGAGGGTGAGCCATATAAATTATATATATATATATATATATAAATTTTTTTGTCTGTTCCCAATGTAACTCAAAGTAGTGAACTGATTTTGATGAAATTTTGAGGAAGGGTGGGCCATGTGCCCAAGGAACAATTGATGTGTGTGTGTGTGTGTGTGTGTGTGTGTGTGTGTGTGTAAACATAGCAAACATCTGGATATTCTAATATGTTTCTTGGTGGAGGTATGTGCTCTACCTAGTGTCCTTCTAGTTAATTTCCGTTTTTAACAAAGATGAGTTGGCAAGTTGAATAAAAGCAGGCTACTCAAGATAAACTACCGATAATTCAGTAGCACTTCAGTTAAATAGCATTCAGGTTTTACAAGGGAAGCAAATTTGCTAAAATTGCTATGTACAATCTGACTCATTTATAGACATAATACAATGTCACCATAGTATTAGCCTATTTACTGAATTGTAATATTGAAGCTATAACAAACTTTAGTCACGTCTACTCTATTTTCCAACATAATCGTGGTCAATATGCAGAAACACTAGGGAGGTTAATATTCCGTCTTGCCATTCTCATGCAGGATTTTTTTTTTAATTCTTAATTGTATGGGTAATGAATAAGTTATTTAATTGAAAATTGGCAATTAAGTCATTAATATAATTAAGTCATTAAAAATCACCTCCACTCTTAAGGCCACATTTTTTCCTTGACAGGTCTAGCTGCAGCTCTCTGAAAGATTTTTTTTTTCCGTTTTCTCTCTGCAATACAGTCACTTTCTCAATCTGAAACCAACAGTCCCTGATAAATCACAAGTCTACAACCCGTACATTTAGGAAGGGGGAGTCCTGCCCTACTTAACTCCACACAAACCCACAGCCCTTGGCAAAAGATATATGAAACTCAAGATGGCATGAATATACTTATCTCACTGAGACAGAGAAAAGACGATGGGGAGGTTTTTTGTTGTTGATGATGATGGGTTTTTTTTTCTTTTTAAGCACAACTTTGTGCTGTGCTGGCATTGCATAATACCTCTGTATTTTGTTGGTCAGGACGCTCAGATATCTGTGACATCTATGTCAGCACTGTCCTCCTTTTGAACTGTGATCACTGAGTTGACAAATCAGAAGAGAACAAGCCCTCATGACTCTGGGCAGGTAAACTGCAATGAAAGACAAGGAGCTGTTTGTTCAAGACAGAAACGTGACACCCCTTGAAACAGGAAGTCTTTTTTATCTATCGAAATAAATAATTAAAGTTGCAAAACAAGACGCTTTAATAAAGCTGCCACCTCATTTTTTGTTGGGTGCCGCAACCAGAAGCCTCTGGACTTATGCCTATGGCTTAAAGTGAAAATCAGTGATGCTCAGATTTTGTGGTCTGCACATGGCAGGAATATGCGACTGCTTGCCATGTTAATAATAGGAAATGTATTTCCCTTTGAAAGGAATCCAGCTAATCTTTGAGCTATGCTTTGTTTATAGTTACTGCATATCATGTACGTATATATTACAAATAAATACTTCACTCAAAATTGCTGATGTGATTAATGATACGATACCAAAGTCTGTGCTAAATGGGTACATGAATAGTATCTCATGGTGTTGGTAGCATTTTGGGCAAGCATTAAAGACCAAAGTAGCAAAAAAAAAAAATCATTTAGCTTTTCTCATCAGGTCAGCTGCACCTGATGAAGATCCTAACAGACACATAGAGCCGCTTTCCATCAACCTTAAACACATCATATAAACCAACTGAAAATGCGTCCATAAATATTTTGCAAAATAAATAATAAATAGATGTTGCTTCAGAGCAGCGACTTTACATGAATCTGACTATTTTGGTGATAGAAGTGTTAGATGTTATAATGTTATAACAAAAACCTCTTCAGTCATCATGTTGTAAGAATGTAAGAATGAGTGTAACAATAGCACACTGTGCATGTGCATATGCATACAGGTGTTCCTATTAAAATGGTTGGTGAGTCACCATTCAAAATAAATGGATTAGACTATAGGAATAGCTTTCAGACATGTTTATGCTTATTACCGAGGGAAAGTGTGTTCCTATTTTAAAATGTACTCCAGGTTGTCCCCCTTTCCTCGCCTTCTTCAGCCAGTGGTCCCATGTGTGATGTAGATGTGAGGCACTTCTGAGTTGTTACGGGAAGTTGTCGAAAAGAGTATTGAGACCACGGAGCTCTAGCACCGGGCCTTTTCCGGGAAATAAGAGTTTCAGTCATGGTGACAGCGTGTATATGTCAGTTGAGAGGTTTCAGTTTCGAAAACGGTAAGAGTAGAATAATATAAAGTACAGACACTTGGTATATTTTACTTCTGTGATTTGTAAATTGTTCATTTTTGGATTATGCTTCATTTTTGTGGCTACTGCCTCATAGAGTAAATATATATGCAATATTTATTGTATGGACATGGTATCTCATCTCATTATCTCTAGCCGCTTTAGCCTGTTCTACAGGGTTGCAGGCAAGCTGGAGCCTATCCCAGCTGACTACAGGCAAAAGGCGGGGTACACCCTGGACAAGTCACCAGGTCATCACAGGGCTGACACATAGACACAGACAACCATTCACACTCACGGTCAATTTAGAGTCATCAGTTAACCTAACCTGCATGTCTTTGGGGGAAACCGGAGCACCCGGAGGAAACCTACGCAGACAACATGCAAACTCCGCACAGAAAGGCCCTCACTGGCCACGGGGCTCGAACCCAGACCTTCTTGCTGTGAGGCGACAGCGCTAACCACTACACCACCGTGCCGCCCAACATAGTATCAGAAAACAATTTATTTATAAGCAGTAGCCACATGAACCCATAGGGTACCTATTTTTGATAAATAGATTCATAATGGTTAGCACTGTCGCCTTACAGCAAGAAGGTTCTGGGTTCAAGCCCAGTGGCCGACGAGGGCCTTTCTGTGTGGAGTTTGCACATTCTCACTGTGTCTGTGTGGGTTTCCTCTGGGTGCTCCGGTTTCCCTACAGTCCAATGACATGCAGGTTAGGCTAATTGGTGGCTCTAAATTGACCATAGGTGTGAATGTGAGTGTGAATGGTTGTTTGTCTCTATGTATCAGCCTGGTGACCTGGTGACTTGTCCAGGGTGTATCCTGCCTCTTGCCCATAGTCAGCTGGGATAGGCTCCAGCTTGCCTGTGACCCTGCACAGGATAAGCAGTTATGGATAATGAAAGGATGGATAGATAGATTGATAGATTCAACTAAATTCATTAGAAAACATTGTGAGCAGATACAAACTAGAAATACTGCACTTGTGGGATGAAGAAATAGCACATTTCCCACATCATGCTGACAGTGCTGGCATTTCTACCTCTGAGTTTTGTTTCCAGTGTTTTGCAAAGTTTTCGAGTGGTTTATATCCATCCATCCACCCATCAATTATCTATAGGGGAGAGCGAAGAGACTTGGGACAGGGTAGACTTGGGACAGTTTGTATTCACATAAATCAATTTCAACCAATCAGGTTTTAGATTCCATCAAAAGTTAGATGTTGCCCCTTAGAATAAGTGACTTCCTTTGGAGCCACGAAGCTGGACACCGCAGCAAGGTATGGGCAGTTCAGTATTTTTGTCAACCAAAACTTGTATTTTCTACTTCACCTGCACCTCCATTCTATGGTGTAATGTACACTGGTGAATTCAGGATTTGTTAGGAATTAAAGTATGTTGCCTAGAGTTACCATATTTAGTATTATTTATTAAACTTAATTTCTGGAGAAAAACATTCAAGGATTTTTTTTTAATGGCTAGATGGGGAGAGTTGGGACAGTTTATCATGTTACAGTTTTTTTTTCTTGTGGCTTACGGATATAAACTTATTTAAAAAATGTTTGTTAGAAATGTGCGAGTGTACCTACATGAGGATACGGCTTATTTCATTCCGTCTTGAGAATGGAACTGTTTTGTTTAGTCAGGTTTGGGTGAACTGACATTGTTCTACAGCTCTACCAGCACTGTGTGTTCATACAGTCCACGTGTTACAAGTATAGATAATAAATTCAAATTAAACATGTAGGCCTAGGTTTTTTTTTTTGTTCCATTTGTCCACACTATGTCCCAAATCTCCCAACATAATGTCTCATGTCTCCCTGCAAAAAATAATGACAGAAAAAGTGAAGTGTGAAGGCCAGTGTATGTGACAAACTGAGAAACTAATGTTGTGGCAAAATTAAAGAATATAGTAAACACTCTCTAATGCAATATGAATGTGATTACTACCTGCAAAGAATTTCACACAATCTACAAAAGCTGGAAACTTGTCCCAAGTCTCCCCGCCCTCTCCTACCGCTTATCCATCAGGGTCCCGGGGGAAGCTGGAGCCAATCCCAGCTGACATTGGGTAAGAGGTGGGGTACACACTAGGCAGGTTGCCAACCTATTAATTTATATTCATATTTAATTTATAAACAAACAAACAAAAAACATCCTTCCAGTTTAAGCCATATCGACTAAAATGTGAATACAGATACAAATTCAAATATTTTGAGCAGGAAACATACATTTTAAGAATAATATATCATTTTGAACTATGCAGTGGATATAAAAAGTGTACACATCCCATTAAAATGATAGGTTTTTCTGATGTAAAAAAAATGAGACCATGATAAATAATTTCAAAATTTTTCCCGCCTTTAATGTGACCTATAACCTGTACAATTCAATTGAAAAACAAACAAATCTGTTAGGGGGAAAACATAAAAAATAAAAAAAGTACAGTCAGCTGGTTGCATAAGTGTGCACACCCTTAAACTAATACTTTCTTGAAGCACCTTTTGATTTAATTACAGCATTCAGTCTTTTTGGGTTCACACCTGCCATCAATTAAAATGACTGATTAACCCCAAATCAAGTTCAGACATTTACTCAGTTGCATCCTCCAGCAAAAGCCAGGGTTCACAGAGAGCTTACAAAACAGCAAAGGGATCTCATTGTTGAAAGGTATCAGCCAGGAGAAGGGGACAAAAACATTTCCATGGCATTAAATATACCATGGAGCACAGTGAAAACAGTAATCAAGAAGTGGAGAAAATATGGAACAACAGTGACATTACTCAGAACTGGATGTCCCTCCAAAATTAATGAAAAGACAAGATGAAAACTGGTCAGGGAGGCTGCTAAGAGGCCTACAGCAACACTGAAGGAGCTGCAGGAATTTCTGGCAAGTACTGGTTGTGTACAACATGTGACAACAATCTCCCATATTCTCCATATGTCTGGACTATGAGGTAGGGTCAAAGAAAAAATATCCAGGCCTGGCTAAATTTTGCAAAAAAAAAAAATACATCAAGTCTCCCAAAAGCATGTGGGGAAATGTCTTATGGTCTGATGAAACCAAGGTTGAACTTTTTGGCCACAATTCCAAAAGGTATGTTTGACACAAAAACAACACTGTACATCACCAAAAGAACACCATACCCACGGTGAAGCATGGTGGTGGGAGCATCATGTTTTGGAGTTGTTTTTCTTCAGCTGGAACAGAGGTTTTAGTCAAGGCGGAGGGAATTATGAAGAGTTCTAAATACCAATCAATTTTGGCCCAAAACCTTCAGGTGTCTGCTAGAAAGCTGAAGATGAAGAGGAATTTCATCTTTCAGCATGACAATCACCCCAAAAAAGTTTTGGAATGGCCCAGACCTAAATCCAATTGAAAATCTGTGGGGTGGCCTGAAGAGGGCTGTGTACAAGAGATGCCCTTGCAATCTGACTGATTTGGAGCGCTTTTGCAAGGAAGAGTGGGCAAATATTGCCAGGTCTAGATGTGGCAGGCTGATAGACTCCTACCAAAAAAGACTGAATGCTGTAATTAAATCAAAAGTTGCTTCAAGAAAGTATTTGTTTAAGGGTGTGCACACTTATGCAACCAGCTTATTGTACATTTTTTATTTTTTATGTTTTTCCCCCTAACAAATTTGTTTGTTTTTCAATTGAATTGCACAGGTTATAGGTCATATTAAAGGTGGGAAAATTTTTTAAATTATTTATTGTGGTCTCATTTTTTTTTTACATCAGAAAAACCTATCATTTTAATGGGGTGTGTACACTTTTTATATCCACTGTACTTTTAACATTAAAGGGTGAATCCAAGTGACAAATCCAAATCCTGTTTTTCAATTAAGAAACAGAATGACTGTTCCAGAGAGCATAGGCTACACGTAGTAAGATTTCTGCATCCCGCCTTTTACAGCTGGTTTGTTTTGTTGGTTTATTGCAAGAGAAACATGTGCTGGATGTATGTGTTGGATAGCAAATGGCTACAAATATACTGTACATGTAAATTAACTATTTTTCCTGTCATAAATGTTTGCACTATTGTTTTGAATAAACAATTTATCCTCTAAATTCAACCGAAAAGCTTTTTCTCAGTATTTGTAAAATGTTACTGTTCTAATAAATGTGGTTTCCATTGCCTCAGAAAACATTTTAAAGCAGTTTTTCATGTAAATATTTATTATTCATACATTGTTCATGTAAAATCCCCATGTTAGACTCTGTCTAACAGCCAACGTATTGCATATCTTTTTGCATGCCTATAGACAAATAAATAGAGATGGACAAATCTGGAGTTAATCTGTCATTATGGATGCATTGTATGAAAAAAAAGGCATATATTCAGGATAAAGAAAGATGGCACCACATGGACAAAGTGATGTGAGGGATGTGAGCAGACCTCCAGAAGTGAATGCTGAGGAATATTGTGTCGTGACAGACCTACCACAAGGCCTTTTCCCCTGCCAGTAAGGATGAGAGATGATGAAGTGTTATAAGCCAGACCCTCAATCTTATTGTAAAAGAAAATAAAAGAGAAAGAAAGATGGCAAATAACGATTCATTAGCATGGCTCTGTTAACATAATTCTTAATCACCTTTACTAGATTTCAGCAATTAAAATGAGCTAGGTGTTGAGAACATGAAGTAAAGAGTCGAGGGAACATAGAATAACTACATTTTAACCAAAACGTAGCAGACTGCTATTGGTATAATACTATAATGTTGGTTAGCTTTTAAGTACTGCTGTTGCCTATTAGGTACAATGTTTGGTAAATCCAGAATGTTTAAGTGAGGTATTCCTTTAGGACTGTTAAAGAAACTAGTGCAGACATTACACAGTGAGAGTGAGGAAGAGACAGTTCCCATACAACATGCCATTGTTGCCTTAGGCATGGTGCCATGACCTCGCTATGCTGTAGTGGAGCATGAGGCTGTCTGGGAAGCTCAGACAGTGGTAGTGCTCTGCTTTTGTGGTTTCTCACTCATGATGTTGCAGGAAAAGCCAAATAGGGGATTGACCAAGTTGGTGGGCCCATGGTCAGATTCAAATGGTTGTGGTTGTCTGATGAAGAAAAAGAGATGCATCATCCATTCAAACAGATATCATGGACATCTATTAATGATAGGGCCTCAAGAACAAGACACTGAATGGTTAAAAAATTCAGGTGGTACCAACAAGCAATAAAAAGCAAAGGAATCGTGTTAACAAGGGCTCCAACCCTTCTCTCCCCACCAAACTAGAAGCACTGAATGAATGTGTGTGGCTTCACTCAAGTCTGCTATAGAATCTCCCTGAGAGTGTGTGTTTTCCCAATGTAAACTGTGCAGCTGATGGAGCAGACTGCAGTAGTCAAGCATGCCAACTTGTACCAGGTGTTGAGGCCTAGTCTGGTAACACCAAGTTTACCTAGAAGTCCCGGCATTGACTTTTACCCTAAAAAAAAACAGATATTACCCATTTCCCACTCCTTCAAAAACATTGCTTCATCATTTCGATTCAGTGCAAACACCACGAAAGAAAAAAAGCAGGCATGTATTGTTATTTCATGAAAGCTGCTGTAAGCTTCATGCAAAGAAAATTGCACAACTTTCTCTGCCAACTAGTTAGTCAGTTAAAAAAAAAAGATGAAGGGAGAGAAACCAGGCAGGCTTTTCAAAGTGATTAATCTTTATTTTCCATTCACCCAAATTTGAGAGATCTGCAGTCTCACTAAATCCACTTTGTATATCGATGGATACATGACCCCATTCAGTGCAAAGTAGCAAAATCAACTTTCCACCAAATGTATTCAATTTGTATATATTAGGTATCTTAATTAGTACTTTCAGTATCTTAAAACTTGTGTGTCATGTGTGATCAGTGGCAAGGCAAATCAACTTTAGCTTGGTTGTAACATTTTTACTCATGAAATAAAATAAACTTAAAGGTTTATAAATTTGTAAAATCCATATAACATAACATTTTACAAATACTACAAAAAGGGTGTTTTCATTTCAAGTACTCAACTCCTTTTTATTTAAATGTTATTTCCAGCTGTTTCAGCTTCAAACTGTACACACATACATTCATGTTGTTACAATAAAGATCACTTTGGAGATGCATGAGACAATGAGTCACGAAATGCAGTATAATTCCATAGCAACAATGTTGGCTGGCCTTGTGGTTTACTCCAAGATTTGATCAGTGGTGCATACCTTTTTCCACTGGCCAACAATTCTGGACTTGGTCATAAGGGTGCCGTGTTAGTACTTAGTACTTAGTCCCCATGTATCTAAATTAAAATTCCAGGGTTTGTGTATGTTTAGGCCTGAGCCAGTCTGTTTGCAGGCTTTTGGATGAATGCCAGCAGACTGTGCAGGAAGGACGTAAAGAGGGTGACTGCACACGCGGGCAGGTGGGTGGCTACGTGCCTGCTTAGAGATAGTAAAGGGTGCCCATGATGGGGGTAATACAATAAGAAATAGAAATAATAAAAAAATATATATATATGCACCTTTAAGAAGGCTCAAAGGAAGATATCTTCTGAAGCATGTTGACACACTAATTACAATGCTTAAAGGGGCCAGTTTCACCTCACTTCTGTCACTTTGCCATTTCTGATGACTCACAATCAACTTACTTATCACCCCTTACCTAAACCCAAGTCGGCAGCTCGAGATTCCCTCCCCCCCTCTCCATTACATCATTGTTTCCAAAGCCACTATCACTGTTCTTACCCACAAACCTTTGAGGCAGAGCGATTACCTGGGAATAATGCCTATGATTAGTTCCACCCAGGCTCTTTCACAAGCCTTTGCAGAAATCTCAAAAGCCCAGAGCAAAACTCCCTGTTCAGACATGCCCAGGCACTTGGCAGCCATCTTTGTTCGCATGGCAAAGCTGCCCCAGTGTATACAGCATGAACAGAGCACACTCCTTTGCACTTTCTGGAGCCAATTAAGCACCATAAATCAAAATAGGGTGACCACTGCCCTCAGCTGCTACACAGATGAGTGCACAGTTTAGAAGAGGCAAAGGCTCAAGGAAAAACATGTACACACTCTGTACCCACCACACACCATTTTCATTACTCTGTTACCACACCACCAGTCATTATCATGCCCTCTGTGTACAATATGGGCCTGTTAAAAGACTACTAAAACACATTATTTATTTATTTATTTATTTATTTATTTATGTTTTAAGTAACACAGTCAATCAGTGTTCAGCTGTTTATTGGACCAATAGTCTCATTGGACCAGAGGTTTCTTCAATATTCCATGTTTCTTTTAAATTCAATATAGGGATGCCAACTGAAGGGTGGCACAGTGATGTACAGTAGTGGTTAGTACTGTCCCCTCACAGCAAGAAGGTTCTGGGTTTGAGTCCAGTGGCTGATGAGGGCCTTTCTGTACAGAGTTTGCATGTTCTCTCCGTGTCTGTGTGGGTTTCCCCCACAGTCCAAAGACATGCAGGTTAGGTTAATTGGTGGCTCTAAATTGACTGTAGATGTGAAGGTGAGTGTGAATGGTTATGTGTCTCTACGTGTCAGTCCTGCGATGATCTGACGACTTGTCCAGGGTGTTCCCCGCCTCTCGCCCATAGTCAGCTGGGATAGGCTCCAGCTCACCTGTGACCCTGCACAGGATAAGTGGTTACGGATAATGGATGGATCCCAACTGAACAGTATATGCCCTAACATCACATTAACATATAATCGAACCCCAGCTATGCCACAGCCATCCAATGTAATATCCTTCAGAGATCAGATCTTTTCAATATGGACACCTCTTTATGAGGTATACTGATCTGTACCATGCTCTGTTTGCCATAATCTTCAACAGTAATTATATGTATTCCAGAGATAGAAAATTAATGCACTATCCCAAACTGCTTGATTCTGGAAGATGTTTATGACAGGTGTAGGCTTTTTGTTAAACTATAACATTTGTTAGATATATGGATATGCTTAAAAAAAGATTCAGTAAGATGAGGTGTAGTCTGTTTTTCAGTGTACTTTTCAATGAGGTATTTTTGCCTGCTTGGTCTTCCTAGTTGCTTCTAAATTCCCAAACCTGAAAACATTGTTACAGAAAGGGACTATTTGACTACATTCTTTTCAAATTGCATGTCGGCGTATTTCAAAGTTGGCCTGCATGACAAAGCAGGTAACCGTGGCGGGGAAATTCCAAATGTATTTATTAACTGTATAAGTATGCTCAAAAACTTTTCACATTACAATAACATAAAATTTTAAAGAAGAAGAAGAACTTTATTCATTACACATACAATTGTGAAATTCCTCTCTGCATTTAACCCATCTGAAGCAGTGAACACACACATGCGAGCAATGAGCACACACACATACCCAGAGCAGTGGGCAGCCATGCTAACAGCACCTGGGGACCAGTTGGGGTTAGGTGCCTCGCTCAAGGGCACCTCAGCCCAAGGCCGCCCCATGTTAACCTAACCGCATGTCTTTGGACTGTGGGGGAAACTGGAGCACCTGGAGGAAACCCATGCAGACACGAAGAGAACATACAGACTCCACACAGAAAGGTCCCCGTCGCCCACTGGGCTCGACTCTAGAACCTTCTTGCTGTGAGGCGACAGTGCTAATCACTATACCACCGTACTGCCCAATTATGTGTTATAATGTACTATATTAATATCATAAATCCTTGAAAATGGCAAGGACTGCTTCAACCTGAAAGAGTCAGGATGATAAAGTGCTGTTATTGGACACACCCAATTTGGAACATGGTAGGAAATAAATAAATAAATAAGTGGACAATTCAATTTGCTCAATAAAGAGCTTGATCGGGTGCAAACATACTTTCTTATGTCAATACAGCATTCTGAAAATTTTGGCACCCCACATTTAAAAATAATGCACTATCTACAACATCCCATCTTTAACTGAATACCATAACCTGTCATTTTTATATACACTGGCTGAGTTATAACGCTTCCAAAATCACAAGAAATCAAAACTTCTATCTTACAGCTGAACATCTTTTTTTTTTTTTTGGACTTCTTGTGCTTGTTGCCATCGAGTACTGCAAGTTTGTCACAGTATTAATTCATTGTCCATCAAATAACCAGGCTCTGTGTAATGGCTTTAACCCTGTAAAACCCAGACATAGTAAAAAAAAAAAATGCAACCTCTTAGATGGTGTTGTAGGAGGCCTTTGGAGATGAAAATCAAGTGTTTGCAAAAAAAAAATTGTTTTTGTAAGGTTTTATGGGAATGTTGTAATCTTACAACGTTGGGTGAAGTGGGTAACAGAATTTCCTGTTGGCTATTTGTACTCATTGTCTGAACATAAAGATACAAATGTTTGTACCTCAGTAAAAAAAAAAACTAAGGGTTCATTTGCATGGTTGATTGCTTATTACTTGGCCCCAGAACAGTATATAACATGAATAATAATATCAACATCAGTCATATTTTTATGAATAGCGATTTTACTTTAAAACAATAACTAAATAAAAAACAGTGTTTTGGCAGAATTCATAATTTTATTTATTTATTTATAATTTCATAATATTATTGTTGTCGCATTCATCAATGTTTGGTCACCAGATTACTTCATAGGCTTTACAGCAATAAGTCATGCAATCGTTGGTACTCATCAATGTGAGTAGATCTTCGACTCATGGGGCTCACAAGGACACTCCAGGAGTGCATCTATGCTCTGCAAGCCACCTGGAGGCACGGGCGCAGATAGAGGGGGGGACGGGGGGGATTCGTCCCACCCAGATTTAAATTCACCTTGTTCGGTCCCCCCCACTTATAGGGAGGAAAAAACGTCTATGCTGTCTTTCTTTGCATAAGGCAAACCTCACGGAAAAATCAAAAGACTAATTACCATTCGGTTTATTGAGGTGCACAGCAGTATTATACATAGTTGCAACTGCGCAGACTGCACAGGTTGCGAGCTCGAGCTTGGTTGCTATGGTTACCCACAAGTTTGACAGGCATATTGGGGACAGCTCCTCCTAGTTCAGGACCCCAACACGGCATGATGAAGGGTGCCAAAAGGCAGAAAACGATTGCATCGTTGTTGTTGTTGTTTTTTTTTAAAAAACGACTGTAAGTAAACTGTGCCTTACTTTATCATATCACCTTGCAATTTTTTGATAGTCTGTTCAAAGTAATGTCGTAGTGAAAGTAAAATCGTATGGAGTAGAGATGCCTTTCTGGTACCCTCCTTCTTTCGGTGGTAGCCTGTAGATACAGTGCTCAGAAGGCAGTTTTAATGTTTAATCTGGCGTTCCTTGCCATAATTTCAGCGAGCATATTGTTTCATAAGGAAACTTTGCGAAGAGTTGTTGACTGACTGCCGCTCACGCAACACACAGGCATAGTTAGAAAGTCAGGATGCACTGGTTTACACTTTACACACACACGTAGCCCAGCCTCTCGCTATGTTTAACAGTTGGAACTTAGCGGTTTTAAAACTAGTTTTGCAGTTTTGCAATTTCTGTGCGTGATGATAATGTGTAAACTTTGGATTTCCATAGGCTATGTTAAAATGTTATCATTGTCCTGGCCTGCAGGTAGTTCCTGGTGATGGCAGTGAGGGAGGTGAAATAACATGTATACACACTACCGTTCAAAAGTTTGGGGTCACCCAGACAATTTTGTGTTTTCCATGAAAAGTCACACTTTTATTTACCACCATAAGTTGTAAAATGAATAGAAAATATAGTCAAGACATTTTTCTGGCCATTTTGAGCATTTAATCGACCCCACAAATGTGACGCTCCAGAAACTCAATCTGCTCAAAGGAAGGTCAGTTTTATAGCTTCTCTAAAGAGCTAAACTGTTTTCAGCTGTGCTAACATGATTGTACAAGGGTTTTCTAATCATCCATTAGCCTTCTGAGGCAATGAGCAAACACATTGTACCATTAGAACACTGGAGTGATAGTTGCTGGAAATGGGCCTCTATACACCTATGCAGATATTGCACCAAAAACCAGACATTTGCAGCTAGAATAGTCATTTACCACATTAGCAATGTATAGAGTGTATTTCTGATTAGTTTAAAGTGATCTTCAATGAAAAGAACAGTGCTTTTCTTTCAAAAATAAGGACATTTCAAAGTGACCCCAAACTTTTGAACGGTAGTGTGTGTGTGTATATATATACACAAAATGGACTCATTTGCTGACAGCTCAGTCCCCCCCAGTTCAGAAATCCTATCTGCGCCCCTGCCTGGAGGTGATATAAAAAGCAGTTGTTATAGAGTCTGAGGGCAAAAGGTCAGAAGCTCTATCTATCTATCTATCTATCTATCTATCTATCTATCTATCTATCTATCTATCTATCATATGTCTGCTGCCACAGGCTGCTCCTTTTGTTAACTGCGACAGGCATAATGGGACACTAATGGCTGTAAATTATAGTCTGACAACTCTTGCCAAACTTGCTGCTTCTAGTTGCTGCCAAGTTGCAATGTCACTGGCTCACACGTACAACAAAATTCAAACACAGACATAACCATATCTTCTGATTTAGAGTCCAGATGGCGGCTTATCGGTACGTCATAAAAACAACTGATTATACGATCAGATTTATCTCTTTGTAAACCTCCCCTTTTCCCTCTCTCTCTCCCTCTCTCTCTCTGCTAGTTACAATACAATTTCACATTTAGCCTGACAGACAAGCTGGAACAGCATGAAGTCATCCTGATTGGAAGTAGAGATCGCAATCTTTTTTTTTTTTTTTTTGATGCTCGACCAGTAGTTGCATTATTTGTTCTATGTTCTTTCAGAGCCAGGAGCCTGCATGAAGACAAGATGCTTGTCAGTATAGGCAGATGACATCATGGCTGCAAATGTTTATTAGGTGTGACTGCCAAGCACTGGTGGAGAAGTACAATAGTGGTTCAGGACAACAGTCACAACCAGAAGTTTACATACATTGCAAAAAATGATATCTTAGCAAGTGAAAATATTTTGAAAATAGTCGAAACAATCTAGCATTTCCTATTATATGAATACAAGACACCAATTCTGAGATTATTAAACCTAGTTCTAGATTGCAACCAATTTATTCTAAGATGTCTTATCAAGTAGCATTATCTGTCCATGCACCAAGATAGCATTAAGTATTAGTATTAAGGAATTTTCTCCTCAAATTCAGTTTTCAATTTTTTGCAGTGTACACTTTGGAAAAATACACAAACTTTTTCTCTCCGTGTCTGACAGTAAAATTGAGAAAACGTTTACTATTTTAGGTCAGTTAGGATTTGTAAAATGTCAGAATAATCAGAGAAAGAATTTTTTAGAGAATGTTTAATTACTTCCATCAAAGTCAGAAGTTTACATACAGGTACACTAAGTTGACTGTGATTTTAAACAGCTTGGAGCATTCCACATGATATTTTGGCATTAGAAGCTTCGAATAGGCTAATTGACATCATTTGAGTTAACTAGAGGCACACCTGTGGATGTATTTTAAGGCAAACCTTCAAACACAAGGGCCTCTTTGCATGACATCATGGGGAAATCAACCAAAACATCAGGAAAAGAATTGTGGATCTTCACAAGTCTGGTTCATCCTTAGGTACAATTTACAGATGCCTGAAGGTAATCTGCTTAAATAATAATACACAAATATAAGCACACAGCCATCATACCACTCAGGAAGGAGATGACTTCTGTGTCCCAGAGATGAACATGCTCGTCTCGTCTCGTCTTCTTCCGCTTTATACGGGACCGGGTCGCGGAGGCAGCAGTCTAAGCATGGAAGCCCAAACTTCCCTCTCCCCAGACACCTCGGTCAGCTCCTCGGGAAGAACACTGAGGCGTTCCCAGGCCAGCCGAGAGACATAGTCCCTCCAGCGTGTCCTGGGTCTTCCCTGGGGCCTCCTCCTGGGGGGACATGCCTGGAACACCTCCCCAGGGAGGCATCCAGGAGGCATCCAAAAAAGATGCCCGAGCCACCTCAGCTGGTTCCTCTCGATGTGGAGGAGCAGCGGCTCTACTCCGAGCTCCTCCTGAGTGACTGTGCTTCTCACCCTATCTCTAAGGGAGCGCCCAGCCACCCTGCGAAGGAAACTCATTTTGGCCGCTTGTATCCGCGATCTTGTTCTTTCGGTCATTACCCAAAGCTCATGACCATAGGTGAGAGTCGGAACATAGATCGACCGGTAAATTGAGAGCTTCGCCTTTTGGCTCAGCTCCTTCTTCACCACAATGGACCGGTAAAGCGACCGCATCACTGCGGAGGCTGCACCGATCCGCCTGTCAATCTCACTCTCCATCCTTCCCTCACTCGTGAACAAGATCCCGAGATACTTAAACTCTTCCACTTGAGGCAGGACTTCTCCACCAACCTGGAGAGGGCAAGCCACCCTTTTCCGGTCGAGAACCATGGTCTCGGACTTGGAGGTGCTGATTCTCATCCCAGCCGCTTCACACTCGACTGCAAACTGCCCCAGTGCATGCTGGAGGTCCTGGTTTGAAAAAGCCAAGAGGACATCATCCACAAAAAGCAGAGATGAAATCCTGTGGTTCCCAAACAGGATTCCTTCTGGCCCCTGGCTGCGCCTAGAAATTCTGTCCATAAAAATTATGAACAGAACCGGTGACAAAGGGCAGCCCTGCCAGAGTCCAACATGTACTGGGAACAGGTCTGACTTACTGCCGGCAATGCGAACCAGACTCCTGCTCCGTTCGTACAGGGACCGGACAGCCCTTAGCAAAGAGCCCCGAACCCCATACTCCCGAAGCACCCCCCACAGAATACCACGGGGGACACGGTCGAATGCCTTCTCCAGATCCACAAAGCACATGTGGACTGGTTGGGCAAACTCCCATGAACCCTCGAGCACCCTATGAAGGGTATAGAGCTGGTCCAGTGTTCCGCGACCAGGACGAAAACCGCATTAGATGTAAGGTGGCACTAGAACTGCCACCTTATTGTGGTGGAGGGGTTTGTGTGCTTGAATGATCCTAGGAGCTATGTTGTCGGGGGGCATTATGCCCCTGTCAGGGTTTCCCAAGGCAGACAGGTCCTAGGTGACAGGCCAGACCAAGAGCAGTTCACCAAAACCCTTATGGAGAAACCATCAAGGACCGTGACGTCGCCCGGTATGGCACAGCCGGGGCCCCACCCTGGAGCCAGGCCTGGGGTTGGGGCTCATATGCAAGCGCTTGGTGGCTGGGCCTTTGCCCATGGGGCCCGGCCGGGCTCAGCCCGAAGAGGTGACGTGGGCCCGACCTCCTGTGGGTTCACCACCCACAGAGGTAGCAGTAGGGGACTGGTGCAGTGTGGATTGGGTGGCAGTCGAAGGCAGGGGCCTCGACGACCTGATCCCCGGACACAACGGCTAGCTGTTGGGACATGGAATGTCAGATGAACATGCTTTGGTGCAAAATGTGCAAATGAACATGCAAATGAACCCCAGGAAACAGCGAAAGACCTTGTAAAGATGCTGTCTGAAACCGGTAAGAGAGTATTATTATCCACAGTAAAACGAGTTCTGTACCAACATGAGCTGAAATGAGGAGAAAACCACTGCTCCAAAACCACCATAAAAAAGGCAGATTACAGTTTGCAGCTGCACATGGGGACAAAGATCTTAATTTTTTGAGATGTTTCCTGTGGGTGGCACGGTGGTGTAGTGGTTAGCACTGTTGTCTCACAGCAAAAAGGTCCTGGGTTGAAGCCCAATGGCCGACAAGGGCCTTTCAGTATGGAGTTTGCATGTTTTCCCTGTGTCTGTGTGGGTTTCCTCTGGGTGCTCTGGTTTCTGGCACAGTCCAAAGACATGCAGGTTAGGCTAATTGGTGGCTCTAAATTGACCATAGGTGTGAATGGTTGTGTGTCTCTGTGTCAGCCCTGCGATAACCTGACAACTTGTCCAGGGTGTACCCTGCCTCTTGCCCATAGTCAGCTGGGACAGGCTCCAGCTTGCCTGCAACCCTGTAGATCAGGATAAGTGGCTACAGATAATGGATGGATGTTTCCTGTGGTCTGATGAAACAAAAATTGGACAGCACAGTCATCTGCATACTGGAGCTCATGGATGTGGCAGGTTGATGTTTTGGTATGAGCTTGGAGCCGTCGGATGTTAAACAGGTTACCGTCAAGGCAGTATTCCAGGTCTATACCATCTTTGTGCTGCAGGGCATGGTGGAACAGTCGGGTGATTGCTGAGAGGAGGAGGTTGAATAGTACTGGTGCCAGGACACAGCCTTGCTTCACCCCAACATTGACCTTAAAGGGCTCAGACTGGAGTCCTCCCATAACAACTCTGGCTTGCATGCCATCATGTAGTTGTTGTAGGATGGAGAGGAATTTGGGTGGTACACCAAGTTTGCAGAGTTGTTCCCAGAGGATGTCACGGTTTATGGTGTCAAAGGCTTTGCTGAGGTTGATGAAGGCGATGTAGAGGTCTTTGCGCTGCTCTCTACTTTTCTCAAGTAGCTGCCATAGAGCAAAGATCATGTCGGTTGTGGATCTGGTCTTCTGGAAGCCACACTGTGTTTCAGGGAGAGTACATTCTGAGATGTACTCCACCAGCCGGGAGAGCATAATCTTTGCTAGGACTTTGCCTGCTGTAGAGAGGAGTGATATTCCTCGACTGTTGCCACAGTCTGCTCTGTCCCCTTTCTGCTTATAGAGGACAATGATGTAGGCATCCTTCCAGTCCTGTGGTACTTTCTCAGACTGCCAGATCTGGGTGATCAGGAGGTGTACACGGCGCGTGAAGAGATAGCCCCCACGTTTGAACACCTCCGCTGGGATACCATCAGGTCCTGGGCTTTTGTTGTTTTTTAGGCTACTGATAGCCTTGCATGTTTCTGAGAAGTGTGGTAGGATGTCTAGATGTTGCATCTGAGGCATAACTGGCAGTTTGTCAAGGATGTTTGGGTCTGCAGGGTTGGTGTGATTGAGGAGACTTTTAAAGTGTTCGGCCCAGCGCTCAAGGATCTCTTGGAGGTCCTTTAGGAGGCTGTCTCCAGCAGTGAAGATTTGCTTCCTTGGTCCATAGAGAGCTTTGATGGCATCGTAGAAGCCATGCGTGTCATTGCAATCATGCCTTGGACACCATCTCAGTGCTGTATCAGTCCTTCGGTCTTCAAGTAAACACCAAGAAGACGGAGGTCATGGCAAAACTCTGTGCTAAACCCCCCTCATCTGTTGGCTTGCATATCAATGGCAGTCCACTCAGATTTGTTCACTATTTCACGTACCTGGGCTCCACACTCTCTGCAGACTCCTCCCTTGACAGAGAAATACACTACCGGATCAACAAAGCCTCATCAGCCTTTGGGTGCCTTAGGAAAAGAGTATTTGACAACAACTTAAAAATCAGCACCAAAGTAGCAGTCTACAATGCAGTCTCTGTCTCCACCCTACTCTATGGGGTGGAAACATGGACCCCATACAGATGCCACATAAATAGCCTGGAGATGTTTCACATCAGAAGCCTCCAAAAAATACTCAACCTGTCCTGGAAAGACCGCATCCCCCACACTGACATTCTGACTGCGACTGGCACCACCAGTATGGAAGCAGTTCTGGCCAACAGGCATTTACGCTGGGTTGGCCACACCATTCACATGCCTGGCTATCGCCTCCCACGCCAAGTCCTGTATGGACAGTTGCTCAACTCCAAGCGGGCTGCTGATGGCCAGAAGAGGCGATACAGGGATTTTACAAAAGAACTCTTGAAGTGCTGCAACATCAACCCTGGCCATCTCGAGGCACTAGCATCCAATAGACCAGCCTGGAGAGCCATGTGCAACAAAGCAGCTGAACAAATCAATTACATCTTCATCCAAAGGAGGACCGCAAGATGTGCACAACGACACCGGCAGGCAGACCCCACCCCCCAAACATCAGGGCATGCCTGCTCCATCTGTGGAAGAGTGTGCGGCTCCAAGATTGGCCTCCATAGCCACATGAGGTGGCATCAACGCCAACAATGTTGAACCCTCCCCCTCCCCCTCAACCCCTGGAGCAAGCGTCATCATCGGACACGATGGACAGCTAAGAAGTCAGCTGGGACAGGCTCCAGCTTGCCTGCAACCCTGTAGATCAGGATAAGTGGCTACAGATAATGGATGGATGTTTCCTGTGGTCTGATGAAACAAAAATTGAACTGTTTGGTCATAATGATCATTGTTATGTTTGGAGGAGAAAGAGGGAAGCTTGCAAGCCTCAGAACACCATCCCAACCATGAAGTATGGGGGTGACAGTATCATGTGGGGCTGCTTTGCTGCAGGAGGGACTGGTGCACTTCACAAAATAGATGGCGTCATGAAGAAAGAAAATTATGTGGATATATTGAAGCAACATCTCAAGACATCAGCCAGAAAGTTAAAGCTTGGGCATGTCTCGGTCTTCCAAATGGACAATGACTCCAAGCATACTTCTAAATTAGTTGCAAAGTGGCTTAAAGCTCATAGGCAACGGTTTTAATTTTATGTACATTCGAAACTTTATATGTTAAAAAACCCTCTGTAATTTTCTTCTGGTCCCAAGAAGTATTGTTAATTAGTAATAATTAAAATAAGTTAGCATGGATTGTGGCGAATTTCTGTTTGGTTACTTTCGTGACCACTCGGTGTGTGATGTCATTTAAGACAAACAAACCACTTGAGTTGAGTCCACTTCCATTTACTTGCATTGCCGTTCGGCTTGAATGCAGATGTGCGTTCAGGAATTTCCAAAGAAAAACCATGCCTTATTGTTGTGCAGTGAACTGTAACAACGGGACCGGTTCAGGAAGAAGTTTTTACCTTTTTCCGAGAGAGGAGAAGAGGCAGAGAGAGTGGATTGGCTTTTTCCGGAAGAGGAGAAGAGGCGGAGCAAGAAGATTGGCTTTTTACGAAAAAGGAGAAGATGCGGAGCGAGTGGGTTGGCTTTTTCTGAAAGAGGAGACGAGGCAGAGCAAGAGGGTTGGCTTTTTCCAAAAAAGGAAAAGAGGCGGAGCAAGTGGGCTGGCTTTTTCCGAAAGAGGAGATGAGGCAGAGAGAGTGGATTGTGTGCGTGAAGCCAGAGGGTTGTTTTTTTCCGGAAGAGGAGACGAGGCGGAGAGAGTGGATTGTGTGCGTGAAGCCAGAGGGTTGTTTTTTTTCCAGAAGAGGAGATGAGGTGGAGAGAGTGGATTGTGCACGTGAAGTCAGAGGATTGGCTTTTTCGAGAAGAGGTGGAGAGAGTGGATTGTGCGTGTGAAACAAAATCAAGCAGTCAAAGAAGAAATGGACCAGCAACGCTCAAGCAAAAAGGAGAAGATTGGAGGTAAACATTTTCACTTTTGCTTGCAATTGACAAGTCAAGAATCCTGAGGGATCCTGTATAATCATTGTGGAAATGAGACAAAGGGATAATTCCTCACTTAGAGTAGGCTATAAATAGTATAATGCCGCAGATGGCAGGCTAATGTGGCCTACCGGCGCACTGTCAAGTAATCGTTACCTATATCCACTAGGGAGGGCGGTTTAATTATTCTTCAAAAGGGCTCTTATTTAGTATTATGACAAAAGTAGGAATTTATCATAATTACCAGGATAAATCGTTTGGGCGTGAGTCTTGTTGAGGTCCGGGATCACCGTGATCAGAGTCGGCCGAGCCGCTGTCCAATTCCGAGGCCGCATGGTCAAACCAGTGAGCCACATTCACCGATTGCTTTGCAACGGCTATAGCTTCATACATATATGGTTTCACCTCTCTTTATTTAATTTGGAGAGTTCCTACTTCAAAATCGCTATCGCTTTCAGACATTTTACACAACCTCTCATGACCAAAGTCTGTACACGTGTGCTTGGTTCGCAAGTAAACACAGAGCTGCTCCCAGTCTGTTTGGCTTAAATGACGTCACGACGACTGACCCCTGGTGGTGAAAGTGTGCATAAGTGAGATGTAAACAAACCTTCGGAAATTGGGCAAAACAGTATATTTTATTCAATTTTAGGGTGCAAATTAGACACTAGGAAGATTGAATTCACTTTTTGGGTCATTCTTCTAGACAATAAAGTTGATATTCTATGTTTCACCTTCGACCATTGCCTATGACCTTTAAGGACAACAAAGTGAAGGTACTGGAGTGGCCATCACAAAGCCCTGACCGCAATGCTATAGAAAATTTGTGGGTGGCACTGAAAAGGCATGTGTGAGCAAGAAGCCCCAGAAATTTGAGTCCACCAGTTCTGACTGCAAGTTGGCCTCGTGGTTAGCATGTCCACCTCTCGACTGGGAGATCGTGAATTCTACTCACAGTTGGATCATACCAAAGACCATCATAAAAATGGTACCTACTGTCTGGCAAGGCACGCTGCAATATAGATGTGAGTGGGGAAGTCAAACTCTTGTGGTTACCAGAGGACTAGCCCCCCACTGTAACCCTAGCTGTATAGGCAAGAGACCAAAGGCTACTGAAATGGAGATCGGTGCTGCACCTATATGCCTTAAAGTGCATATCACGGGTAAATTCAGGAGCAAGATAAATGTAATTCTTCTATTTTATATTAAACTTTGGTCAAATATCTGTCACATTTTGCATTTTGTGCAATTTTTTTACCTTGCGCAATACCAGAAAAATTCAGTTGAAATCAAGCCATGTGAGGCAAATTCGTCTGCCTCTGAAAAAACTTGGCATTTGGAGTTCCCGTCAAACATTGATTTTCGTGATGTCACGTGTGGTACGCTTGCTTCTGAATCCTATGTCAGCACTGGTTTGTTTATGAGAAAACAACCTGGTGATTTTCTGCAAATTTCTTCAACGTTATCATGTAATTATTAAAATGGTTAACAGATGTATTGTAGGAGGGTGTAGCAACACCAATCTTGATGGGATTAGTACTCATCGTTTTCCAAAAACCCCTCCTTGAACTGCCACCTTATTGTGGTGGAGGGGTTTGTGTGCTTGAATGATCCTAGGAGCTATGTTGTCGGGGGCATTATGCCCCTGTCAGGGTTTCCCAAGGCAGACAGGTCCTAGGTGACAGGCCAGACTAAGAGCAGTTCACCAAAACCCCTATGGAGAAAAATCCGAGGACCGTGACGTCGCCCGGGATGACGCAGCCGGGGCCCCACCCTGGAGCCAGGCCCGGGGTTGGGGCTCGTATGTGAGCGCTTGGTGGCCGGGCCTTTGCCCATGGGGCCCGGCCGGGCTCAGCCCGAAGAGCTGACGTGGGCCCGACCTCCTGTGGGTTCACCACCCACAGAGGTAGCAGTAGGGGACTGGTGCAATGTGGATTGGGTGGCAGTCGAAGGCAGGGGCCTCGACGACCTGATCCCCGGACACAGCGGCTGGCTGTTGGGACATGGAATGTCACTTCGCTGGGGGGGAAAGAGCCTGAGCTTGTGCGGGAGGTTGAGAGGTACCGGCTAGAGATAGTTGGGCTCACCTCCACGCACAGCTTGGGCTCTGGAACCCAGCTCCTCGAGAGGGGCGGGACTCTCCACTTCTCTGGAGTCGCCCGTGGTGAGCGGCGGCGGGCTGGTGTGGGCTTGCTTATAGCTCCCCAGCTCAGCCGCCATGTGTTGGAGTTTACCCCAGTGAACGAGAGGGTCGCCTCGCTGCGCCTTCGGATTGGGGAGAGGGCTCTTGCTGTTGTTTGTGCCTATGGCCCAAATAGCAGTATAGAGTATCCGGCCTTCTTGGAGTCCCTGGGAGAGGTACTGAGGAGTGCTCAGACTGGGGACTCCATTGTGTTACTGGGGGACTTCAATGCTCACGTGGGAGATGACAGTGACACCTGGAGGGGCGTGGTTGGGAGGAACGGCCTCCCCGATCTGAACCCGAGTGGTGTTTTGTTATTGGACTTCTGTGCTAGTCACGGTTTGTCCATAACGAACACCATGTTCGAGCATAGGGGTGTCCATAAGTGCACGTGGCACCAGGACACCTTAGGTCGGAGGTCAATGATAGACTTTGTAGTCGTTTCATCTGATCTCCGGCCCTATGTCTTGGACACTCGGGTGAAGAGAGGGGCTGAGCTGTCAACTGATCACCACCTGGTGGTGAGTTGGATCCGCTGGCGGAGGAGGAAGCTGGACAGACCTGGCAGGCCCAAACGTATGGTGAGGGTCTGCTGGGAACGTCTGGCCGAGCACTCTGTCGGGGGGGTCTTTAACTCCCACCTCCGGGAGAGCTTTTCCCAGCTTCCGAGGGAGGCGGGGGACATTGAGTCTGAGTGGACCATGTTCTCTACCTCCATTGTGGACGCAGCTGTTCAGAGCTGTGGCCGCAAGGTCTCCGGTGCCTGTCGTGGCGGCAATCCCCGAACCCGGTGGTGGACACCAGAAGTAAGGGATGCCGTCAAGCTGAAGAAGGAGTCCTATCGGGCCATGTTAACCTCCAGGACTCCCGAGGCAGCTGACGGGTATCGGCAGGCCAGGCGTGCTGCAGCTCGGGCAGTTGCGGAGGCAAAAACTCGGAACTGGGAGGAGTTCGGGGAGGCCATGGAGAAGGACTATCGGTCGGCCTCGAAGAAATTCTGGCAAACCGTCCGGCGCCTCAGGAGGGGGAAGCAGTACTCTGCCAACACTGTTTACAGTGCGGGTGGGGAGCTGTTGACCTCGACTGGGGACATTGTCGGGCGGTGGAAAGAATACTTTGAGGATCTCCTCAATCCCACCGTCATGTCTTCCACTGAGGAGACTGAGGCTGATGACTCAGAGGTGGACTCGTCCATTACCCAAGCCGAAGTCACTGAGGTGGTTTGCAAGCTCCTCGGTGGCAAGGCACCGGGGGTGGATGAGATCCGCCCTGAGTATCTCAAGTCTCTGGATGTTGTGGGGCTGTCTTGGTTGACACGCCTCTGCAACATCGCGTGGCGGTCAGGGACAGTGCCTCTGGAGTGGCAGACTGGGGTGGTGGTCCCTCTTTTTAAGAAAGGGGACCGGAGAGTGTGCCCCAATTATAGGGGAATCACACTTCTCAGCCTCCCAGGGAAGGTTTACTCCAGGGTACTGGAGAGGAGAATTCGACCAATAGTCGAACCTCGGATCCAGGAGGAACAATGCGGTTTTCGTCCTGGTCGCGGAACACTGGACCAGCTCTATACCCTTCATAGGGTGCTCGAGGGTTCATGGGAGTTTGCCCAACCAGTCCACATGTGCTTTGTGGATCTGGAGAAGGCATTCGACCGTGTCCCCCGTAGTATTCTGTGGGGGGTGCTTCGGGAGTATGGGGTTCGGGGCTCTTTGCTAAGGGCTGTCCGGTCCCTGTACGAACGGAGCAGGAGTCTGGTTCGCATTGCCGGCAGTAAGTCAGACCTGTTCCCAGTGCATGTTGGACTCCGGCAGGGCTGCCCTTTGTCACCGGTTCTGTTCATAATTTTTATGGACAGAATTTCTAGGCGCAGCCAGGGGCCAGAAGGAATCCTGTTTGGGAACCACAGGATTTCATCTCTGCTTTTTGCGGATGATGTTGTCCTGTTGGCTTCTTCAAACCAGGACCTTCAGCATGCACTGGGGCGGTTTGCAGTCGAGTGTGAAGCGGCTGGGATGAGAATCAGCACCTCCAAGTCCGAGGCCATGGTTCTCGACCGGAAAAGGGTGGCTTGCCCTCTCCAGGTTGGTGGAGAAGTTCTGCCTCAAGTGGAGGAGTTTAAGTATCTCGGGATCTTGTTCACGAGTGAGGGAAGGATGGAGCGTGAGATCGACAGGCGGATCGGTGCAGCCTCCGCAGTGATGCGGTCGCTTTACCGGTCCGTTGTGGTGAAGAAGGAGCTGAGCCAAAAGGCGAAGCTCTCAATTTACCGGTCAATCTACGTTCCGACTCTCACCTATGGTCATGAGCTTTGGGTAATGACCGAAAGGACAAGATCGCGGATACAAGCGGCCGAAATGAGTTTCCTTCGCAGGGTGGCTGGGCGCTCCCTTAGAGATAGGGTGAGAAGCACAGTCACTCGGGAGGAGCTCGGAGTAGAGCCACTGCTGCTCCACATCGAGAGGAATCAGCTGAGGTGGCTCGGGCATCTTTTTCGGATGCCTCCTGGACGCCTCCCTGGGGAGGTGTTCCAGGCATGTCCCCCCGGGAGGAGGCCCCGGGGAAGACCCAGGACACGCTGGAGGGACTATGTCTCTCGGCTGGCCTGGGAACGCCTCGGTGTTCTTCCCGAGGAGCTGGCCGAGGTGTCTGGGGAAAGGGAAGTTTGGGCTTCCCTGCTTAGACTGCTGCCTCCGCGACCCGGTCCCGGATAAAGCGGAAGAAGACGAGACGAGACGAGACATTTTCCAAAAGACCAGACAATGAGAGAGAAATGGGAGCGCTTCGTGCGACGCACCCGGAAGCCAAGGACCAAAGCAGAGCTGAGAAAAAGACCAAGAAAATCAGCGATTCACAAGTTGACTGTTGCCAGGGTAAGAAATAAGAGAGACTATACTCTAAATTAGGTGTTCCTGTGTTTGTGTGGTACACGGATAATGTTATTTATTGACACACGCAAAAGTAAACAACACAAAAGCACTGGGTGATAATACACTTACTTCACATGTATCAAGGGATATGCATGTCAGGGCTTGAGATCTTGGGACCTGTCAAACACGTTAAATGTATATACAACCCTGCTTAGCCGATTCCATGTGTGTAGCTTATGAAAGCTTTCTCCTACAGTGGCCAGTACTCTTCTAAATGAAGAAATATATAAATAAAAAATATGATTTGTGTAACAATAGATAGATGTTCATTGATACATGAATGCATGGGTTTAGAAGCTCAGGCGACAATTCCATATTTCAATGCAAAATTTGCTAGCTGCTAAACTTGGTCTACACAGACTCTGCTGGCAGATCCGCATGTGACGTCACGAATCTGGCTCCAGATTCCCTTGGGGTTTTTCCAGATGCATTTTGTTATCTTATTTTTTTCTGCTGTAGACAGATGGCCTTGTGCAAAATTACCCCTCTGGATGAGTGTGTAAAGGGACATACTTTCATATAAAAAAAAAAACACGAAATTGGTCCAGGATATGCACTTTAAAGAGTTGGTTAGTACTGGGCAGTGTTGGGCACGTTACTTTCAAAAAGTAATTAGTTATAGTTACTAGTTACTTTTCCCAAAAAGTAACTGAGTTAGTAACGGAGTTACTTTGTCATAAAAGTAACTAATTACCAGGGAAAGTAATTATTCCGTTACATTTTGTTCCCCCTCAAAAAAAATCAAATTCAATTAGTGTAATCATAATAAAAGTGAATGTTAAATGTGTTTAATGACTGAAATGGACACTTAACAGAACCAATTAGTAATGTTATCTACACTATATTAATATGTTTGTGGGACAATGTGAGATAAGACATCTATCAAATTTAATATATTTTTGTAGTTATTAAAATTATGTTACTAATTACTGGCCACTGACGAGGACAAACGCTTTGTTCCTCGACATAATGTGCATTGCACGTAAACACTCTTGCCTTTTATTTCAAGTAATGAAAAGTAATGTCTGTATTTCCAGTGTGAAAGCGCAGTGCTGGGCTGACCGCTCGCCATCGCTGGGTCTTCCGATTGAAAGAGCGCGCAGTAGTGCAGTAGGCGTGGCCTACCTACGTCTGTTGTCCAAATCTACTCTGATTGGCTTACTGTGCCGTTGTCTCGTGTCTCCCCACCCCACACTAAAGCAGAGTAAAGAAAGGCTGAACGAGCAGCGTGCCAGATGAGAACAGCTTTAATAAAGTAACGCATGGTATTTTATTGTAAGTAACGGGAACGGCGTTATAACGATGTAAAAAGTAATTAGTTAGATTACTCGTTACTAAAAAAAGTAACGCCGTTAGTAACGCCGTTATTTCTAACGCCGTTATTCCCATCACTGGTACTGGGACAGGAGACTGCCTGGGAAGACCATATTCTGGTGTGAGAGGGACTTTGACTTGACCACCAGTTCCATCACAAGGAATGGGCCAAAATTCCAGCAAAATATTGTGAGAAACTTGTGGAAGGCGACCTAAACCACTTCATCCAAGTTAAACAGCTCAAAGGCAATTCTACCAAATACTAATCAAGTGTATGTAAATGTCTGACTTTGATGAAAGTAATTAAAAATTCTCTAAAAAATTCTCTCTCTGATTATTCTGATATTTTAGAAATATTAAAATACGGGGATCCTAACTGACCTAAAACAGGATAAGTTTCCTCAATTTTACTGTCAGACATGGAGGAAAAAAAAGTTTGTGTCTTTTTCTAAACTGTATGTAAACTTCTGGTTGTAACTGTACACGTTCCTCTTTAATAATCTGTAAACTTGTCAGGTGTATGGAATTTAATCAGAAAAAAAATGTCTCCTAAATACAAACATTAACATCTCATAACTGAAATCTCTCATAAAATCTCTTGTCAAGATCACCATGATGTACAGCTCATGCCAATCTAAGAAAGGCATCTGTTGTATGTAAGCCAAAGTAAGATGAAACCACATGTTGATAAACTA